>NC_064850.1:33993545-34322920 GCF_024139225.1 Suncus etruscus | reverse complement strand
TAACATGAAATCGAGTGGGTAAGAAGAGCCTGAGAAAGCCCTGACACCCTGAGCATGGTTTGGGAGGCATCTCCCACCAAAGATTATAGTTGTATGTACAAACATATATTGGGCTCTAATTGTACATCTGGAATGATTTTTGTCAATATCCTCCTGCCTCTCAATATAAACCATCAACCAACAGTATCAGAAAAATTCTGCTGAAATTCTGCTAATCTAATAGAGATTTTATTTTGATCTCTCTAATGACTCTTCATGCTCAGTATTGGCCAGATGTTCCTCAACTATAAATTATTCTTTATAGTGATATATATTTTTTTTTTGGTTTTTTTTTTTTTTTTTTTGGTTTTTGGGCCACACCCGGTGTTGCTCAGGGGTTACTCCTGGCTGCCTGCTCAGAAATAGATCCTGGCAGGCACGGGGGACCATATGGGACACCGGGATTCGAACCAACCACCTTTGGTCATGGATCGGCTGTTTGCAAGGCAAACGCCGCTGTGCTATCTCTCCGGGCCCTGTGATATTTCTATTGACATGCAATCTGTTTCATTTTCCTTTGGGAATAGACTGTCACCCAGTGGCTAAAAACTTCATCCATTTAGTGTCTTATAATTCAACCAAGCCTGACCTGGGTCTTGAGGGCTGACAGAAGGTGCTAGAAGGTTGTGATTCTTCAGGGTTCTAGGGAAGGGTCTGTTTGCTTGACTTTTTCCAATTTGTTTTATTTTCCAGTTTACTATTTAGTTTTGGTGCCACAACCAGCAGTGCTCAGTGCTTCCTCCTGGCTCTGTGCTTCAAGGTCTCTTGGGGAAAACATAGGTGGTACCAGGAATAGAACTGGGGTTGGTTGCGAGCAAGACAAGCACTTTTACCCCCTGTATTAGCTCTCTGGTCACATAATTATAATTTCTGAACATCTGAAATAGTTTAAACACCCCCCAAATTTTTTTTATTTGTCTTTGATGGTCTGATGCATCTGCGACTTCCTACTGAATTGCTACCTTTTCTAACTGCCAAGGGAATATTATTTTGGAGTTTCAGAGTTTCTGACTTAGATCTGTTATCTACCCTAAAATTAACTTTTTTTTTTTTTTTTGGTGTTTGGGTCACACCTGGCGGCACTCAGGGGTTACTCCTGGCTTTGTGCTCAGAAATCATGGGGTACCATATGGGAAGCTGAGATTTGAATCACCATCTGTCCTGGATCGGTTGTGTACAAGGCAAATGCCTTACTGCTATGCTATCTCTCTGGCCCCCTAAAATTACTTTTGTTCATGGTCTGAGGTAGGTGGCCAAGCATATCTCATTAATCCAATCAACCATCCATCCTGCATAGATAAACAATCTTTAGCACCACTAGGGGAAGGAGGTGTACAGCTGGCAGTGTTCAGGGCTTACTCCTGGCTCTACGCTTTGTGCTCACTCCTGGCAGGGTTCAGGGGTCTCAACGGGAAGCGAGAGAGATTGAACCTGGGTCAGATGCCTGCAAGGCAGGTACCTTACCTGCTGTACTATCTTTTTGGCCTTTATAGTACCATTCAGTAAAAATAATATCCTTTTCCTCATTGTATTTCACTTTCATTTTAATCACAAAATTTTAGCCAATTCTATTTCATTCCACTGATCAACTGACCTATGCTTATGCCAATATCTGGTTTTTAGTGTTTTGGTTTGGGGTCACACCTGGTGGTGCTGAGAATTTACTCCTGGTTCTGCACTCAAGAATTACACCTGAACCAGACTGATAGCACAGCAGTAGGGCATTTGCCTTGAACATGGCCAACCTGGGACAGACATCAGTCACAGGATTTGGGCTTGTGCTACTCAGTAACCAAGAAGACAGCACGGCTGACCCATGCTCTAGGCTGGCAGAAAGGCCATGAGAGGTCTTGAAATGAGGGGGAGATGCCCAGGACCTAGTTCTAGTTCTGGACCAGGTTCTAGTCTTGGCCAACTATTGGGGGTGGGTGGGTCTTCTCTTGTGGGTAACAACTTATCCCCAGGTAACATGGGTCTCACAGCATCTACTTTTCTATCTACAAAGAACAAACCTTGGGGCAGGTGAGGTGGCACTAGAGGTAAGGTGTCTGCCTTGCAAGCGCTAGCAAAGGAAGAACTTCGGTTCGATTCCCCGGCATTCCATATGGTCCCCCCAAGCCAGGGGCAATTTCTGAGCTCTTAGACAGAAGTAACCCCTGATCATCAAACGGGTGTGGCCCAAAAAACAAACAAACAACAACAATAACAAGAACAAACCTTGGTGGAAGTGCTTTAGCCCTAAAGTCTAGCACCAGGGTCAAATTGGGAATACTTTGAGCGCACATGTCTGTCACATGTGTTTGGTGAAGGATGCTGACATTCTTATTGTTTTGGGGGTTTGGGGAGCCTTGCGCTGCTTAAGGACCTGACAGCCTCTCTTGAGGCCACTCTTTCTGGCTGCACATGGTTTAGTGCAGAGTGCTGGGTGGAGCAAAGTGTGCAGCAAATTTGGGGTCTCTGCATGCAAGACATGTGTTTCTGCCCTGTAGGTGATCTTCCTGCCTATGGTTTTATTTTGGGGCAGGGCAGACCTTGGGGACTGTGTGAAGCAGAAGCTAGCACCAGCATGTGGGCTAGTCCAGCCCTTAGTCCTGGCTTCTTACTAGTCTTTTCAGAACCTGCTTTATATCTGGGTGGTCCTTTGTTCCAAAGAGCATCTGAACCTTGCCCAGGAAGCCTAAAAGGTATCAAGGAGCTTAGCCTGTAAACCATGGAGGGACCCGATCTGCTTCTTCTTTGGGGAAATGATCTGGAGGGGGAGTACTGTTAGAAGTGAAGGTGAGAGCGGCTGCTGAATCAGGCGAGACTAAGAGGTAAACCAGGGCCATGGGCTTGGTGGGCCTCCCAAAGACACCCAAAAAGTTGTCAGATAATGCTGCCCCCCCACCCCCCCGCAACATCTGTGCCAGCCAGGTCTGTGACTATTTCCCTGAGTTCCTCCACAACCCACAATGTTCATGATCCATGGACCTTCCCAGAAACACTGACCTTTGCCACGTAGAACAGACGCAAGGACACAGTTCCATCAGACCCAGACTAAACTGGAGCCGAGCCCCCGGACTCAATACTGGCTGCTTTCTCCAGCTGTCTTCCTGCTCCCCCCATTCCTTAAAGATTTTCGGCAATTGTGTCTAAGAATGCACATACATCTACTGTTCTATGGGTTTGGGATCACACCTGACAATGCTTATTCTTGGCTGTGCTCAGGGATCACTTCCTGGTGGGACTTGGGAGACCATAAGAAATGCTGGAGATCAAATCTGGGTAAGATAAGTGTCTTACCCACTACTTTTGCTCTGGCTCCACTGTTTACTTTTTCCATTCCACTGTCCCTAGGTGGAATCATGCCTGCTTTGATATCTGTCACTATATGAACCCCTGAACACTGAGCCAGGAATAACCCCCAAACTAAAAACAAATATTCAATAAACAGATACAGGTGTTAAAGTACAGTGGATAGAGCATTTGCTTTGCATGTGGCTGACCTGGGTTCAATCCTCTGCACTGCCCAAGATTTCTCCAATCAATGCCAGGAGTCAGCCTTGAGCACAGAGCCAGGAATAAGTCCTGAGCATCTCTGGGCATGGTTTAAAACCAGAAATATATTAATATAATCAATCAGTGAAGAGGACATGCAGGAGAAGGGGAAGATCAGGGTACAAGGTGGAGTCTGCCAAAACTCACCCCACACCCACCTGCTCCACTTCACTCAGATGGCACCTGAGAACAGGGTCATGAAAACAGCATAACATAGAACCATGGCTTCACCCGTGATGGGCATGTGTCAAATGTACTTCTGTACTCAATATCACATGAGGTGTGGGAGCCTGGGGGGGTCACACTAGGAAAGGCCAAAGGACTCTGCTGGCCCAGCTTCCCAGTCCAAGGGATGTTGTGGCCATCTCCCCCATACCTGCACCTGGTCATCAAGGCCACAATTTCCTCCACCTGAGAGGCCCTCCAGGCAGAGCAATCCCAGAACCCCTTCTAAGGCTGCTCCTAGTTTTCTGTTTCCTGTACACAAAGGCGATCGCTTTCCTCACAGAACCCCACCTGTCTCATTCCTAGTGTCTTTTGGGGTTCCCTAACTTCTTACACACACAAGAGCCCTTTACTATGAGCTCTGTCCTTAACTACACATGCATTCATACACCTGGGTCCCTTTACTACTAGAACACAACTTGCCTGCCCATGTTCCTTACTATACTGCTGTTACTATAAAAACTCTTGGAAGCTCTTATCAAATAGAGTTTAAGCTTCTCTGGAAACACTACTCGGTCAATTAGCTTTCCTGTCCCTATCAGCAGACCTATCTAGAAATACTCCAGGCAGGCTCAAGGCTCCCCATGCTGTCAGGAAGAGACATTGCATGTGTGCTGGGCAGGGCAGAGTTAAAGAGTGAGTGGTGACATGGTACTGAAAAGCCTCACAAGACAACTGCCACATAAAGAAGACACAGGCCCGGGTAGGCACTCCCCACTCTAGAAAGTGCTGGGTCGTGTCCGAATAGACGGACAGGCTGAACATGGAAGTGTCAGATGCTCAAGATACAGTTACTGGGGCTCAGCAGTCTAGACCTGGTTGCACCTGTGTGAAGCCCTGTTTCCACCCTGGGCAAAGATGTTGCTATCTACCAAGAGGGAAGCACTCTTGATTAAGTGTTTTATGAGAGTCCTGAGGTTTTAAGCATGAAAGAAAAAAAAAAAAAAGCATGAAACAAACCCATGCTTGGTAAACCCTTCGTAAACTTCATGAATTAGCAGAGGCAGGACACATGGGCTGTGTGTGTGTGTGTGTGTGTGTGTGTGTGTGTGTGTGTGTGCGCGTGCGTGTGTGTGTGTGTGTGTGTGTGTGTGTGTGTGTGTGTGTGTGTACATAAACTGGGCAGGAAATGTCTGGCTCAGAAATGACAGAGGTTGCTCATGGGAAATAAACAAGACCAGATAAGTCACTTCTTTAAGAAGTTAGGAACCACAGTTGATTTTTTGTTTTGATTTGATTTTTGGGTCACACCCAGCTATGTTCAGGGGTTACTCCTGGCAGGCTCTCAGGAGACCATATGGGATGCCAGAGATCAAACCTGGGTTGGCCACGTGCAAGGAAAATGCCCTCCCTGTGTGCTTTCGCCCCAGCCCCACAGTTGATATTTTGGGGGGCTTGGGGGAGGGAGGACACATCTGGCTGTACTTCTGGCTCTATCCTCAGAAATGCAGGCACAGGGGACTATATGGGATGCTGGGATTTGAACCACCTTCTGTCCTGGGTTAGAAGTGTGCAAGGCAAATGCCCTACCGCTGTGCTATCTCTCTGGCCCTCCACAGCTGATTTTTTGACCTGGGTAGCTTCCCCAGCAGTGTTGGCCCCAAAATACAAAGATCACAGATCCACATCAACTATAGAATCCTCATGGGCAGTGCCCAGGCTTTCTGTGTTCATCCCAGAGTCACATGCAGCTCTGTTATTAACGCACAGGATATTCACTCCTCAGGCAATCTGGGTTTGAATCCCAGCTTTATTGCCTCGCTAGCTGAGTCAATCAGCAGACTATTTCCAGACCTGCGCTTTAGTTTTCACATTTCCAAGATGCAGAGGTTACTCTGTCTCCTCACTGGGAGGCTTCATGACACAAGAGAGAGTTAGATGGAAACTTCCCTCCCCAAAGACTGGCCTCCTGAGGAACCCCATCTTAGGTCACTGTGCATACATGTGCTCAGTAGGTGTTGACCAAACTCTCTCTAATCCACAGGGATGCCTACTGACTAGGAAGGTCATTGTGCAAAGGGTCAAGGCATGTGGAAGTTCCACTCGTCTTCAACTTCTTCAGGTGAGGGACAGTGCTGCACAGAGCTGTTCCACCTGTAAGGGGTGAACTGTCTCTGATCTATCTGAACTGGCCTTCAAGAACGCAAGGGTGGCCATGGCCTTGAGTCATCTCTAACAGAAAAAGGAGTTCAAGTAAGATATGCAGCAAAGAACAGCAGCCTCACTAGCACAATGACATTGCCTTGTTTTGAAGTGGTGATGGCCAGAACCAAGTCCTACCCAAGGCCACCAACATACTTGAGTGTGTGTGATCCAATTTCATTTCCGACAAAAAGTGTAGACAAGGTGTACTTTGTGTGTTTGGGTCGAGGGAGGCAAGGAGTGGCAAAAGAGACTTTGTTTTACAATCAAAGCAAAAGACAGGAGCTGAGGTTTGCAGAGATACGGAAAAGCAGAGAATCAGGCCACTCTTCCATGTCCCCTCAGAAAGCTGTGGCAGTGCTATAGTCAAGCACTTGTCTACTCCCCCCCCCAAAGTGGCAGCACCAACATTCCTGCTCATCCCCAGCTCTCCTGCAATGCCTGTCAGTTGCTAGGCAACCAGATCTGCGGCTGCCGACTGCCCACCCACAATGCACAGCTTTCATAATTGTTCTCGCTGGGTTTGCCAATTATGCCGAGGTGAGATCTTTGCCTCAAATTCCATGTGCCTGCCTCTTGGTGGGGGGAGCTAGGATTGGGGGTATCAAATTTAAACACGAGATTTTTCACCGTGTCTCTGGCATTTTTATAACAACAGGTTCCCCCTCACATATACAAGATGATTTCATGGATCAGGATTTCATGGATAAATTTCATCCATCAGGATCTTGGATTTCAGGATTGAAGACTATATGGTTTTCCAGAAATGCAACCTGATGAAAGAGGAAATTGCCCACCAGGATTTACGTGCTAACCCAGATCAAGCACAAATGCTGATCTGAAGTTTCTTTGGACATGGACACAAATAAAGTTCCTCGTTATCTCATGTCACTTGGACTGTCTTCAACAAGCTGCATATTGAATTTAGAAAAGGTCAGAGACAGATGAATCCTTAGGTCACTTGTTATTTATCACTGTATATAAACCAGTGGTTTTCAACTGCCAGTCCACGGATGGGTGACTACTCACCAAAAAAGTTAGAACCACATGATACACACCTGGTAATAATTTCATCCAAAAAATATTGGGGGCCACACCAGGCAGTGTTCAGGGATCCTTCAGGGATCACGCCTGGTAGGGATTGGGAAATATGGATGTCAGGATTGACTTAGCTAGGTTGGCTGCGTGCAAGGTAAATTGTCAGGATTGAACTTAGCTAGGTTGGCTGCGTGCAAGGTAAATATTATGCCCTCTGTACTACTTTTCCAGCCCTAATGGTTCCATTTTATAAGACACAGAAAAATATACAAATTTGCTATTATAAATTAACTTAAAAAATGTCTACTTAACCTGCAAACTCTCCCAGTTTAGCCAGTGTGCTGGTATAAAATACCATTATCAATGGAACAGAGAAAGCTGCCTTCTGGAACCCTTCCAGGCACATGAATTTGGGCTTTACATCACCAACTCCACTGTCACACACTTCAGCAGGCAGCCACCACCTCCACTTTCGATCAATCTTAGTGCACAACATTTGGAAGAGCAACACCTCAATTATGAGTGACTTTTACAAAACTTAAGTGGCTAAAATGTAGAAGGTCCCAGATTAGGACCAGGCTAGGATCTCAGCACAATTCTCCCAAGAACGGTCAGGGTATCACTACATGAGGCTACTGAGGGTGAAAGGGGGCTACAGCTCTGAAGCCAAGAGACTCTGTGGAGGTTTGAGGTAGATGAGCAGACTGGCTGGGCATACAGTGAGGGAAGACAAACGAGCACTTGCCCCTCTTTCCCTATTTTGTGCCTCTCTGCCTATGTGACTAGGAATTTTTCTGAAGGCCACTGGGTTCAGACTGTTTTGGTGTTGGTCCATAGACCGGGCATGATGATGGTAAGGACTAAAGATGGGCAACATCAGCTTCAATCCTCCAGTAGTTAATCATGTATGAAAGCAAAAGACCAAAGTGAACCCATGAAGATAATATGAGAGGGGCCCAGCAAAATTGTTCCAAAGCACAAAGGGAAAAACAGTAAATTTTATCAGCTGAGTTAGGAAAAAAATCTCACAAGGGAGCATCAGAGATAAGGTGTTAAGAAGAAGGTTGGGTCAGAGTCATAGAACAGGCAAATAGGACACTGGCCTTACACACAGCTGACCCAGGTTCCAGTATCCCATCTCTTGAGCCTACCATGAGTGTTCACTGAGTGCAGAGCCAGGAGTAAGCCCTGAGCACTGCTGGATGTGCCCCCAAACCAAACCAAACCATTTGGATTATGGCTCAAGTGGTAGCACACAGGCTGGCATGGGTCTAGGTTCTTGATCTCTTCCCTCACTCGCTGCTGAGTATGGACTCAACAATAGCATTTAAAAACCAGCCAAGCAACACCATAATCATTCTGGATGAGAATTGGGCACTGTGCTAGGCACGTGGGCATTTGTTGCTAGGAAAGAAATGTGGATATCACACCAATCCTTTATTTGGGGAAGCAGTTGGGTAGGAAGAGAAGTGTGGGAATTATAAACGCATTCTCCCTTCAAGCAAAACAAAATTTCTTCCTCATGCAGACAGTTGGCTAAGCTGAAAATTCATTAAAAATGGTTTTAGACTATAAAACTCTGCTTCAAGAAATGAAAGAGAACACAAGGAATGGAGACACATACCCTGCTCATGGATTGGCAGGATTAACATCATTAAAATGGCAATACTCCCCCAAAGCATTGTATGGATTTAATGCAATCCCTCTAAGGATACCCATGACATTCTTCAAAGAAGTGGATCAAACACTCCTTAAATTCATTTGGAACAATAGACACCCACGAATAGCTAGAGATACCCTTGGAAAAAGGAGTATGGGAGGCATCACTTTTCCAAACTTTAAGTTGTATTACAAAGCTATAGTCATTAAAACAGCTTGGTACTGGAATAAAGACAGACCTTCAGATCAGTAGAATAGACTACAGCATTCAGAGAATGTGCCCCAGATATACAATGAATTAATCTTTGATAAAGGGGCAAGAAATGCAAAATGAAGCAAGGAAAGCCTCTTCAACAAGTGGTGCTGGAGCAACTGGTAAGCCACTTGCAAAAAAGCGAACTCAGACCTCCATCTAACACCATGCACAAAGGTCAAATTCAAATGGATTAAAGACCTGAATATCAGACCCAAAATCATAAGGTATACTGAACAACACGTAGGTAAAACACTCCATGACATTGAGACTAAAGGCATCTTCAAGGTAAAAACAGCACTCTCCATACAAGTGGAAACAGATAAACAGATGGGACTATATTAAGCTATGAAGCTTCTGTACTTCAAAGAAAATAGTGTCTAGGATACAAAAGCCACCCACAGATTAAGAGAAACTATTCACTAATATCTAAGATATACAAGTTACTGACAGAACTTTACAACAACAAAAAAATATAAGTCCATCAAAAAATGGGGAGAAGAAATGAACAATTCAACAAAGAAGAAATACAAATGGCCAAAAAGCACCTGAAAAATGCTTCACATCACTAATTATCAGGAAAATGCAAATCAAGACAACAATGAGGTACCATTGCATGCCACAGAGACTGGCACACATCACAAAGACCAAGAACAGTAAGTGGTGGTGGGGATATGGGGAGAAAGGAACTCTCATTCACTGCTGGTGTGAATGCCATCTAGTCCAGCCCTTAAACAATATGGAGATTCCTCAAAAAGCTGGAAATTGAGCTCCTATATGATCCAGCTATACCACTCCTAGGGATAAACCCTAGAAACACAAAAATCCAATACAAAAATCCCTTCCTCACACCTATATTCATTGCAGCACTATTTACAATAGTCAGATTCTGGGAACAACCAAGATACCCTTCAACAGAATGAATTGTGGTACATATGCACAATGGAATATTATGCAGCCGTCAGGAGAGATGAAGTCATGACATTTTCCTATGGATGTACATGGAATCTATTATGCTGAGTGAAATAAGTCAGAGGGAGGGAGACACAGAATAGTCTCACTTGTCTATGGGTTTTAAGAAAAATAAAAGACATTACTGTAATAATGCCCAGAGATGAGGGCTGAAAGGACCGGCTCACAATATGAATCTCACCACAAAGAGGAGTGAGTGAAGTTAGAACACTAACTAGTACCATGACAATATTAATGAGTGAGAGAAGTAGAATGCCTGTCTTGAATACAGACAGGAAGTGTGGGTGGAGGGATATGGGGTGCATTAGTGGTGGAAATGTTGCACTGGTGAAAGCGGGTGTTCTTTTTGTGACTAAAATCCAACTACAGTCATATTTGTAAATAAAGATAAAAAATAAATTTGGAGGAAAATAAAATAAATGGTTTTAGAGTGCAGACGTGACAAATCTAGGCGACACAATAACTGTGGCAACCAACATGCCAGTGTAATCTAAGACCTGTGAGAAAAGTTTCCAGTTGGACTCCCCTGCATATCAACCCATCATGAAAGAGAGGAAACGAAAAACTTGGTGAAATATTTGCATTGTAAAAGATAAAGACAATGCAAGATTAAAAAACAAAAACAAACAGCCCTAATGTTGTAGTTGATCTGATTTCAACCCCTGGCCTTCAGCAGTCAAGTTCCACATCTGCAAAAGATCAGCTGGGTAAAATCTTGTCATCTGTGACATGACCATAAACTAGCTACTTATGACAGCAGCTCCTAAGACGCTGCAGACTTACTGCAGGAAACTGAGTAGCACACTTCTGATGTTATGAGTTTGGTTTAGTTTGGGGGCCACATTTGGCAATGCTCAGGGCTTACTACTGGCTCTGCACTCAGGAATGACTACTGGTAGTATTCAGGGGATTATAGGAGATGCCAGAGATGGAACCCAAGTCAGCGCATGCATGAAAAATGCCATACTCACTGTACTCTCTCTCTGGCACAAGTTATAAGCTTTTTAAGATTAGGAGATAGATCTTTAGACCCTCTATCATTTATAAGATGTGTATGTGTGCGTGCACCAAACTCCATAGTACTTACTTCTTAGCACTATGCTCAAAGATTACTCTTGGCGGAGCTGCATTTGGGGTGGCGGGATTGAAACCTGAGGTTTTGTAAGACTAGGAGCTAGATCTTTGAGACCCTCTATCATTTATAAGACTGTGTGTGCGTGTGCGTGTGTGTGTGTGTGTGTGTGTGTGTGTGTGTGCGCACGCGCACGTGTGTGCCTGCGTGCACGCACGCAGTGTACACACCAAACCAACAGTGCTTACATTTGGGGTGCTGGGATTGAAACCTGGGCTGGCTCTGTTCAAGGCAAGCACAATACACACTATACTATCTCTCTGGCCCAGGAATGATTATCTTGAACACTACTCACAGCAAAGTGAATAGTGTTCTACAAAATAACGGAGCTCAGGGCTTCTCCTCCTGCCCATAGCTGTTGCCTTTAACTCCAACCATCGAAACTCACTCCTGCATCTGTGCAGTCTTTTAAGTAAATCAGGATTTTTTGCTTCACTATAGAAAACAAGCCTCAAAGTCCTGAGAACAGTAATGACTGACTTCAAATCAAGGCTAGCAAATGAGATGGGTGAATGATTCTAGGGAATAAATACCCAGAAGGCATATGGAAGGTAGAAATGGCAGCTGTTTTCCCCACTCCTGATTTCTGCCCCACCTCTGGTGGAAACACGGTCGGTCTTCCTTCCTGGGAAGAGATGCTGTGACCTGTCCCCCAACAGGCCCAGGAGGCACTACTCAGGGCCTGAGAATGGCTCCTGGCTGGACAGTTACCAAGAAAGTTCAGACTTCAGTCCTATAGATATGAGCCAGCAGATTCTGCAGCCGATCTGTGTGCTTGCAGCAAGGGTGGAGCCCCAGAGGTGGGCATGCAGGTGAGCCATGATCAACCCTGAGATCTCTGTTCTTGCTGCTGACCCACCTGACAACAATCTAAGTTGTCAGAAGTGTTGTCACTTACTACCCAGCCAAAAGACTCCAACCCCCAACAGTAGTGCATTCATGAAAAAAGTTTTTATGAATGTGCCACATCAGTTCATACTGCAGGATGGATCCCCATAAGATCACAGTGCTAGACTTGGGGTGCAAATGACTGCTGGTGGGTACAGATCTGAAAGTTCTAAAATCTTGCGATAATCAGATATAATTTATTTTAGTCACAATGTCAGCTAGAGTCAAAATTCATACTGCTTATTGAGCTTGTGCAGCACTATGATGATGATTATTTTTTCTGGAGAATATATTTTGTGCATTAAAGAAAACTTTTGCAGTTCAGGAGGCTGGAGAGAGTGAATGTATGGGGGTCAAGGCATTTATCTTACAGGTGGCTGACTGACTTGATCCCCAGCACCACATATGGTCCCCTGAGCACCAGCACTGACAGGAGTGAGTTTTGAGCAGTGTCAAGTGTAGATTCTGGCCAACCACCAGATGTGGCCCTCTAAACCAAAAAACCAAAACAAAACAAAAAGGTCAGGGTTCATTTCAAATATGGATCTGGGATTGGTAATAATCAAAGTTCAAGGCAAAACCACATCTGGTTCCATAAATTCTGACAGACGTGATCTCTGAACACAGATTCAGGACTAAACCCTGAAGCCAGGAGTGGCTCCTAAACCAGAATAAAAATGAATTCAAAGCAGGAATCAAAAATACATTAAAAACATCTTGGGGACGAGGTCATGGAGAGAGTACAAGGGGTAAGGTGCTTGCCTTGCTGGTGACTAACCAGGCTCCACCTCTGGTATCACATATGTCCCTGAGTACTGTCAGGGCTCACTCCAGGATTAGCTCCTTAACATCAATGGAGAAAGTATAGTGGTTAAGGCCTTGCTTTGTATATGGTTGACTCTGGTTCAATTCTGGCATCACAAAGCCTAGATTAGCGTCTCCAGCACAAACTGATATGGCCCCCACCCACCCAAATTCATCCCATCAGTAATCAAAGGACTTACCTTGTGACAAGGAACCACGCCATCTGGCTGAAATCTGGAGAGAGCCTCATGTAAGTCTTGATATGCGGCATGGCATTGCTGCGGCCTGACGTCTCAGCTGTCCACTTGCTGGGGACAGGAAGGACACAAATGGCTAATCAGAAGATACAAACCAACCCTCATTCTGACATGATGTAATTGTAGGAAAAGCTAAATTCTATAATCAAACCACAAACAGCCCTTTGGCCATAAGTATAAGTGGTTTTTGCTGAAATGAAGTCACACACTTTCTGAAGTGAAACAAGGCCTTCACTTCAAAAAGTAGGTAGGGATATGCTGGGAAAATGCACCACCACCCACAAAAAGCCACTTTCAGAGCTGTGGGCAAATATGTGTCACCTCTGTCGCATGCACACATGCACAAAAACATGCGCGCACACGCATACATGAATCTATTTGTGCAATGCTTTTAATTGCATGTGACATCAAGTCTCCTTCCTTGACTAGGAGCTGCACAAAGGCAGGAATCATGTTACCACAATATGCACAAGCTCAGTAAAAGCTCACTGGGGAAACAAAACTAAAATGGAACAAAAGAAACAGCCAAAATGGAAAAGAAATGATTCAAGGCAGGTGAGATAGTGCAGAGTTAGCTAAGGTGTTTGCAAGGCAAATGGCAGACCCTGGTTGGTCCCTGACACCACAGAGCCCGAAGAGTATCATTGGTGAGGCCCCAGCAATCTTTGGCACCACAGGCCTGGAACAGCACAACCTTGGGCCCTTGCATAGGACTCCAGCCTGTTCAGCTGAGGATAATCCTGGGGGGACTCCTGAGCACTGCTTGGGAGACTCCCTATGCCCCACCCCCATTCTCTCCATTTGATAACAACATTCATATTTTGTTGTTGTTGGTTTGGGGCCATACCTGGAGGTATGTATACCAGGGGTTACTCCTGGCTCTGTGCTCAGGAATCACTCCTAAAGGGCTCGGGGGACCATATATATTTTTTTTTTTTTGGTTTTTTGGGCCACACCTGGTGACGCTCAGGGGTTACTCCTGGCTATGCACTCAGAAGTCGTTCCTGGCTTGGGGGACCATATGGGACGCCGGGGGATCGAACCTCGGTCCGTCCTAGGCTAGCGCAGGTAAGGCAGGCACCTTACCTTTAGCGCCACCGCCCGGCCCCTCGGGGGACCATATGTGATGCCGGGAATCCAACTCAGGTCAGCTCATGCAAGGCAAACGCCCTACCTTCTGTGCTATCGCTCCGGCTTCAATACTTCAAATTTTAATGCAAGGGGATCACTCAGAAATATTAGAGTCCAATGCTAATATTCGCATATTTGAATCTGGTTTATAATATGATGGAAGGAAGGTGCTGTGGGGAGAAAACACCTGGGTCCTTTCTCATGAGTCTGAAAGGAGCCTCCTCAGCAGAGCTGATAGCCCCTAAGAGAATCAGGGTCAGGCAGCATCACTGTCAGATTACTAAAGTCACATGAACCAAGATACTATAGAAATGAATGTGTCCTCATCCTTAGGAAATAGCCTCCTGCTAAAGAATGAAGAGGCAGGGTGAGGAAGCAGCTTAAGGGTCAAAGGACATGGCTGCCTGCACATGGAAGGCCCAGTTTGATCCACAGCACTCTACATCTTCCTGAGCACTGGGATTAAAGAAAGGACACAGCGCTAAATTAAACTGAGGCCATGGGGAAGTAAGGCTGAGTTAAGAGTGAGGGCCCCTTAGAAGCAAGACATGATTAGAGTGAGGGCCATGGAGAGTAGAGGCAGAATTAGAGTGAGGGTCACAGAGAGATGAGGCTGAATTAGAGCAAGGGCTATGGAGAGGCAAGCTGTCTGCCTCTGTGTGGTCTGGCAGACCAAAGGGAGGCCCATGGAAGCATGAGGTGGGGGAGAGCCTTGGACATACAGGGCAGGAGACAAATAGAGCAAAGAAGAGGAGGAGAAGAGGAGGAAGGGCATAAGTCAATGTGGCCAATCCCCCATTATTGGACCCCTAGAGCAAAACGAATGCCACCCAGCACCCCAGAGACACAGAGGCTGGCTCTTTGCTCTGCAAGCCTGGAGTCACCTGAGGTACCACAGACAGAATGGTGGCTTTCTGGATCCTGGAAATAGGAACGGAAATGCTGCTTCTGTACATTCAAACCTACCCAACATGCTCTTTTCTTGATCTTGGCTTTGCATGCCAACATATAAATGGAAACTGCATGGAGAAAAAAGCATTCCCTTTGGTATTAAAAACCTATTTCCCCCCTTCTATCTTCCCAAGTTCAAAACCCTTGTTTGAAGTTATTTTTACCACTAACACATGTAGATGGAAAATATAGCTCTATTATGTAAGATTCTTTGGGAGAAAGAGGAAAAAAAAAAAAGAAACTCAACACCAGACTGACATAAACATTCTGATTCTTAAAGAAGCAACAGCAGCATTTAAACCAACCGATTACTTACTGAAAATAGGAATGAAGCCAATTCTGCTTCTCAGCTGTCTGGATGCTGTAGGGAAGAGAGCCTCCAGCTTTCAAAAGAAGAACAAGAAAATACAGCGAGTGAAAACTATGGAGTGTAACTGGAAACACCTTCATTAAGGAGAAACTATTAAAACGGTGGAAATGCAAAAGGGACCATGTGAAGCATCTGCTCACATCTGGTGGATGGGGGCATCAGATCTTGGGAAAAGCATGTCTACATTTGCATTGGGTATTTCTTTCAATGGAGGTACCCCTTTTGGAGATGGAGATTAAAGAGAAACTATCTGGAGAGAAAAAGGGTTGGCCCTGGAACATCTTTAAGAGCACAGATCTAAAGTGGCAGAACAGTGCAGGGAGAGTCTGGCCACTCCTGCTGTCCTCACACAGGTGAAATGCAACACTCACACTTTGCCAAGACCAAAGACCAGGAAAGAGGGTGGAGAGAGCTCGGTTCCTGCCTCTATCACCTCTGGAGATCCTGTCACACTCTGTGCCTGCTAACCAAATTCCCACTAACGGAACTGAATGTGTAGCTGAGTGGGCAATGAAGTTCTAAAAGCCCTGTTCCTCTGAGGAGATTTAACACATTTGCCAATAGAAACACTTTTAGAAGCCAATTCCCATTTTTTTTTTTCTATGCAGTGTTGAGAATAGGACTTGGGGCCTCGCAGGTAAGGGCCTGAGTTCTTCACAGGGCATCATGTCCTGGCCCTTGCTCCCCTTTAGAAAAGGGAAATTTCACTAGAGCTTGGTTAGGACCTTTCCAAACACATAATGAAATTTCTGTCATCTATATTTTAGGAGGGCTTTGAATTTTTTCTGACTTACGAAAGCAATAATATCTCTACTACAAGGAAGTAAAAATACCTCCAGGGTTTCAGGACAAGTTTATATAATAACTACTAAAAATAACCATGTTCTTCTGCCATCAAAAAGATGGGTGTTGACACAATGTATGCCCAAATCTCCACTATTAACAACCTTGTAACCCTGTAGCTAATGGTGATGCAAAAGTATATACTGTGTGTATACACACATATATATATATATACACATATATATATTTATGTGTTGTATCTAAAGTGTGCTTTAAATAACTCCATTCTATTAGAAATACAAAATAAAGAGGAGTAGCATAAACAACAATACAATCTCAACAGGGCCAGAACTATATACAAGGGATAGATTGATGCTTTGAACAAGGCCAATTATGGTCCTAGACACCATGTATGGTCTCCTGAGCTGCGCCGGGAGTAAACCCTGAGCTCAAAGCAAGAAGCAGTTGGGTGTGGCCCCAAAACAAAGAAAACAAAATCAACTTTCCCATGTCACTACATCTCAGAGAAATGTGATTTTGCCTCTGAAAGCAACAAATGGTTTAGTACATGCCCAACTATATTAGTCAGCTCTAAGCAGGGCCACATTTAGCCAGACAAGCAAAGACAATGGCTACATTAGTCTAATTTGGAGCATTTTGCTTCCAGCACTCAGCAATTGCCAGCTAGCCTTCTCCTTTTCCAGAGGCAGACACATTATCCATGCTTTGGTTAAGAGTTCCTGAGTATCTCTCCTGGATGCTACAGAGTTCCACATGAAAGCATTGGTCTGATGTAGAAACACCTTGGCAAGAGGACCCTGGGCATTTACAGAAGGTCCTACAAGGGGCCGGAGTGATAGCACAGTGATAGGGCATTTGCCTTGCATGCAGCTGACCCAGGACGGACAAGGGTTCAATCCCTGCCATTCCATATGGTCCCCCCGAGCAAGGAGCAATTTCTGAGTGCAGAGCCAGGAGAAACCTCTGAGCACTGCTGGGTGTGGCCCCCAGAACAAAAATAAAACGAAAAAGAAGGTCCCACAAGAACAGACAATTCAACCTGGCTCTAAGCAAGGCTCCTGGAGGGATTGGGGCTGGAGTAACAGTATAGTCTGGAGGGCACTGGCCTTGCATGCAGTCGACCCAAGTTCCATCCCAGGCATCCTACAGAGTCTACCCCAAAGCACTGCCAGGAGTGATCCTTGAACTCAGAGCCAGGAGGTAGCTCTGAGCACTGCTGGGTGTGGCTCTAAAACAAAATAAAACAGAGTTCTGGTGCTGACATGTCTCTGACTTGAACACTGAGAAGAATACTGTGCTTTAGACACAGGCAAGCAGATGTGGCGAGAGAGGAGGAAGAGGTGGTGAGAAGCACCTGCACTGTGGGAGGCATGCAACGGGGGAGCTGGTTTTATCTAAGCCTCCTGTCTGGACTGCCAACCTGTTGTGCAGAGCTGAGAAGGAGCCTCCTGGGAAGACAGGGAAAGTTCCCAAGAGGGCATTGCTAAGGCTGAGGCAAATCTGTGAGAGCATCTGGGAGTGCCGCTCACCTCCCAAGCACAGCTGGGCCCAAAGCCTGCCTCACCACCTCTCTCCAGTGAAGGGAAAATCACCTGAAACTCAGTGCCACTTTTCGAATTGATAAAAAAAAATGTGTTTTTTTCTTTTTCTTTTTTTAATTTTCAATCACATTTAGGGGACCACATGGGATGCTGGGGTTTGAACGCTAACCCAGGGCCAGTCTCATACAAGGCAAATGCCCTGCCTGCTGTACCAGCTAGCGTTCCAGCCCCAGGAAGGTATCCTTAGTCTCTCCCTTAGAACAGGTTATGATGGAGGTGTGAATGGCAGTGCCAAGTAATCTAGTCAATTAAGCTGGTCATATTTATTTATTTATTTTGGGCCACATCCAGCAATGCTCAGGGCTTCTTCCTGGCTCTGTACTCAGGAATCACTCCTGGTAGAGCTTGGGGAACTATACAGGAAGCTAGAAATTGTACCTGGGTTGGCCATGTGCAAGGCAAGCACCCTATCATTCTGGTCCCTAACTACCAGTCACTTTTAATCCAATCTGTGACAAGGCAGCCAATTAGCGAATGGGATGCCAGGGAGATGAGGAGAAAAAGGAGGACTCCAGCCAGGCAACCTCCTCAATCCCTGAACCCTACAGGGCAATGATAGTTCTCATTCCTGTACATGTGACCATGGCCAAAGAACCAAGGATCAAAGTCCTGCTGGGCAATAGTGAGGAAGGTGTTGAGACCCAAAGACAAGACTCGGGAGCGTAAGTGACAGAGTTGAGCCAGAGAGAGACAAGACTGAAACAAGCACCGGGAATACAGAAAGCAGTGGGAAGCCAGGGGGATCCAACTTTAGATCTACCCACCCTCTACAGTTGTCACATTGGTAACTACAGCTTCATGAACACCTGCAGTTTTACACTTGTACACTTCTCTCAAAGACCCACTCAGGAACAAATTCATTTTCACGGTGACAAACTTGCCAGGACATCTGTGAGATATTCAAGACCATACAATCTGCCTGGCCCCCATTACCTGGATAGCCTTCTAAGCTTGTCCGCACGTTCTCCACAGAAGGATAGATCTATAAAGGAAAGCAAAGCAATGAAACTCGGTGTGTTCCAAGTTGAAAGAACTGTTTGTTAAAAAAATTTTTTTTCATTTTTTCATTTGCATTTTATATTGGTTCCAACCAGGGCACTCCTGGCAGTGCTGGGCAAGGGGTAAGGGACATGTTTGATCGGGAATAAAACTCAAGGTTCATATACGCTAGGTATGTGCTTTGCTACCTGAGCAATAAATAATCCTGGACCCTCCCAACCCCCATTTTTTTTTTTTACACTCCTAAGTGGCATTATACCTTGGTGCAACCATGCTGAAATGTGAAGAAACTTCCTCAAGAAGTGAAAAACAGAACTACCCAATGACTCTGCAATCTCAATTCCAGGTCTCTATTCAAAGAGTAAAACCTCTAAATGTGTAACTTTATAACCATCCAAATATAAACCATAGCCCAGTAGTTTTCAACAGTGAGATTATGGGAATGACCCAGTGCCCACCGATAAATTCTTAGAGAAGAGGGGGCTTAACAGATACACATATGAAATACTATATAGCTATAAAAAGGAAAGGCACTAGTGGGATTCCATGAAAAAAATAACACATTAGAAAGATAAAGAAAGGGGCCCGGAGAGATAGCACAGCGGCGTTTGCCTTGCAAGCAGCCGATCCAGGACCAAAGGTGGTTGGTTCGAATCCCGGTGTCCTATATGGTCCCCGTGCCTGCCAGGAGCTATTTCTGAGCAGACAGCCAGGAGTAACCCCTGAGCACCACCGTGTGTGGCCCAAAAACCAAAAAAAAAAAAAAAAAAAAGAAAAAGAAAAGTATTGGATAATTTCACCTCTGTGTGGAATACAAGGGAAAACAAGTGACAAATAAGCAAAACAAAGTATTACTAGTAAATATGAATGGAATGAAGGCCAACTGAGAAAGCGGGTAAGGAAAAAAGAGATTAAGGTGGGGGTGAGATTATTTTTTTTAATCTTTTAAAGATAATAGCTTCTTAGAAATTAAGCATTTCAAATAAAAGCACTTTGAGACTGGGGAAATGTGCTTTCAAAAATGATAAAAAAAAAACTCCTAAATATCACTTAAAGAAAACCCCAAACCCTGATTCATTAAACTATAGGAAGCATAGTTACATCAGATGAATATGCTTGATTTCCCTATTCCTACTCCCCAGGAAAGCTAAATCAACATGGAATTAAATGGCAAAATGAATCATTAACTTGAAGGACTCTGAGGAATTAATCACCGTGTGATTCTGTGGGCAGCATATTACTGAAAAGCCTGCCTGGGCTCGATGACCACCCTCCAGACAGGAATGACACAAAGCAGGTTGCTCTGCAGTGGGGGGGTAGGAGGGGCGCGGAAGTCGGAAGTCAACCCCAGCAGCCAGGATAAAGGGACCATGCGATGGCACTGCAGGCTGCTGCTGCTGTACGGTGCTTTGGGCCACAAAACCCACTGTGGAGCCACCTGGTCCTCGAAGGAGTAACAGAAAGGAAAAAGCCAGGAACTCGAGAAGGCGACTCACCAGATGCAGAGGGGCAGCACTGCTCCCAAGTGGCCTGCCATCCCGGCCCAGGGTCGCCAAGCTCTCTTTAAACTCAGAGAACAGCCACTTGGATTCATCGGCACCCATGGAACCGATGCTGGAAAACTGGCCGACGATGGGCCATGTCTCAGCTCTGGGCTGGGTGGAGGCGTGGGCTCTCAGAAGCTGGGAAAGAAGACAAAGGTTGGAGCAACTCAGAATGTGATTGCCAGCCCCCGGGAATCCTTGGTTAACAGGGCCACATCAAAAATCTGAGGGACTGCAGATGGAGAGATAACACAGTGGTAGGGCATTTGTCTTAGATGCAGAAGGATGGTGGTTCGAAGCCCAGCATCCCCTATGGTCCCCCAAGCCTGCCAGGAGCAATTTCTGAGTGTAGAGTCAGGAGTGATCCTTGAGTGATGCTGGGTGTGACCCAAAAAAAAAAAAAAAGAAAAAGAAAAAAAGAAACCACTTCTTAGGAAGTAAGTTTTATGTCTTGAAATCAATTGTTGAATATTCCAAATAGCACAGAAATTACGACTGTATTTTAATTCCTCTCATGGACTCTGTGAGTCAGAGCATGGGAGACCATGAAAAAAAAAACCCCACGGTCACATATGTATGCACCTGAAGTCCTACTAAAGACCTGTCTGCATTGTTCTAGGTGATAAAACAGAGCTGAAGAAACCAATCAGAAATTCCACCGACTAAACAGTGGGCTGGGGTATGTGCTACCTGGTGGGAGAGCCAGGGAGGGCCCAGGGCTCCCATCCCAGGCCTGTTTGTCATCTGCTGTGGGTCCCAGGCACAGTTTTCCTTAATACACCTTAGGGATAAGCATTAGTGATACGCTCATGCCCATTTCCACCAAGTGGGGTCTGGCAGGGTGAGAAACAGGATTGAACCAACAACCTACTATCTGTTTCTATCCCACAGCTCAGGGCCCCTGCTTGGCTGTGGGATGAAAAGTGGGGTCCTGGGCTTCCATGTCCTGCAGTTCAGCCAGGGTTTCCCCATCCTGTCGTTAGAAGGTGGCTGCACTTACTCACCCCGCACTGAGGAGCTGTGAAGGGGTCTGATGTTTCCTTGGAACAAGACTATGCAGTGCTATTAGAATAGTATCATCATGGGGGGATTCCAGACCACTAACCACACAGATCGGGGCACTCTGCACCACGACAGTGTTACTCCATGAAGCCTCATACCGCAGGGCGGGGGGAGGGGGGCTATCATTGTTCTGGTACAGCAAGGATGAGGCTGGTGCTGTGGTCATGTCACATGTAAATAATAAGACAGGTCCCACCCAGGCCTGGGTAGCTGCCTCAAAGCAGAACATGGAGAGATCAGAGGATAGAGCGCTTGCTTCGCATACAGCTAGCTAGGTCCAATCTCCAGCATCCCACATGGTCCCCAAACCCCAACAGAGATGACTCCTAAGTGCAAAGCCAGGAGTAAGCCTTGTACTTTAGTGTGTGGTTTCCAAATCAAAAAAATCAACTTCATTGCCAAGAGCCAGTGCTGAAGGCTGGAGTCATAGCACAGAAGGTAAGGCACTTGCTTTGGGACAAGCCCAAACCAGACTCGGTCCCTGGTATCCCATATGGTTCTGAGTCCCACCAGGAATAATTCTTGAGTGCAGAGCCTAGAGTAACCACTGATCATCAATGGGTCTGGCCCAAATACTAAAGGGGGAAAATAAAACAAACAACAACAACAACAACAAAGGGCTAAAACACAGAGGCTGCCTCTGGACTCCTACCTGCTTTTAGTAAGTGATTCATGTCAAAAATAAGGCATTAAAATTTTCATGAATCAAGAAGGGAATTCTTTTATTTTGGGGGAGCTCACATTCTGCAGTGCTCAGGACTTACTCTGCACTCAAGGATTTCTCCTGGAGGGACTCAGGGACCATCTATGGTGCCAGGAATCAAACCTAGGTCAGTTGCACGTAAGGTAAGCACCCTTCGCTCTGACCCAAAGGGGGTAAACTCTTAAAAAACTAGAAACTAACGCAGAAAAAGGAGAGTTCTTTTTAAAAAAAGTCAGTAAGCTAGATGCACTGTATCCCAAACAGATGAGAAGCACTTTCATCTGCAGCCTCCTGGCTGTTTTCCTTTTGCTCAAGACCTATATGTGCTCATTTCCATCAGAGCAGAAAGTCATTGGATCATTAGACATTCCTTGTGAGTGATGGTGGAGTAATAGCCCAAATATTTGACAGCTCACGGACTGTCTAGACTAAATACCATACTCTCTGTTGCATTCACACATTGAAAAAAAATATATATATATATGCTGGGTCATCAAAAGGTACACTGCCTGGAGGAATGAGCACTCTCTTATCTCTTACAGACAAGAAAAGCCAATCCAAGTCTGTATGTTTTGTGCTTCAGAACCATCCACCCTAGACCTACAGTTAGGCCCTTGGGGCCAGGAGATAGTACAATGGTTACTGAAGGCCTGACCTGGGTTGCACCCCTGGCACCACATGGCACCCAGCATTGCCATTAGTCCTGGAGGCCCGAGTACTGCCAGGTTACCCTGGTGGTCACTAATAAAGTGTCCATGTGTCCCCAACACTGAACCACTTGATTGGCAGAGTATCACCACCTGGGAGGCCTCCCCACATGCCAAAAAGGAAAACAGAAAACCCAAGTCCAGCCTGGGGCTGGAGGGAGTGCTGAAGGAACAAGTGTATGTTTTGCATGCAGGAAGCTTGAGTTCGATAAGCACTGCCAGGAATGAACTCCCCACCCTCCAGCATTGAGCTGGGAGCAGTCAGAGCACTGCCAAGCAAGATGTCCCCACTCCAAAAAAACCCCCAAAGTAATAAAAACAACAACAACAACAACAAACAGAGTCAAGCAATTAGTGAAAGTGAGACTTAGACCTTAGATTTACCAAGTGTCTTCAACTCAACAGTATCACCAAGAGTACCCTGCCCTGAGGCCTCTCTGATTCCCACCATGTGGAAGTAGGGACAGGGCATGGTCTTGGCACCCCAGAGAGGCAGCAGCCTCTGTGGCTGACTAGTTGCAGGGCTGTGATGAGCTGCCAGTAGTCTGGGTCTCAGTACTGATGTGAGATCCCTTCCAGCCTGCATCCCAGCTCTGTGGCACATGCTCTGCAAGTTTTGTCACTAAAAGTTACCCTTAAACCTGTGGTCCCATGAATAGCAACAACAACAACAACAAGACTCAGGGACAAGTGCTCAGGTAGGACCCAAAGAAAATCGGCTGGCTGGGAACCTCACACTTGACCACAAACTGGGATGTTGGTTTTTGTGGCTGTCTGTGAGGTGAGGGGGGTGCTCGCCTCTGAATTACACCCTCAATACTCAATCCCGGTGGGTTCCTGGTTCTACTGGAATGTTCTACATTATGTTACTGGTGTTTCACGTCCTTCTGAATGTCCCTCTTTGCTCTCTCTCTCTCTTTTTTTTTTTTTTTTTTGTTCTTTTACCACGAAAAGGAAACCAGCTCCCCGTGGAGAGCAGTCATCGATCCCACACATTCGAGAACAATCTTCTTTTGGCGTCCCTTTGAACATCCCCATTTGCTTTTATGCTGTTTTTCTCTTTTATGGCAAAGCTGTCTGAGGTCCAATTAGCTAGGAGGCCAGACTGCCCAGAACAACCATCAAAATGTACAATTATGAAGGAAAAAGTTGGAGAACAGACACTGCAATTGGAGGAAAAAACCATTTTTTTTAAAGGCAAAAAACAGGAGCTAGAGTGATAGCACAGTGGAGAGGGCCATTTGCCCTGCAGGTGGCCAACCCAGGTTTGATCCCCGGCATCCCATTATAATTCCCTGAGGCTGCTAGAAATAATTCCTGAGAGCTTCTGGGTATGGTCCCCAAACAAACAAACAAACAAACAAACAAAAAGGCAAAAACAAGTTAAGAGTCTGTTGTTACCTGCCTGAGTCTGAAATGTCCCCAATGATCTTTCTGACTTCCCTGAAAGCGTCCTGGGGTTGAGCCAATAAGGTACACTCTAAAGAGAGAGAAAACCTAGGTTAGAGGTTCCCGAGATGTGATTCCCCCAACCAAATCCCAAGGCACCCAGAAAAACAAATGTCCCTGTGAAATGTCCTGAGAACCAGCTACTTCCCTGGGTTAGGGAAGGTCAGTAGAAAAAGCGGAGAAGTGAGAGCTTATGGAGGTTCTGCCTTGGGATCTGAGACACTCTCCCTCGCCCCATGCAGTGAGAAGAAACCCCCATGCAGCCCCTCCAAGATGCTGCCACCTTTCCCATCCTGCTGCCTTTGCCTCAGTCCACAGCCACTTCTGTGCCAGGTAATGCCTATAATCCACACTGATGGGGGAAACGCACTTGGTTTCCGAGAGGTCATGCTCCTGGATGAGGTCGGCCCACTCCTTGAGCTGGGGCATGTTGTAGGCTGTCAGGTAGCTGATGAGATCCGCTTTAAAGTGGGTCGGGGACTCTCCGGACCCCGCACTCCCCTGGGCCAGCCGTGGGTACAAAGGGCTCAGCCAGATGCTGGAAGAGAAAAAAATAAAGCTCATCTTCAGCAACCAGGCACGTGACCATCACTGTGAGATCTCTGCGCCCATCAGGGTATCCTTGCTCAGGATGAGGTGAGTTCCCAGGGGAGAAGAGAGTGAGTGTGTGTACCCCAAAATCTGGATTCCATCATAGCATGCCAAGGGCTTCTGCAGTACTGTGTTTGAATGCCTTGACATGAATTGAAGACTGAAGGCTTTTGCTTCCCTTTATCAGTGCACCCTCATTCACTTACCACACCTTCCTTGTCTTCTGCTCCCCACACCTGGCTCTGCGGCCTCAAATACCAACAATTCTACTCTGAACCAATACAGCAAATCCACACCATCTGCAGTGACCTCAGAAAAGGCCCCAGTCAGCATATTTAGTTCTTCATCTAGCCAGGTGTACACTTGTCTATAAGGAAAGTGTACAAACATATTTCCAATCCATCAAGTTTATTTCTGTGAGATATCATGCCCTGACAGCACAGTGAAACGAACTTATGTCACCTATATATATAATATCTGGGGCCAGGTATGAGAAATACCACATTTAAGAAGGTTTGGGGGTGAGAGATAGTATGCTGCAATGCATGCAGCTCACTAAGATTCAATCCCTGGCCTCCCATATGGTCCCTTGAGCCCACCAGGAATGATTCCTGAGTGCAAAGCCAGTAGTAATCTCCAAAATTGCCAGGTATGGCCCCCAAGAAAACAAAAATAGAATTTCCCAGCGGGGTCCCTGGCTGGTTGGCATCTTCCACCTTGGTCAGCACCGTCCCATAGAATCCCCCACGCAAAGCTAACAGGAGTGACTTGCCTGGAGCAGCAAGCATGAAGGCCTGATGGCCCGCCAGTGTGGTGCCTGCACCATGCCAGGTGAATGTGAAGCTCCTCCACAGCTGCAGTTTGCAGGGGTGGTGGTGGTGGCGGCGATGGTGTGTGTGTGTGTGTGTGTGTGTGTGTGTGTGTGTGTGTGTGTGTGTGTGTGTGTGTGTGTGTGTAAACAAGTTTGCTGGGTGATTCTCTAGATTAGGCGGAGACACAAAACATCTAACACTGAACAAAAGATGAGAAAATCTTCCGTCAAAGGATTTTTAAATTTTGTTTCTGGGCCACACCTGGCGATGCTCAAGGCTTACTCCAGGCTCTGTACTCAGGGATCATTCCTGGTGGGCTTGGCGGAAAAAGGGGATGCTGGGAATAGAACCCTGGTCTGCATGTACAAGGCAAGCATCCTACCACTTTCTCGTTCAATGTATTTTTTTAAGGAGTAAAAAGGACGTCTTTTACAGGGCTGAAGTGACAGCATAGTGGATAGGGCGTTTGCCTTGCATATGGACAATTCGAGTTCAATCCTCAGCTTTCCATATAGTTCCTATGCTTGCCAGAAAAGACTTCTGAGCACAAGGCCAAGAGCACTGTCAGGTGTGGTCCACAAACAAACAAACTAAACAAAATAAAGAATTCCCTCAATTCCATCACCCAGAGCAGCTAGGAGACTTGCCTGCCTCTGAGAACCCAAGCAAAGGAGGTCATGGTGGCAGCCTTGGACCATGTGTGATGTGTGATGGAAGCCAAGTTCTCAGGGCCAAGACTGGCCTTCAGGCTCTGAAAGGCCTCCCAGAGCAGGATATGGTTATGCTGTCCAACAGTCATGCAGGGGCCGCCACTGGGGTGAGGCTGACATATGGGACTGGGGCTCAGAGTTGGCATGTCCCAATGAAGAGCAAGAGCCTGTCTGGGTCACGATGCAGGGCAGGAAGGCTGGCATGGCAGATGTTTCAATCGTGAAAGCTGCCAATTAGAGCCACTTCCCCAGAAGGGAGAGATCACTCATGAAAGGGAAGTAGAAGCTGACCACAATGGGTAGCTGGCCAGAAGGCAGGCCTACGAATGGATGCCAAGAAAGTGAACTCCTAAAAATAAACCCATCTTTCCTGTGAAATGTTAGATGGAGGGACAGGAGTGCCCACTTTGAATGCCAAGAGTCTTGGGGTAGATTCTGGACCCTCACAGTCCCCAACACTTTCAGGAGTGCCTCCCCTTCCTCAAAATAAACAGACAAAATTCTATACGATATTGTGCCGAGGATGTGTGTACCAGAGACGAGGTCACAGCACTGAAGGACAGCACTAAGTCTTCCTGAGTCTCAGGATAAAGGCTGGGAACAAAACACCAGCTGAGATGTGTTTCATGTGAAAATAGAGGGACAGGATGATGGTGGAAATTTCTGCACTGGCTAGACCTCAAACTTTCCTTCCATGTCCTGGTGGATGTGGTGGGTAAAAGCACAAGCCAGTCTCAGGAGAGATAAAGTCATGAAATTTTCCTATACATGGATGTACACGGAATCTATTATGCTGAGTGAAGTAAGTCAGAGAGAGAGAAAGAAAAACGCAAAATGGTCTCACTCATCTATGGGTTTTAAGAAAAATGAAAGACATTCTCGAAATAATAATTTTCAGACACAAAAGAGAAAAGAACTGGAAGTTACAGCTCACCTTAGGAAGCTCACCACAAAGAGTGATGAGTTTAGTTAGAGAAATAACTACATTTTGAACTGTCCTAATAATGAGAATGTATGAGGGAAATGGAAAGCCTGTCTAGAGTACAGGCGGGGGTCGGGTGGGGAAGAGGGAGATTTGGGACATTGGTGATGGGAACGTTGCACTGGTGATGGGTGGTGTTCTTTACATGACTGAAACCCAAACACAATCATGCATGTAATCAAGGTGTTTAAATTAAAAAAAAAAAAAAAAAAAAGAGCACAAGCCAGTCAAGCAGGGTTGCTTTGGGCTGGGGGGCGGGTGGCATAAGACCTTTCCTGCCACATCCCAATTTCCGACGGTTACCAGGCACATGCTGTTTTGAAGTGGCCCCAAGTGTGGGAACAAGTCCCTCTTCTAAGAACCAGGAACCACCATATACAAATGGCTCTGAGCTATGGGAGGATAAGGACAATAGTGCTGGGGTGAGATGGGGGACTTTCTCGGCCAGGCAAGCAAAAAAAAAATGAGGGAGGGAAAATTTCAGCACACCTGCCCATGCAGCCCAGATGCTGGGCAAAGTGCCTGGTACCCACCCCTGGGTCTTCTGGTGCCAGTCTTCATGGATGAGGTTGGAAGTGTGGATGACCACGCGGAGGCCTTCCTCATAGTGCAGCAGCATCATTTTCCTAGAAAACACAGAAAGGGGATGTCTGAGAGCTTCCAGCAATTCTCAGAAAATCTGCTCAGTGGTCCTATTACCCAGAATGCCCACACCTGGTCCCCAGGCTGTCAGCGTCATCTCAATGGGATGCCCAGGAAATCCTGGATCTGGTCTCAGTAAAGCAGCCACACCAAAGGGACCAGACCTCTCACTTGTTTCCTTGGTGACCACTAAGGAATAAGGGGTGACCTTGCACACTCAAAACAACTAGCAAAATTTTCTATAGATTAAGACAAACCTAGAAATACAAACTTATAATGAAATATTGGTTAATAACAAACATGCTTCAGGGCAGGCATGGGCAGGTGGGAAAGGCCAAGATATAAATTTCTATTTCTTTTTTTTTTAAGGTAATTAAAATTTGTAATTTAGGGGACGGAGAGATAGCATGGAGGTAAGGCATTTGCCTTTCATGCAGAAGGACGGTAGTTCAAATCCCGGCATCCCATATGGTCCGCGTGCCTGCCAGGGATGATTTCTGAGCATAGAGCCAGGAGTAACCCCTGAGCGCTGCCAGGTGTGACCCCAAAAACCAAAAAAAAAAAAAATTGTAATTTAGGCAATATATGGCTTATAGTATCGATACTCTTTCCCTCATCACACTCAAATGCCTAAGACCTTCAGTTTTGCCCCTGGGTCACTTCTAGCCTGATCTTCAACCCTGCCCCCCCCCCCCAAAACTCCCTCCACTAATTGGAACTCTCAGTTTTGTATTCCCTGGTGTTGTCTTTCCTCACAGAAGAATGAGGCGGGTGTCTCGGTGAAAACCGCAGCTTGTCCCATTTCTGATGACTGATCTTGTCCATGCCTTCAGAGCTGCCCTGTCAGCTACGGGCACCTTTGCTAGCAAAGCATGGCCTCAACTTTTTCATCAGCCAAAAAAAAAAAAAAAGCAACATGAGGCCTCCCCTGGATTCCTAACTGTCCCTACTCCTCCCCCGACTGTTACATGATGTCCCCTTCTTGGCGCTCTCAGGAGTGGGAGGCAGGAAAGAAGCCAGATCTTCCCCACAGGATGCTCAACCTACAGCGGGAAGCTAGGGACCCTGGCAGGATTGCTGTCACTCAGTGTCCCCAGATCCAGATCAATCTCTTTTCTTGGCAGAATTGCTGTGGATGAAACGTAGCTGGGCAGCAAACACGCTTGTCTATCTGCACCCTGCTAGCTTTGTTGCTCTCCGTGGGAAGCTCTCTGGCCTCTCATGGTTTTCTTTCTCATTGTTTCAGGAACCTTCCATCTCTCCCACAACTGCAGGCTCACTCCCACGCAGAGACTCTGACAGCCCGCTCCCAGGCCAACAAGTCAAGGGTGCACTGCTCAGAAGAGTTTGACAATGAGCAGCCAGTTCTCCCTAGTGAGCAACACCACAGACACTATTTAGAGAGGATGGCCAGGGGACCTGGCTTAAGAGGTACATGAGCGAATGTGAGAAGGGGGATGAGATTCCGTTCTTTGCCAGATCAATAGCTGGGCATACTTGGTCTTCCTATGTATGAAGTGTGCTCCTTAAAACTAGGGCAAAACGACATCCACAGCCACAGTTGTGGAGAGTTTGAACTAAGAGTAAATCATGTGTATGATGGGAGTATCACAAAGGGTCCCCTTAACCCAGGCGGCTATGACTGGGGGAACCGTGCACTAATGTTGTGATCCCCCCCCTTCCTGGACATGAACTAATCCAAGGGAGCCAGAGCATCTTTCATAGACAAAAAGAGTCCAAGCAAGTGAGATGAGTAAAAAAATGGATGAAAAGGAAAAGGTGGCTAGGAGGTTTCCAAAAATTGGCTCTGATGTATTAAGTTATGGGGGGACAGCAAAGGGGAAGAATCCCTGGGTGGAAGATGCTCCGAGAAAGGGGGTGGAAATGGAAAGTGCACCCTAATGTCGTTCTACTCAGGTCACACAGGGTGGACGTACATGGGCACAGGGAGGGAGCAAGTGTGCCAGTTCTGGCTCTGTTACTCAGGCCCAGCCAGTCTATTAGGTCAGCTCCCAATCACCACAGTGGTTAGGATAGGCTGGTTCCCAGTTGGCTGGTTGGATGAGCAGGGAGTAGGTATAGTACAGCAGGGAGGGTGCTTGCTTTGCACATTGATGACCCAAAATAAACCAAACCAAAACAAAAATACCCCAAACCTCAGTGGGTTCTAGTGCTGTTGGCAAGTGTCCTGGAGGAGTGGCTCATGTACTCAGATGCTGGAGGACTGACTCAGTAACCTGAGGTATGATCCTTGGGCTTAGAGCAGGGCCTGTGCTCTCTGGCCAGCCTGGCTCAACAGCCCTCCCGGGACCAAGATGCAAGCTGCTTGTGGGAGTATTCAGGGGCTGTGTGTGCACTGCTGATGTGGCATCTGTGAGCATCTGGCAGAACAGTGGGTTCTATAGATGTGCTTAGAGTCACAGGGTACAGGCTTGCCCAATGCATTTCAGGCTGGCATAATGCTCAGTGCAGGTGTGGATGGGAATCCTCTGAGGTTACCATTACCGAAGCATGTCTGCTTGGGCATGACCCTCAATGTCGCCTACAGCGTCTCCTGACATGTAGGCAGTGGAGTCCAAGCCTCTGAGGTGCCACAGCCAGTGCCATCTGGTGTCCCCATTGACATCTGCATCCCGTGGACATTGTAGTACCAGTACTGGGGAAGTTCATTGTCAAACATCCTTGGCCAAAGAGCTGGTCAGTAAAAGATGCAACAGTGACTCTGGAATGTCCGAAACCAGAAGGTTGCTGGGTGATCAGGGACAGCTGCCTTGCATGTGAAAGGGCCTGAGTTGAATCCTATATTGCATGGCCGAAACATCACTGGGTGCAGGTCTGAAGGCTCCTGAGCCCCCATGGAGCTCAGCATCAAACTGTCCAGTCTGGCTGGCTGTTTCTGAAGGTCCCCAAAGAACAGTGACAACCAGGTATCAGATAGTCAGTGAACAGTCTCTTGTGAATCAGTGTGACTCTTCCTATTCTGGTTTCCAGTTAAAACAGACCTCTGACCATGCTATTTTATTATTTTGGGCGGCTATACCCAGTAGTGCTTAGGAATTACTATCGGCTCTATACTCAGGGATTACTCCTGACAGTGCTCTGGGATCATATGGGGTGCCAGAGATAGAACCCGGGTTGGCCAATGAGCAGTTTTCAAGGCCTGAGGCTCAGACAATGGAGATCCTCATTTCAGATGAGTTTTCCATCCAGTTTTCCAGCCAGTTTCAGGGTGAACAGACTCCCCTGCTTACCCTCCATGCTGCAAAAAGAGTCCTGAGAGAGTCCCCCATGTCCACTCTGGCCGAAGACAGTGGTCTCCATCTGCCACTCCCTGGACTGTGCTGTCTATAAATGCAGGGTTGCTGGAATCTGCTGGTTATTGCCACTGGGTTAGAATTTCCAGGCCATGGACCACATGCAGGCCAGGGGTGAAAAGGGGGAGAATGATGCTGTAGCCAGAAAAGGAGGCATTGCCACAGCTACCAGCAAATTTCTTCTGGAAAATGACAATCCACAAAAAGGGGTACAGGCAAATCAGCTCTTACTCTTCACATTACTGAACCAACAGCCTGAAAACCCTTCATGAGGAAATATTTTATTGTGGAGGCTGTGTGCGGAACAAGGGCTCAGCACCATGCTGGAAGTGGCTGCTGCTTTGGCTGTCTGGGGCTTGCAAAGTTTTCAGGGAGAAACTCCTGCCATGTCCTGAGCTGGCTCCGTCCTTTTGCTCTGAAAGCTCTTTCTCCATCGGAACAGGGCTGCTTTGCTAAAATCCTGTGCGTTTTGGCTTTTCGAAGTCTTATAAAAAAAAAAAAAAAGCCTCAGCCTGTCTCTAAAGTATTGAATTCTGCTCCCTATGACTCACACTCATATCCACCCTGATCTCCACCTCCAGATTCTGGGATCTGACCAACGTCCTGAACAGGAAGTAGAATCCACTGAGCAAATCCTGACTTTCCTGCTGAGAAGTACAATCCCACACCTTTGTCACATGGTGGTCACAAAGCCAGACTGCCCTTACCTTCCTTTCCACAGTCTCTGCCCACCACCCCACGCCCCCAGCAAAAACTTCACAAGAACAACTATCCACGGGGAGCATCCTTTGATCTCTCAAACCTTCTATCCCCCTAGAGCAGAAAAATGGCTTACGTGTGGTGTGTTCCAAATGCAATATCCAACTTGGCCTAGGATGAAAAAGAAGTCATTTTAGTGCAGAAAAAACTCAGCATCCTTGTTATCGTGAATGACATTAGAAAAGCCAGCGCAGGCTGAAAATAAAATTTTAATTGATTTTGCTGCCCTCTGGTGGACCAGCTGCTAAAGGACAAAAAACTTTTATAACAGCTTAGTGAGACTCATAAAAAAAGAAAAAAGGACTCAGTTATTTTTAGAAAATAGTCCTCCAGAATGATTCAATACACAGCGCAACACGTTTAATTTCAGTAGTTAGAAGTGTGAGACCTAATTTCTTCAGTTGTCAAAAGCTAATGAAAACAAATGAGACTTGATGCTAAGGTTTTAAATTAGATACTTAGTTTATACAGAAATTAATCTGTGCAGAAAGTTCTCAGGGCACATAAGAAACACTGTGGCGACAACAGAAAGAATTATTAAGCTATAATGAAAGCTCCATATGTTATTCTCATGGCAAGAGCTGAAAAGATAATACACTGAACAGTCCAAGGGCCCAGTCCCCACCTCCCATGAAGCACCATGACCACATACACAGTCACAGGAAGCTCCTCAGATTTCAGAGTTTGCAGTTATCTATCCCATAACTGGGTAATGATGGGCAGGAAAGGAAAAAACCAATTCCCAGCCTAGATTCCTCAGTCCCGGGGAGGCCAGATTCAACCTCAGCACAGCAAATGGTGATGGGGAAGATGTATGGAAGCCTGGCCAGCTCAATGAGAAAAACCAAGAGCACAGAGGCCTCAACTAGCACCAACTGATGCAGTAGAACATCAGAAAAGGACTTTAGCAACACTGTGGAGAGGATGTTTAAAATGAGCTCAAAGAATCGATAGTAAAGAGAAAGTATTAGTATTGGGGATGGAGAGATGGCACGGGGCAGGGTGCTTGCCTTGCAAGTGGCTGACCCCTTCCCCAACACACACACACACACACACACACATACACAAGAAAGGAAATGTATTATATGAAGGGAAGTCTAAGACTCACAAATCCAATGAGCCTCTATGAGCCAGAGAGGATAGAGATAGTACCAAAACTCAAATGAAATGAACATGTTACCAAGAATACTCTGTCCAGATAAGCACTGGATTTTCAGGAATGCTGCAGAGCTTCTGGGACAGGCAACAGCTTAGGGAATTAAGTCTTGAAACCAGCATTAAAGGAGCTGTTTTTTCCAGACAAAACAACTCCTTAGCACCTAGCACTGGTGCTTACTTGTGGTGCATACAACTATCCTTCATAAAGGAAGGTCTGCCAAGTCCTAAGGGATTTTATACATTTGTATCTGTGAGCTAACACAGATACTATCAGAGCGCTAGCACAGTAGTTGGGAATCTGCCTTAAAAATATCCAATCCCGGACAGACCACAGTTTGATTCCTGGAAACCCAGATGGTCACCTGAGCCTTCCAGGAGCGATTTCTGAGCACAGAGCCAGGAGTAACCCCTGAGCACCACCAACTGAGACCCACCCCTCCTACAAAATTTAGATAAACTGTTACATATCTTATCAGGCTTTCAAAAAAAATCCAGAGATAGTTTTATTATAACTTTATACTTATTAATGCAGGCACTTAAGTGGCATGTCAATGTTCTAACATAGAGGCAATAAAACACACCTTTTTGTTTGGGGGCCACATCTATCCAGCAGGGCTGGGTCCTGGGTCTGCACTCAAGGGTCATTGCTGGCAGTGCTCAGAGGTCCTTATGAGGTGTTGGGAGATCGAGCCTGGGTTGGCCACGTGTAAGGTAAATGCCCGATTCATTGTCTTATGAGTCCCATAAAATATACTTTTATCCTAGTACTAGAGGCATAATTCAGATTCTCCCCTTACTTACTCTTACTAAGTTTACATTGGTAGGATTTCTCTAGTTAACCTAATCTTAAAATGCATTAGCACAGAATTATTCACATTAATTTTTAAAATGTATATGCCTGTAAAAAAGGTACAGTTGTTGATAAATTATTTTTTTGTTTTTTTGTTTTCTTTGGGGGGGGGTCACACCCTGCATCGCTCAGGGGTTCCTCCTGGCTCTACGCTCAGAAATCACCCCTAGCAGGCTGGGGGACCATATGGGATGCCAGGATTAGAACCACCAACCTTCTGCGTGCAAGGCACGCCTTATCGCCATGCTATTTCTCCGGCCCCGAGTTGTTGATAAATGGTTTTACTTTACCCATTTATCACTCATTTACAATCGTGTGGAATTCCAGATTAGCCTATGTGTACCACTTCTACAATTAAAAGAAAGAGAGAGATCCCAAATATGAGATAAAAAAGAAACATAGTAGGGGAACAAGTCATGAGAAGATTTTTGTCCACTGAACTGAGTTTACATGAGAGGGTGGTGAGTGGAGGGGTCCCTGGACACTGGTGGAGGAAAGTGAGGGTGTCGGGTGGTGGCTATGGTGTTGGAATGAAGGATGCATGAAGAGTCAAGTGATATATTATAAATCTCAGCATCTAAATAAAATTGGTTAAAAAAGACATTGAATCCATTTTCAGGTTTAAAAACTTCCTTTACAAAACCATGGGAAAGGTGGTAGAGAAGCAGAAAACACTTTAACTCCTGTTTATAGAGTAAGGAGTGCAGCTCATGTGTGCGTGAAATGGAAGAAATATAGTTAAAACAGGTCAGGAAAAGTGTATAAGCCATGTTGGTTCACAATTTACAACTTGGTTTTACCCAAAACCAAGATCAACCCTGATTTCTTTGTATCTTTGTATCTGTTTGCTTACGATGTAGTTTTGTTTCTAAACTTTATTTATTTATGTATTTATGTATTTATTGGTTTTTGGGCAGCACCCTGGCTCTGCACTCAGAAATCACACATGGCAGGCTGGGGGACCATATAGGATGCTGGGAATGGAACACCCCCCCCATCCCCATCCCCCTATACCCCTCCCTGTCAGCCGTATGCACAGCAAACACCCTACTGCTGTGCTATCTCTCTGGCCCCTGTATCTGTTTGTTTATAACTTGGTTTCACCCCAAACAGACTTTCCTACTTGCCATCTTGTTTTGCCTGTCTCAAGCATACCTGGGCAGGACTGGCTCAGGATAAACTCTTGTCCTTAGCTCCCCACCCAGGGGTGGTCTCTGTACTCCATAAAAACTACAGTTCTGGCAGACAGCTCTCTCTCTCTCTACAAGGCAGAAAGCTACCCAACCACACATGATTCACCCTCTCAGCCTGGTTTGAATTATGTCCTGAAGCAACCCATATTCCAGACCCGTTTCCCAGAGGTGGGATACAGTATGTGGAGCCTTTACAGGCCACGACTCTGAAAATGGTTAGCAAAGACTCGAATCTCTAAGTCTCATCATGGCCCTCTCAAAAATGTCATGGGTTGTGAGGAGGTGAGGAGAGAAGTGTGTGGAAGACAGAGGACTCATGAAGGGAAACAGCCTGAGCTGGGTCTCTCAGGTTCCTAGTACAGGCATCCTACCACCTACCCCACTCAGCTTGTCTGTGGGATGCAGTGAAGGGACAATGAATGGGAGCATAAGGGTGAGCTGAGGAGTCCATTTGGGGGCTGCTCGGACAGGCAGCCCAGAACACAATTATCTTTAATGCAGTATTGGGGAGACACAGATCGCATGCCACAAGAGTGTGATCTGGTCATGAAGCAGTGGGGGACTGCCTTTCCACTCAGTAAAATGTCAGCATTAGTCCACAGTGTAAACTGATATCCAGAAAGCAAGGACCCAAAGACTTGGCTTCTGTGCTTGGTTGGTTCTGCTTTAATGTGGTGCACTTTGGGGCTGTCAAAAAGAATCATGTGCTTTGTAAACACACTAAAAAGGATAGAGAGCAGAATGAACGATTCATTTGCAGGATGAAGAAACAGGGCTGAGAGCTAAGACAGATCCCAGCAGCCTGAACCGTCCCTCCCAGGAAGCCCTGCCCCGGGCCCACATTCCCAGGAAGTACAAAATGGTTAAGTACATCACCAGCTATCAATTCTGACTGAAGTATCTGAGCTAAGTCAAATGACATTATGTGGCTGAAAAATAAACTCCAAGAGACTCAAAAACTCAGGAGACCCAAGAAGTGTTATTTCAACAGAACCAAATGGAGGTCACAATCCTGCAATGCTTGGAGAGCAGCAGACAAAATAGCCCTTTGCACAGATCTGGAAACCAGAGCTCATCGCGCCCCCTTGTGGCAGGCCTTCGGCAATAACGGGAAGGCCAGTCTCAACTTTCACAGGTAGCAAGTTAGTAGATGACAAACTTAATCCCTGAGTTTCAGGGTTTCAGTTGTTACTTTACTTTTTGTCCCTTGGATATCTGATGAGAACTACTAAGGCAGTCTGACCTCTTGTTTTTAGAGATAAAAGCAAAGAAAAAGGATTTTATAGGTGGATTTGGGGCAATTGCTTAAAGTCGTACTATGGATACTAAAGCTTGTTCTATGGGTTTGAAGTGAAAGGAGCTGCTGGCAAAGGGAAGAAATGTTTTGAAACTCCAGCTCAATGCAGTGGGTTCTATCAGAGAAAACTTTTGCCATGCATCTAAAACAGCACACTGAGATTTGTTTGACTTTTAAAAAATATACACACTTGGGGCCAGTGTGACAGTACAGGGGATAGTGTTTGCCTTGCACGTGGCAGACCCAGCTTCGATCCCCTGCATCCCTATTGTCCTCTAACCTCAACAGGAGTGATTCCTGAGCACAGAACGAAGAGTAACCCCTGAGTACCCTTGGGTGTGAACAACAAAACCAAACAAAAAATCATTACCAACAAAAATACACACAGAAGCTTTAAAAAACCTAACAGAAAAACAACCTCAAAACAGCACAGTGTGATGATTACGAGAAAAATACGGTTATCTTGTTATGAATCAGGTAAGAAAAAATGTTAGTGGAAGGAAAAAAGGAAAAGAATCCAGGTTCTAGGTAATAATACACATGTCTTGATGCCATTTCATGAAGGCTCCCTTGAGCAAGAGCTGGGAAGAAATTTCTGGCACGGCCAGCAGGTGGCGCTTTGTTGTGGCAGCAGAGAACTAAAGGGCAGCCCTGCTTCAGTCCCACAGGAAGGTGAACAAAAATGGATCTGAATAGCAGAGTCTTCTTAAGTCCTTCTCTCCCCTGGGTCTACTGACTTCTTGCTGAAACACAGTCCAGGGCGCTGGCACTACACACAAGCCTTAAGCTCTGCTGTGCTCCGAAGTAAAGTACAAGGACACATTTATGAAGATATTAAAAAGAAGTTGTGATTTGTTTTGGTCCCAATACAAGTTGATTCACCTGTGAAGTGAACATTGGAGGGTCCCACTGTGGCCCACCTGCTAAGACAAAATCTTACACTGGGCCCCCAGAATAACCTGGGTTGGGACTCAGCGCAGTCAGGGCCAGTAAAGTCTGCAGTGCTGGCTACTGAGAGCAACAGAAACAGACAAAAAAAAATTCACAAAGGAACAGGCCTCCAAGTGCATCTGAATGGGTCTGACCCTGAGACTTGGGTTCCCAGAGGGCCACCTAGAAAAATACTGGATGCAACCAGAAAGACAAGCAGGTGAAAGAAAGATGGAATCCACTAGGCAGCCAGGCCAGCAGAAGGTGCATGGGCATTAAGGGGTGAATAGGAAGTGCAGGCGACCTGGGCAAGAAGCACTGAATCAGAATCAAGAGCAGGAAGGCACCTGGCAGAGGGGCATACCTGATGAGGCTGCAATACTCAGTTATTTTTCAGGTGAGATTAACATCTGCAGATGCATAAGCAAAGTCCCTGTGTTATGTGGGTGAGCAGTCCGACAGTTGGAGGGCATTGAGTGGAAAGACCCGGTTCTTTCCCCCCCCCCCCCCCCGCCCCCAGGGCCTTCGGTTGATGTCTTGGGAACTGAGCTGCAGTTAACAGAGCTTGAGGTCTCTGGCCAGTCTGCCTGCCAGTCCCACAGCTGGAGAACTCATCAGAAATGCAAGAGCAGCTGGTAATTTGTTTGTGGGAGGACTCACCTGGTGGTGCTCAGAGGACCATGTGAGGTGCTGGAGACCAAATCTGAATCTGCCTCACGCAATGCAAGCACCCTACCTACTCTCTCTCTCTGGCCCCTCGATCATTTGAATTCTGGATACAAATATTCATGGACATACATAGGCTTAGATTCTACCTTTTACAAAATCCGTGCAAGGAATTCTCAGACTCAGGGCGATCCCTGCACAGGCTAGATTGACAGTGATGACTTGGATTAGAGAGACTCCCCATGCAGAAAGGGGGAAAGATTCAAGGTCTGGATTCCCCTCCAGACAGATATCAGGAGCCACCGGCTCTCACAGCAATAGCAGCACAGCTTACCTGGCAGAGGGACACGTTCCTGTAGGGCTTGGCCTCGGCTTGCAGGCGAGCCTTGGCTTCCCGCTTATCACCATGCACCAACAGGATGGGCCTCCCCCTGCAGAGAATCCAGGCAGGTTACATCCACCATGCCTCAGGCACACCCCAGCTTCCTGCATACCAGACACGCTTTCTGTCTACAGAGTCAACTGAGAATAATGTATATATTTGACGTCTTCTAAATCCTTTAATTCTTTTCATTTTTGATTTGGGGCCACACCTGGCAATGCTTAGGGGTCACTTCTGGCTCTGTGCTCAGGGATCACTCCTGGTGAGCTTGAGGGACCTTATGGGATGGCAGGATTGAACCTGTTGTGTTACATCAAGGTAAATAAATGCCCTATCCATGGTGTTATTGCTCTAGCAATAAATCTCCATTAATAGTGACCTCCATCATGGGGTCTGGGGTCCTAAGTGGAGATAAGATTCGGGCTGTCCTTTTCTGCGGGAGGCAGCCCAGAAGACACCAAGGAACATAATCTCTCCAGAAACCACACCCCAGGAGTGCGGCTGCTCCGCTTCGCTCCGTGGCCCTGCACATCTTTTAACCCCTGAACCCCACTTCAGTCCATAGTAAAAAGCACACTACAAGCTTCACAATGTGGAAATTTTGCAGTACAACCCCATGTATAGAGAATCAAGATGGCTGCTCTGATGATCCAAAAAGTACCAAACAGTTAGGTATCCTCTCAAATAAGATGTTTAGAGAAGAATTATGGAAGATGTTCATAGTGCTCAAAGAAAACATCGACAGACTTGAATGGAACACAAATAAGAATCAAGAGGATTTGACGATTGAAATTAGAAAGTTCTATACTGAAATAATAGGTCTGAAAAACTCGGTTTATGAACTGAAAACCTCAATAGAAAGCCTCTCCACTGGAGTAACGGCAGCTGCAAAAGGGTCAGTGAGCCAGAGGATGAGATGCAGAATAACTCCATACACAGAAAAGATTGGAAGAGAACCTTAAAGCAAATAATAAGACAATGTCCGGATGAAAATAGAAGTCTTTGATAAACTCAACAGAAACAACATAGGAATCAATGAAGTCCCAGAAGCCCAGAACAAGAATGATAAGAGGAGTTGGAGGAACAGTGAGAGGAGGAAGAGGAGGAAGAAGAATTTTAAGAAGAATAAGGTGAAGAAGAAGAGTAAGAAAAATAAGGCAAAGAAGAGTAAGAATAAAGTGAAAAAGAGTAAGAAGAATATTGTGTAGAATAATAAGAGGGGGAAGATGAAAAGAAGAAAAAGAAGAGGAGGAAGGAGAGTAAGAAGGTGAAGAATAGTAAGAAGGGGAAGAAGAGAAAGAAAGAGGAAGAAGAGGAAGAGGAAGAAGAAAAAGAAGAGAAGAAAAATTAAGACAGGAGGCTAAGGATGTGATTCAATTTGTAGAGCAGATGACCTATATATCTCAATGCCTAGATATGATCCCAAATGATCTCATGGCCATGCTCTTTTATGAATTCATATATATCTGTATGTATAAAAATATGTGATATACTTATGCATACTCACATCTAATAAAGCAACTGTAAAAAAGTACAGGCAGGGGTGGGGAAGGTGGGAGGGGGCACTAGTGGTGGGAATGCGGCACTGATGAAGGGTGGTGTTCTGTTTATGACTGAAAACCAACTACAATCACGCTTGTAATCATGGTGCTTAAATAAAGATTTTATTTAAAAAAAAAAAAAGATCCGGGCTGTCACTTCGAAATGCTGGAATGTCCCTCTTGGGTGCAAAAGGGCTTGTGGGAGCACCTGTGTTTCAATGTAGGTTCAAGTTCAGAATCAGTTCAGGATGCATAGAGGTATAGCTCAGAGCTCTCCCCATCCTTTCTTTCAGACCAGCTTCAGAGATGGTCCTCACCATGCCTCATTTCTGAGCTCTTAGTAGGTTTTAGAAACACACTGGGCCTCCGTGTCACATGGAACACAGGCCCTGGCCTATGATGGCATGAGGCTGACTCACTAGCAGATGCTTATTCGCCAATAAAACCTTACTCAGATGAGACACGATGCCACTAATTCAACAGAGCCCCAGCTCCTGGGATAATGCTAGATCTTTTTCTTTTTTTTTTAAATCCAAAAGGCCAAAAAAAAAAAAAAAAAAAAACCCACTCTTTGGCAATAGATTAAAAGAGCTTTTAAGGGAACCATAATCTTCTTCAGTTAAATCAAAGCAAGATAATCCTGGGAAATCAATATATCTTTACAAGCTCGCCTGACAAAACCAAAATTGGATTTTTTTCCTCTTCAACAAGCAATCAGACAGGATGAACCAGTAGCCATTTCCACATTTATCAATCTCGCTGCAGAAGGAATCTCTGCCTTACACGCTGGAACCAGGCTTGGCTCCAAAGCACCATTCTATTTTAGAAAAGGCTCAGTGGGTTTTAATGCCTATCCCAATGGGCCCCCAACCCCTATACTACTCTAACAGATTAGGAAAAATAAAACAAGGGCACGCTCATTTCGTTCAAATTGCAGAGACTTCTGAACAGAGAACGATGCTAGACATACTGAGGCATCTCTCACTGGTGACAAAGGGTCTGACTGGGCCATTGGGACTTTTTGAGAAATCAAAAGTCATAAGTCATTGGTGAAAGCCAAATTCCTCATTAGTTTCCTCATTATTTCTGGATGTCTAAAATATCGCAGAAAGTTAGCTTGCAGCCTACTGGAGTAGGCCAAGGGGACCAAGACAAGACCCTATTTGGCGAGTGTCTGATGGTGTTTCTGGTTAAATACAGAATTTAGAGGTCAGGTAAGGCAAAGGCCCTTCCGTGTGTGTGTGTGTGTGTGTGTGTGTGTGTGTGTGTGTGTGTGTGTGTGTGTGTGTGTGTGTGTGTGTGTGTAAGAGAGCGAGAGAAAATGAGAAAGAAATAAAGTATATATGTGTGGGAAAGAGAAAGTGTGTGTGAGAGTATATGTATGTGAGACAGAAAGTGTGTGTGTAAGAAAATATGTGTGAGAATGTGTGTGTGTGCACGCCAAACTGAGGAATGTTGTTGTGTTTGTGCGTGAAAGAGAGAAGGAGAGAGACAGACAGGCTGTGAGGAGACTCGACGTGGGAGGCTACCACAGCTTAGACTGAGCAGCAGAGGGGCTGCAGAAGCTGGAGACTTCTAAGACTGAGACATCTGAGACTCCCTGGCCTGAGTCCTGCTACCCAGAAAGCTCCAAAATCCCTGCTCAATGCCTCAGGGAAGAAGAGCCTGAGACACAGAAAAGTCAGCAGCAGAGATGTCAGGGCAGCCAACAGGGCATTGCCGTTGCCTCAGGTTCTCTGTGGCCTTCATCTCCCTCTGGACAGAGCAAAGAGGAAAATGTCTCAAGTATTCATGAAAGACAAGAGCTAAAATGTTGGACATTGGTGGTGGAAAGTGGACACTAGTGAAAGGATGGGCATCAGAACATTGTGCAACTGAAACTTACCCACCAATAACTCTGTAACTGTATCTAATGGTGACTCAATCAAAAAGATAAAAAAAAGAAAACTCCATGTTTTCCCCATGGAGCTCTGTGATTTCATTTTTTTTAAATTTTGGGCCACATCCAGTGACGCTTAGCGGTTACTCCTGGCTATGTGCTCAGAAATTGCTCCTGGCTTGGGGGACCATATGGGATGCCCGGGACTGAACCAAGGTCCGTCCTGAGTCAGCCGCTTGCAAGGCAAATGCCCTACTGCTGTGCTACTGCTCCAGCCCCGATTTTGTCATTTCTAAATAAATAAAGGGGCTCCCAAGTAATGTTCAGAGATCATAGGGGGCGGGGCCAGGCCAGGTGATTTCTACAAGAGCCTGAGATATGGTACTGCTCTGACACACAGAGGTGCTTGGGACCTACAGGCTACTAACTACACTTGGCAGTGCTGAGGGTGCAGGGACACCATGGAGGCCCAAGTTCACACCCTGGTCTCAGCAGAGGCTCCCTGAGCACATCTGCCTGCAGGGTTCCCTCCCAGGCCCTGCACAGTTAGCACTCACCTGAACTCTGGTGGGTACTGTCGGATGAGCCAGTCCACATCAAAACAGTAGTTAAACTAGACAGGGGAGAAAAAGGACCGAGTCAGGTATGCAGCCTCATGCCATTGAGGACAACTGTCTGATCATAAGGAAGACTCTAGAAACTGCTGCTGTACCCAACGAATCGTTCATGAACACACGGTGTCCCTGCAACAATGCAGTGATGAACTGAATCCAGAGGAGGATATGGGTTCTGGGGACAGTGCAGCCTACACAGCTCAGATCACATTTCTAACAGCCCTCACTGGTGGGACCAATTTCTGGGACTGGGCAGGCACAAGGCTCCCAGCAGTGCCCAGGTCTTGTCCAGATGGGTGGGGCTGGGCTTGCCATGGGGTATTGATCCCCACGTAGGTGATCCTGGACACTCCTCTTGGACACAGGGAGACACTCTTTGTCAGGGGCACCTCGAGGCTGGACAGCAGCTTAACAGGTTGCCCCTGGGAAGTGGTTTTCTTTAGGAATGTGGGGACCCCTTTGTTTGATTTAGGGAAGCATTCATGGGATGTGTGAAGACAGAGATTCCAGTTTGGCCAGGTGGGAACAAACAGGAGCTGTAACTTACTCATTTGGGGCCCTGTCAAAGACAAAACATCTTCCCCCCAACCCCAACCCTGTATTTCTTTATGAGATGTCTTTATGCCCTGATGGAATGTATTTATCCTTTCTCTCAAAGGAAAAAAACAATGGAAAACTCACCTGTGCTGAAGAGACAAGGGTCCCAAATAGAGGAGATAAAATATCTGAGAAGACAAAAACAGTTTTTTTCCATAAAGCTATTTGTTTTTGGGCCCTACTCAGCAGTGCTCAGGGGATCATACATGGTGATGGATTAAACCCGGGTCTGTCAGCCCCATGTGCAAAGCAAGTGTACCTTAACCCCTGCATTATCCTGTCCCACAACCCGGACTTTTAACTAGGTCCCATAAAGTTCAGGAGAGACATTTCCCTGGAATATTTAATAATATGCAACATGCTTTGTTCCACAGAATACAATGTAAAATTAAAACTTACTTCTTCAGCATGAGGCCAACTTAGAAATTGTCAGTAAGGTAATGATGCTGTTTGTGTGTTTATGTGTGTGTGTGTGTGTGTGTGTGTGTGCGCGCGCGCGCGCATGCACATGCTTAGGCAGGATCAGTAATGGGGGACCCAGGGGCCTAAGTGTGATGCTCAGGTCTCACAGTGCCAGGACTACCTTGGCACTACCGGGGTCTAACTCGGGTCTCTGACCACTGAACCATCTCACCGGCCCCATTTTTATTCATGTTTCCTCCTTCAAGTGCTCAAACTCCCTCTCTAGGCTTTACCACCAACTTAGCAGTTGTTCTCTGGGTCTGGGTACACTGGCTCCAGAAAGGGAGAGCCATCTATCTCTGGCCCCTCCACCCATTCCATGTGCCTTCACAAGGGTGAGAGCTCAGCCCAAGCAGGGTTCATTCATCCCAGCCTGTGCACAGAATACTCCTGATGAGGTCACCCTAGCTGCAAAGCAAGGATAGGTCAGGCCAGGACCTGGGTTCTTGCTTTTCATGCAGAGCAGGCCCACTGGGTCCCGTGCTGTTTCCTGAGTGCCTCCATCTGCCAGACTGGGAGCAAGATGCCGGGGACCATAGAGTTAACAAGATCAGGGAGGGGAGATAGGACTGGTTAGAGTGCATGCCCAATTCAATACTTGGCACCACATGGTACCCCCCATGATTATGGTCCTCGAGGCCTTTGAACATCGCTGAGGTGGCTCCAGTGATCTCCAAGCCCTAGAACCAAAGATCCCAGGAGCACTTTGTCCTTAGGCTCCAGCACTGAACCCACAGTGCTTGAACACTCTCTGCCCACCATGTCTCAGAGTCTATGGCACAGCTTGTGGCATTGTGTCCAGCAGATGGGACCACTACTGTGGGCCCCAGCTTGCTCACCCCTGAATAACTTGCTGAACCTCCAGTCCCCACAGATACACTGTCACCGAACCCAGTGAGGAGGGGCACAGTCCAGACCCCAGATGGTTCTAGCAGCCTGTGTTCGGGCTCTAATGGGTCCTTAATTGCTGGGAGATGAGAATTGTCTTTCTCTTGCTATTACCCTTTGCTAATGCTGCACCATCCTTTATTGACTATTCCCTGTGCCCATTGTTCTCAAATCAACCTTAGATTCAAAGCTCCTAATCAAGAGTCATAATAAATGGAGGTCAGAGCAGTAGCACAGTGGGTAGGGTATTTGCCTTGCATGTGGCTGACTCAGGTTTGATCTCCGACATCGCCATGAGCCTATCAGGAGAGATTTTTTTTTTTTGGTTTTTTGGGCCACACCCATTTGATGCTCAGGGGTTACTCCTGGCTAAGCACTCAGAAATTGCTCCTGGCTTGGGGGACCATAAGGGATGCTGGAAATTGAACCAAGGTCTGTCCTGGATTGGCCGAGTGCAAGGCAAATGCCCTACCACTGTGCTATGGTGCCGGAACCCCAATAATCTTATTAAGAACCAACCCACACACAGAGCCAAATGCTCTGCAGCTGCCATGAAAAACAAACGAACAAACAAAAAACACCACCAACACACACCTATAGAAGAAAGGCAAAATTCGAGGGTTTCAGTGACTCTGAACTGTGTGGTGGCGGGACAGAAAACAAGGTTCCCCCGAAATAAGATGAGCACTGATGCTGCTTCTCTGCCATGGGTATAGATGGTGTGGGTTACCCAGGCCTCACCCTGACTTGATGCTTAACTGCCACCAACAAGGTGAGGTAAGTAAGCGTGCCAGCCTATAATCAAGTGCCTCCCTGTCAGTACGACATAGTTCCAAGGTCCAGGTATCGGGGGTCCCCCGGCCCCTTGTTCCCAGCACCTGGAATGAACCCAAATTTCACAAGAGAACTTGGGGCTTCAGGGGAATTGAGCACCCATAAGCCACACTTTGATTTGAGCTGAACCGTCTCCCAGGCCACGACTCTCCTTCCCTTTGCCTCCAGAGGAACCAAAGTGAAGTTTTTAAGCAATAGGCATCAGAACCTACCTGAAGCCAACTGGGTAGCTGAACCCCACAAGAACTTGTCAGAACTAACTGTGGGCCCCACTTCCAAAGCCTAGCTGGAGTGACGATGGGTCACCAACAACATGTTGGCACCACCATTTCTTTTGTTTTGGACCACATCCAGTAATGCTCTGGGGTCATTCCTGGCAGTGCTCAGGGAACCATATGGGAGGCCAGGGATCGAACCCAGGTTGGCTATGTGCAAGACAAATAACCTACCAACTGTCCTATCACTCTTGTCCTGGCACCACCATTTTCGCAGGGCACAGGGAGCTGGGTTCCAAATCAGGTGGGTTTTGATCAAGTGTGACCCACCAAGTTTCAACCATAGCTGAACTGCGAAATAACCCTTCAGGGGTATTTGGCGTTTCTTGCTCATGGTTCTGCTTTCCAATTCTACCTGCAGGAAACAAGCTCCTCAAATAGATGCACTCACTCACTTGTCCAATTGAGTTTCCCTAGGGGTCCCCACTCATTTCTGGCAGCTCCTGGACACACACACCCCAAAAAAATCCTCCACTCACCTTTAATGTGGAGAGCCCCCGAGTTATACTTGGCCTTAATGCCAGTCACTCTGGTGAGGTAGAACTGGAAAGGGTTCGCTGGGTCTAGAAGGTCCCAAATGTCCTGGCCTTCCCCTGAGGTCTCATACTCATCCCTGTCCTCCTCCTTCTTGGGGGGATGGTGGTGTCCAGCTGTATGGGCCGCCTCGACCTTGGGAAGTGAGGCGGCTCCTTCCTGGTTAGCCGCTGCTCCGGGTCTGGCCTGTGGCAACTTTGTGTCAGAGGATGATTCATTATCATCATCATCATCACTGCTGGAGAGACACCAGCCCGTGTCTTCCTGAGACCCACTGGACTTCTGCCTTTTGGGAGCTGTTGCTTCTGTGGTGGCTGGAGGCTGCTTAAATTTCAGAGGTGACAGCTTCTGCTTGTGTGCAGCTCTCCGGGCCTCAGAGCATGTGTAGGGGGGTTCACGTGCTGCCCCAGCCTCAACGGGTATTGGGACAGATGGTGGGACAGACGGAGAGGTCTTGAGGGGTTTTGGCTTCTCCTCTTCTTCCTCCTCGCTGCTGGATATTGTCCATCGCCCATAGCTGCCTTCCTGAGACATCCCACTGCCACTGCAAACCAAGAAGGTAAAGGGGGTGACTCCCCATCCCTGCTCACTAGTAGGTCCACCCCATGAGCCCTGGAGCTCTGCAAGAGTACCTGCAGCCACATGGGCACCAACAAAAGTGGGGGCACATCTCCAGGCTCTGTTGCAGGAAGTGCCAGCACAAGGCTGGTAGTCCTCTCCCTAGGTCCCTCGTCCAACCCTGTCCTGAGATGCCCTCAGACAGGAGGCACAACAATTTGTTTGAAGCCAAAACAACAACAAAAAATATGTTTTTGGAGTGGTGGTAGATGTGTGTGGGTGAGGACCACAGCCGGAGGTGCTCAGGTCCTACTCCTGGCTCAGGGCTTACTGAGGCAGTGTTGGGGATAGTTCGGAGTCAGTGAAGGAGAGGGATGTCAGGTCAACTAGTTCATTGGTCCTTTTGAATCTCTTGAAAAACAATTTAGTAGGACAGGATGATGTGGATGGCTAGGAGGGGGAAAAAGTAAGAAATGAAAGGGGGACACCCCTCCCTCCCAGCTGGGCAGTTCTCTGACTCCATACTTGAACCCTAGCCACTGGGCCATAGGCTCTTGAGAGGTAAGACAGTCCAGGGACAGACCAACAAGCATCAGGTACAGATGACAGAACATCTGAGATATGCCATGACCAATCAATGGTGGACTTTAAAAGATAGTGTGGATCAGTATGGAACAGTGTGAGGACTAGACATGGAACATCGGGAGATCCCAAACAAGATGAAGTGCTAAGATTTTCCAGATACCTGCAGAGCAGTCAGCAGGACTTCAGATAAGTGTTTTTGGGGGGAAATGGAAAGAATTCCACTAAGAGCTTGAATTTAAGGTTAGAGAGACAGCACAGGGAATAAGGCTCTGGGCTCATAAGTAGATGCTTCTAACTAGATCCCAAGCACCACATATGGTCTCCTGATCACAACTGGGATTAATCCCTGAGCACTGCCAAGTGTGGCCCCAAAGTCTTTCCCAATAAGCCCATGCTAAGATTAAGAGTGTTTAAATTGAGAACTGAGCTATAGCACAGTGGTGAGGCGTTTGCCTTGCATGTGGCCAACACAGGATGGACCCCGGTTTGAATCCCGGTATCCCATATAATCCCCCGAGCCTGCCAAGAGCAGGTAAATGCCTGCAGACCTCTTGAGCACAGAGCCAGGAGTAACTTCTGAGCATCACTGGGTGTGACCCCCCAAAAATGTGTTTACACTATTTTGATCTCTTTTTGAGGGACAAAGGAAGACATGTCTCCCATGCCATGCTCCAGGGGTCCTCACAGTTCTAACAAATCAGGTAAATATTTCTATGCAAGGCCTAGAGGATGTAGTGATGTGCAGGCCCTATGGTGCCAGGGATCCCTGCAGTGCTGTCAGGCTACTGAGACTGCACCCAGCAACTGTGGAGCCAGGGATGGAACCAAGGTCAGTTTTGCATATAAGTTTTGCTCCTTAAGTGCTCTAGGGCCTCTCAGCCCCCACCCCCTTATTTATTTTGGGGTTTTGGGTTTTTGAGTTTTTGGCAGTGCTCAGGAGTTACTCCTGGCTCTGTGCTCAAGAATAACTCCTGACAGGCTTGGGGGACCATATGGGATTCCGGGGGAATCAACCCAAGTCTGCCAAGTGCAAAGCAAACCTGCTGTGCTATTGCTCTGACTCCAATATTTAATCTCTTTTAAGGAGAATGAGTGAGCCGTATTTTGAGTGGGTTAACAATAACAAGAAAGAAAACAGCATTCTGCTTGCTGGATGTCAACCCCAGATACAGGGAAGCACCTAGTCCCACACTATGGGGTCTGCATAGACCTCACACACAGTCGTTTGTCTTGGGCTAAAAATTGATCGTTTCTATCACATCTCACCATTCCCCCTAACCTTCTTCTTCCCATTTGTCTGCAGTTAACAACACATTTCAAGGAGTCTGTGAGCAGAAGGCACCAAGACAACAACCTGACACCCCCATAGGGCAGAGGGTGGTGTTAGCTCCGTGGAGAGGACACTGTCCCAGAGCTCCAACTTGAAAGTGGTTCATGAAAGAACATTTCTGAAATTGTTCTTCGATGGGTGGGCAGACTTCAAGTAGCTCTTTTCCTCCTAAATTGTTTCTCATTTGTAAAAAAAGAGTAAGAAAAAAGATTAGACAGAGGAATAGTGCAGTGGCTTAGGGTATCTTCCTTGCAAGCATGTGGCCATGAGTTCAAAGCCCTGGTGTAGCACACGTGCCTAAAGGAGTGTCCAGCTTCCTGGGGGGGGGGGGGAGGTGAGCACCACAAAATAAGGGCACAATCTCCAGCAAACACTGCGACTAGAAAGGTCTATGAGCTCCCTGGCTGGGAAGAGCACCTCTGGCCATGAGCACCGCACCAGAACTTGTGAGTTTCCACTAAAACTTCATGCCAGGGGATGGCATAGCATATGCATAAGCAACAACTACTGGGAGCACCAACTACAGGGAGCACCACAGTCATGCACTGGAGCAATGTGAACTGAGGGCCTCGCCTGAGAGCTGCATAGCAGAAATGTGGGCGCACCACAGTCAGGTGTGCACAATCCCATCAGCACTGCTGTATCAACAAGAAAGAGAACAGAAAAGTTGGGGGGCCGGAGAGAGAGCACAGTGGGCAAGGCACATGGGCAGAGCATGCAGAGGCTCAGGTTCATCTCTACAAGGCACCACCTGGTCCCCCAAGCACCAATGGGGGGGAAACCCCCAACCCATAGTCAAGAGTAAGCTACTGAGCAAAACAAAACCAAAGATGAGAGAACACACCATATGTGTTTATCAGTATCTTAAAAAGGAAAGAGGAGAAACCCAGGGTGTCCATCTTCAGCAATGCAGGGAGCTGCTGTGGTGAGCAGTCTTGGGTAGCAGGAGTCTCTGAACTCACTAGGAGTAGCCCCTGAGTGCAGAGCTAGGAGTGAACCCCAAAACACATCAGGAGTGATCCAAAACGAAGAAACGAAACCCCCAAATACGGAATTGTAGTCAACAGGGCCAAGAAAGAAATTGTCAAAAAAGAGATTGCCGGGGCCGGAGAGATAGCGTGGAGGTAAGGCATTTGCCTTTCATGCAGAAGGAAGGATGGTCACCCGAGCCTGCCAGGGGCAATTTTTGAGCATAGAGCCAGGAGTAGCCCCTGAGCGCTTCGAGGTGTAAAGAGATTGCCTTGTTTCAGAAAGACACCTACTTTGACAGATCAGATTTTTACTTTTTCTTTTAAGTACATACCAACCAAAACAGAACAAAACTATCCTAAAAACCCTTAGGTTCTTCTAGATTTCAGGGACTGCTAAATAGAAATCTGAGAGATCATAATTCACTTTAGAGAAAAGATTCTTCAAACAAGCAACAGCTTGTAAGCAACAGGTGACAAAAAAAGAAAAAAAAGTGAATTATGGGGCAGGGGCAACAGTACAGGGGGTAGGGAGTTCTTGCACTGGGCCCACCTGGTTTTGAGCCTCAGGGGACTCCCATAGGGTCCCCTAAGCACTGCCAGGAATGATTGCTAAGTGCAGAGCCCAGAGTAACCCCCAGCACAGTAGACTGTGGCCTCCCCAAAACACAACAGTAAAATAAGAACAAGAGAAGAACCCCAGCCCTATCCCACCCCTTAGGGAAATCTAATCTGAAAACTGAGCACTAGCACCTGCAGTGCTAGGGAAACTAGCAGTTAACTGAAACTGCAGTTAAGGAAGGGGTGCTGGGCAATAATAGAACCCTCGTGGGTATGGCCATTGGCCATTTTATCCCCATGGGGCTCAGAGGTCTCTCAGCCTGAGAAAAAGGAGCTACAGGTTGATGGTTTCAGGCCATAATAATCTTCCTTAGATAAATTATATATAACTAAAATAAAATTAAAAAACCTGGAGGAACCCAAACTGATTAGCAAATCTCTAAGAGTTGTCAGTTTCATCATTCTCAACACATTGATTAGCAAGTCTCTAAGAGCTGTCAGTTTCATCATTCGGACATTTCTAGAACAACACAATGAGGTGAGGCTGGGGTTATGAAAATTATCCCTCCCCCTACACACGCCCTTGTAGGAAGTAGAAAGAAAAAGTAAAGATACTTTTTACAAAGAAAATCAAGTCTCCCTTCCCTTCCCTTCTCTTCCCTCCCCTCCTTCCTCTCCCCACCCCTCCCCTCCCCTTTGCTTCTGGTTTTGGGCCACATTCAGCAGAGCTTAGGGGTTACTCCTGGCTCTACACTGAGGAATTACTCATAGTGGTGCTTAGGGGACCATATGGGATGCTGGAAATCAAACCTGGATCTGTTGCTTACAAGGCAAAGACCCTACCCACAGTGCTATCACTCTAGCCCCAAATATTTTCTTGTCTGCTCTCTTTCTACTTTTAGTTCTGGAGCAGCTCACATTCAAAAACAGGAATGAGGGCCTGAGAGAGATGAAAACACTAACCTTGCATGCTACCAATCCTAGTTCCATCCCTGGATACTCGGCACAGCCCAGCACATCAAGGGGTCAATCCTGAGAAGGGAGAAGGCCTAGCACCTGAACATTACTGGGAGTGGCTCAACACCACATCCCAAATAGGAGAAGAGTTGTTCATCTATTGAAGTCAAAACAATATCCAAAAAAAACCCTCAAAACCATTTACTAAACCTTCTGGGGAATACACTATCATCAAATTATAGCAGGTGGATGGGTGGTTAAGCCTATCAGGATTCCAGCCTCTTTAGGAAATCAGGACCCTTAATCCATGGAGGAAGTGCAGGTAAAGCAGAGATCATTCAGGATCTGACCTGATCTCAAGAACCAAGTCTGGTGACCAGTGGCAGGGCTGGAATTTCTTTCCCCTCCATCCTGGGTCCTCCCCCTCCCAAGCCCCTTTGGGATAAGGTTCGAAACCCAGAGGTTTTCTTTCGTCGTTTAAAGTCCAATGTCATATTCTACTGACATCAGAGTTGAGGATGACAATGCAATGGGCTTGACACTCTGCCAGGTCTGAGAGTGGAGGGTCTGGGATTTGATACCAAATCAACAATCCCTTTGGAAAGTGGCAGCCCACGTAGGTGCCAACCTCACCCTGAGTGTCCTGGAGAGAGGTTTTCAAATTTCACTGCTGAAACGTTGCTAAGTAGAAAGGTGTCAGCCACCCATCTGCTGACAATCTACAGAAGGCAGGTGGGATTCTGCTATATTTACAAAACAATCTTTCTCATACACATTCCCTATGGAAGAAAGAAAATTCACATAAAAATGTTCAGAATACCAGGTAAGACACTTGCAGTTGACCCACGTTCAACCTCCAGACATCCCATATGTCCTTAGAGCACCATCAGGGGTGGTTGCTGAGCACAGCGCTAGGAATACGCCCTAAGCATCAGTGAGTTTGGCCAAAACCAATCAACAAAAAACTGCTTAGCAAATATCAGCATAGGTGTTTGCATTAATAAGCTAAGTCCTGGGGAGGAAGGACTGATATCTATATCTATATATATATTTATATGATAGAAATAATGCATTAGCTATTTGGTCAAGGTGCAAGAAAAAGTAGAAATTCTCCCAACAAATATCAGTATTAAGGACTTAATAAGGAGTGGTTTCTTCCATACTTCCAGTTGCTCCTTACTGAAATTCAGGTTTCTAAGCAGAAGAGTGGCCAACAGTGAGTAAAATATGCCCCCCTCCCCAATTCCAAATTAGGTCATGGGGGGGGGTCTATTTCCACAGACTTCTTAACACCTGAACCACAGTTTCCTATCTGTTAAATGGGTGGCAGTTCACTGAAGTGACAAATATTGAGCAGCTAATTTGGAATGCAAAGTACTGAAAGAGTAGAAACATTTCTCCCTAAAAAGAATTGACTCGGGGAGGGATGGGAACCAACACAAACAAAATGCAAAAGACAAACCAACTGCAGTGCTTAGGGGCCTAAAGATGAGGGTTGTGCTTAGGAAGACTCTCAGCACAGAAACATTTAAATGAGAATGAAGCTGAAAAGTGACCGTCCAAGAGGAAACAGAAGAGTGAGTGAAGGGTTATTTGCAAAATGGAGCAAACCCCACTTGTTAAGTTCCGGAGGTGCAGATGTATGCTGGGATGGAAAGAAGGACAGAGTGCAGGGATAATTGGTGTGTTGGGTGGGTGGGTGGAGGCAGAGAAAATAATGCCCTCTCCCCCCAGCACTTTACAAACCAGGCAAGTACCTAGGTCCGAGCAGTGGTGCAAGCGGTAGGACGTCTGTACTAACCTAGGATGATCTGCAGTTAGATTCCCCCTGGCGTCCCATGTGAGCCAGGAGCAATTTCTGAGCGCAGAGCCAGGAGTAACCCCTGAGAGTCACCGGGTGTGGCCCAAAAAGCAAAATTAAGATTAAAATAAATTAAAGTATAAAACATAAAATTAAATAGAAATGAAATAAAATGTAAAATAAAATAAAAAATAATAAAGCAAATTAAATCAAAAAATAAAATGTAAGATAAAATAATAAAATAAAATTAAAATAAATCAAATGTAAAAAAATAAAATGAAATACAATACAATAAAATAAAATAATAAAAGATAGGACGCGCTCTAGAACTGCAGAGAAAACCTGGAAGTGCAGAGACTCGTGCCAGCAAAGGGGGCCCAGGAGACGATGAGAACGGAAGGGCTGGATGGAGTGAAACTGGGGTACGCGGGGAAGATAGTAGCTGCTGACTTTTGGGTGCCCTGACTCCGGTTGAAACTCAAGCTGGCCAGGACTACCCTGAGTGCCACACACCCCGGAAAAGGCAGAGTTGCACAAGGCACCGAGACCACCTGCCAAAGCCAGGGACTCACGAATTCGCTGGGGGTGAAAGAGTCGGATGCCAGGCGGTCGCGGCTCCCGTCGCAGCCCAGCTCACAGCCGAGGTTCCCAGCCCGCCACCAGCTCGAATCCCGCCCCTCGGCGGCCTCAATGGCGCTAGTGCGCCTGCGCGCAGTTTAAACCCGCCCCCCTCCCGTGCGGCCCAGTTCTTTCCCTTCCGGGGCCGCTCGCCGCTGGGTCCTAAAGCCCTTTGGTTTCTGTACAGCTGCTGGAGGAAGACACATCTGGACCTTTTCAACTCGCCTTTGGGCATTTTTCTCCTAGAAAGCGAGAGAAGAAAAGTAATGTTACCTAGCGGGTAACACTGTATTCGTTCAGTGATCGTCTGCTTGGAGCCAAACTTCCTGCAGAGAAAGTCCTTCTGCAAAGGGGCTTCGCCTGCTAGATGCTGGGATTATTGATGCTGGAGAGAACTCGACTCCCACGCCCCAAGTTCTTGATCTACACATGACTGCAGGATTTGGATAGCACCAAAAGTGGTTGCAAAAAGAAAGGTTGCACTGGTGAAGGGGGTGTGTTCTGTTTAGGACTACTACAATCATGCTTGTCATTATGGTGCTTAAATAAAAATAATTAAAAAACTGAATACAGTGTAACATTTCAACCACCAAAAAAGGTAATTACTTGCAAGAGGAAGGAAGAAGGGAAAAAATAAAGTCATGAAGAACATATTAAAAATAACTTAGATCAGCAGGATTCCTCACGGCGCGCAAGGGGTTATGGGTAGAAGCGGGGCGTGACCAAGTTTGGGGGTGGGTCTAAGTGTCGCTTGGCCATTGGCTGTTCCAAGGAAACGTTAGTAAACAAAACCTCTAGCCAATAGACTCGTAGGATCAACGACGCTGTCCAATAGGGGCAGACGTTGACTTACACGCCCAATCACAGATGTCAGAATCCGGAAGTGCCCGGGAAACTAACTACTTGCCTTTTGCCGCCAGGTTCTACTCTGTGCTAGGTGGCTGGTTGGGTTTCCAGTAAGGGGCGATGTTTTCCTCTGAGTCCAGAGCCCGTCCGTGGACTAGGGAGGCCAGTGCCGCAGAACACAAGAAATGGGTGGAAGTATGATCGTTTGCACTTGTTATAAATACTTTTGGAGAGCATTTATTAGTTTAATTCTTTCATTTTCTTTTGTTTGTTTTTTTGGGCCACACCCGTTTGATGCTCAGGGGTTACTCCTGGCTAAGTGCTCAGAAATTGCCCCTGGCTTGGGGGAACCGTATGGGACCCCGGGGGATCGAACCGCGGTCCTTCCTTGGCTAGCGCTTGCAAGGCAGACACCTTACCTCTAGCGCCACCTCTCCGGCCCCTTTTTCTTTTTCTTTTTTCTTTTTGTATTTTGTTTTTTTATCAGTTTAATTCTTGAGAACTAAAATAATGGTGGGAAGGATCCCAGGCATTCTGGCTGTTGGGCTGGTGTAGCAGTCGGCCATATAAAGGCTATAATATTAGTTCTATTTATTTGACATTAATAAAGTTTTTATAAATCAATAATATAAATATAAATAGAATAAATATATGTAATATTTATATATAAATATAATAAAACTCCTATTTATGACCCCTACTGTTGTATTGAGTTTTAGATTTGGGATGCTTACAATCCCAATATGAGCTAGTAATGAAAAAACACTAGAGCAAATAGTTTCTATAGGATTCACAAGATTATTTTAACTTCCCTAGGTATTTAAAGCATGTGATGAAGATAACAAAGGCTATCTAAGCAGAGAGGACTTTAAGGTTGCTGTTGTAATGCTGTTTGGATATAAGCCTTCCCAGGTAGAGCTTTTCTTTATTTGGGGATGGGACCAACTAGTCCACTGGTGAATGAGCTCTGGTGTTTCTAAAGCAAAATGCTGCCCTATACCCATTTTTAGAGATGTCTCATGACATGATGAATTGGGGTCCTTCTCCTAAAGAATCTCAGGAAGGATTCAAATTTTCTCTAGTAAGAACCATGGAACGTGTCCCATTGCAGGTTGCTAAAAATTATAAGATATATGAGATGATAAAGAGCTTTCAAGAAGGAAAGCAAGAATGGTACTTCACAGAGGAAGTAGCATTTAAGTATTTTCCCTTTTAACATGTTATTTTCTTGCATTTGTGAGAACAGGATTCAATTACATGAACCCCACAGTCCCCCAAACAACTCCACGGGTAACTTCCAAATATTGAGTCCCTGAGCATTGCCCAGGGTAATGCAAACACCCTGAAATAATAAAAAAGAAAACTACCTCCAAATATTATTTATTTCCAAGTCACAAAAGCAACCTATTCTTTTAATAGATTTATATTTTATCAAAGCATTTTGCTGAAAATGTAAATGGGTGCATTGTATTACAATGTTATCTAGCTTTTTACACATAGCAATACATGAACAAAAGCATATACTACTTCATTTCTTTTTAAAGTTGCATAGTGATCTCTGTAAACATTTTTTACTTTTGGTTCTTTTAGATTGTTTCCATGATTTTTCATTCCTACAAAAAGTACTGCAATGAGCATTCTTTTGTTTCTGCACTTGTGCACGTATACATAGATCTGTGGAGTAGATATTTGAAAATAATGGGCTTTAGGCACCTCTGAAGTGGCATTAGTATTGTGCTTCAGGATTACTCACTATCCTGAAAACTGAGCTGAGCCAAACAACTCCATGAGTAACTTCCAAGTATTGAGTCCCTGAGCATTGCTCAGGGTACCCTGCAAACACCCTGAAATAATAAAAAAGAAAACCACTTCCAAGTATTATTTATTTTCAAATCACAAAAGCAGGCCATTCCATTCCAAAGTTGGCAATATTGCTTCACCAAATTGTGGGGGCACCAGAAAAAAATTCAGGGGCATGGTGATACCTTGGAGTGCCATTGGTAAGAACTTTCAGCTTGATTGTTTAAAGAAGGTAATTTTCAGAGATATGAGTAATCATTGTTTGTCTCTAAAGGGGGCTGTAAACCAGGTAAATTTGGAAACTCCTGGATGGATAGATCGCCTAACCCAGGATTGGTTCTCATCCTCCACCCACTCCCTGTGTAACTCCCTTCCTGTTACCTCCAATCCAGAGACAAATCCTCTCACTAAGCTGCTGAATTAGGGGCCATCAAAGCCAAGAGCTTGTCCAGGTTTGAGAAATTCCATGCAGTTGTCAAGCAGAGAGCCAGTGCCGCCTGCATAGTCCTCTCATGCCCTCATTAGGCCAATAGCTTGGCAATCCCTCTGGCCCAGCTGCAGCGTTTTGTATCAGATTGCAACCCCAGGGAAGCCAAGGAGGCACGTGATTCCCTCCACTATCCTTCATTACGCTCAACTGCATCACAGCTTTACAATGACTATACTCTGCAAACACAAATAGAGCTCATGCACAGCCCATGTGGGTTCTGGGTGTTTCCACTATCCATGGAGGGTTAGTTACTGAGATGCTGAATCAGAGCTCAGCTGGAATTTAAGTCAGGTCAGCTAGACGAACTCTAAACTTAGAAGCATTTATTGAGTAACTGAGATATCTGGTCTCACCTAGCATTTTCCAATCTTGAACCTGATTGTTTTGATTTTAATTTTAGAATAGAAATCAATAAGAAACTAATATAACAATGCATCACATAAGTACATGCACACTGCAAAATTTATTTATTATTGGTAAAAATTTGGGGATTTAGTAGTTTTTTGATTTGGAGTATTTTTAGGGGCCACACCCCAAAGTACTCAAGCTATGCAGTGTTAAAAATTAAACCCAGGTTGGTCCTTTGCATAACTAATGCCTTTGCTGTTGTGATCTATTCTAGCCTGGACCCTACTTGGAAGCAGTTCAGTTCTGTAGAGAGGGTTGCAGAACACTGTGATCAAAACTAACCTAGAACAGAAGAGAAAACAAGGGGGGTGGGCTTGTACCAGTGGGAGTTAGAGTAAGTGTCTAGGGGCCCAGACACCGGTGGTACTGCTGGGATGTAGAGTCCTGGGAACCCTCATGGTGTCCAAGTTGGGCCTTGGTGAACAGTGGTGTTGGGAACATAGGAACGTAACCCCAAGCTAAGATAGTCCTTGTGGTTCTGAAAATTAAGAAAAGTCAGGAGGTATAGGTTGTGAGGGACATGAGCTCAGATCCCTGCCCCTCATAGACACTGAGTACAACAGTCAGTGCCTTGCCTCCCTGACCCACACAGGGTAAAGGGGAGGGTGACAGAGAACCTGGGATGCTCATTTTAACTGATTTTCTACTTAGACTGAGAAACTCAAACCAATGAGGCAGGTTTGCTGTGGGCCTCTCTGACCATTCTGTAATGTTTATAAAGTTCTGGTCACCAGGTGGGGGAATATTCATATATTTTTTTGTTTTGGACCTTACCTGGCAGTGCTTGGGGTACCATATGGCATGCTGGGGATTGGACCTGGGTTTTTTGCATGCAAGGCAATTGCCTTCCTGGCTGTATCATTGCTCTGACCCTCAGAAGTTTATTTTTTAGTATGGGATGAATGCAGGTCTCTAGACTGTGTGTGTGGCATGTTTTGAAATGTGACAGTGCAAAAGTATGAACCTCTCTGGGCCAAAAGGTTAATAATGGTGTTCCACAGTTGTTATTTTTTTTCTCTGTAATTTTAATATGTTCATGGTTTCAAGTTCATGTGACTTTTACTGCAAGGAACTAATTATGTTGCATATATCACTGTTAAGTTGACTTCCTAGTTTCCCATTGTTGTCATTAGTGGAATAAAGTTTGGGAAGAGGTAGCAGTTGGTAGCAGATTCTCTCCATAGTTTACAAACCTAGATGGAAGAATGATGTGCCTGTTCTAGTCAATATTACTGATCTGCTGGATTCAGTAAAGTTGGCTTCTCAGTTTCCTCATACACTGAAAAGCAAGGATTGGTACTATGTAAAACATTGGATGAAATGAATTTTTCTTCTTTTTCCTAGGTAGAAACCAATTCTGTGATGTCTTCAGTAACTTCAGGCACTTCCGGTAATATAAAATTTCTTATCGTTTTAGTACTTTTGTCTAAAAATTCCTAAAACTGAAGTGAATGTGAACAATAAAGACAAAAGGCATTGTGTTTAAGCATGTTTACAAAAATTTATATTTTAGGAAATAAGGTTATAACGGTGTTTGAGTATATGGTTTTATGTACATGAGTAAATGATGATCATGGCTGGATGTGGAACAGAAATAACATAACTGTTTCTGAAGTGCTCATTGACTTTCTGCCCCTGCCTCATGTCACTTCCAGTCCAACATTGCTTTTCTCCCAGCCCCTCATATTTTATTGATTGATAGTTCCAGTTTGGGTATATCTTGTAACCTCCCTTAGCACCCTCTCGTGCTCCAGACCCTCTATCTAGTCAACCCAGTCATTCCCCTGACCCCACCTCCCCAAAATTGGCACCCTCAAGTCCATAATCCAGTATTAAAAGTTTATTATCAGTTACTATTGTCCATACCTTTTATTTGTTCCTCAAGCGAGATCATCCTATGTCTATTTTGCCTCTGGATGATTTTATCAGCACAAAACCTAGCAATACTCAAGTTGCCATGAATTGCATGACTTCATTATTTTCTTCTGCCTATATAGTATTCCATTGTGTATATGTGCAATTTCTTCATTCATCTGTTGGCGGAACACTTAGATTGCTTCCATAGCCTGGCTATTGTACTAAGAGCTAAGCACATATTTCTCTTGTTTTTTGTTTCTTAAAGTGTTTCAGCTCTTTTTAAAAAGTAAAGAATATATTTACAAAGGTGTTTTTATTGTAGAAAAAATGTAAATGGTTGAACAACATATGGGAAAACTATTATTTAGAATTTTTTCCCCTAATATTTGATTCTGGGTCTTCTGCCTTGAGCCATGGAGTGGAGGGAAATGTGGCTAAGAGGGGGAGAATGGGGGAGAAGGTTTGGAATGTTAGGGAGACTCAGATCTTAGCTCTGAACATGTGAAGTTTGGGGGACTTGAGTGGGAAGAAGAGGGGCTTCTGGGATCTACTGGCTAGCACTACACCAAAGAAATCCACATGGGAGGTATACATATAAGGTCATAAATGAGATGGACCCCCCTTTTCCCAGGGCACTGTGACCCCACAGGAACTGTGTGAGTTGAGAGCAGACAAGGCAAGAGCTGAGGGACAGGAGGAGAAGCCACTGTTTGAGCCTGAGCCAAGTGCAGCAGCTGGACCGCCCCCTGCATGGGAAAGTCCAGAAGCTGAGAATGAAAGGTTCATTGGCGTCACTAGCCCTTGGGTGTGTGTTGACTGGAGCAAGAACAGTTTTAGTGCGTAACATGGGCAGGGGTGGAAGTAGAAATGAAATGTGAGAAAGTGCGAGTGTGTGAGTAGACAGGCCTTTCAGGTGAATTGAGTGTTGGGACTATTGAGCTCTTCTGTGTTTACTGGCAGAGGGGAGAGCATGTTTCTCAGCTTAGTACATCATAGAATGGTCTGTGAAGAGGGAGAAAGAAGATAAGAGTGGTGGATGCTCACTGTTGGAGGGCCAGTAGTCCACAACAAGCTGGGTTGGCTTTGTGAAAAGTCACCTTTTGTTTACATTTTACTCTGGTTGCCTTCTTTTTTGGGAGGGACCCCAACCAACATGATGAGAGCTTGGGGATCACTTCCAGTGATTCTTTGTATTAGAAGGAATCATACCCAGCAGTGCTCAGGATTTACTCCTGGCTCTGCAGTCAGGACTCAGTCCTGGTGGTGTTCAGGAGACCCCATTTATGGTATGCTGGGGATCAAACTTGTGTGGGCCACATTCAAAGCAAGCGCCCTCCTCACTGTACCATGGCTTCCTTCTGTGATTCTTGATCAACCAAGACCTGTTGGTGTTAGGAACCACCAGGATTCTCCTCCTTAGCAATGCTTGAGAATTATGTCATGTGGAACTAGGGATCGTATTTGAGTCCTGGTGCATGCAAGGCATGTGTCTCTGACTACTGAGATCCCCCCCATTTTTTCCTTTGCATTTTTGGGGGTTTTGGGTCACATCTGGCGGTGTGCAGGGGTTACTCCTGGCTCTGTGTTCAGAAATTGCTCCTGGCAGACTTGGAGGACCATATGGGATGCGGGAATTGGCCGTGTGCAAGGCAAACGTCCTACTGCTGTGCTAACACTCTGGACCCTTCCTTTGCGTTTTTTATCACTGCCTCTGCCTCTTCCCCAAACCCTGTACCCTTTAGCAGTGACTGAGTACCTCATACACATCTGCCCTATTGACCTGTGTTTTCATTTGATTGGCCTGCTCTGTTTTCATGTATCCTGAGTCTTCCTCAATACATCTTTGCTTCTTTCCTCCAGGAAGTGCTCTTGATGGAGTCAACTCTCTAGCCTTGAAGGCAGGTCCCCACCATCTGTCCACATAGAGTGAGTTGTCTGATGGGGAACAAAGGTTGACTTCCAACAGAAATTTCTTGTGTAATAAATTAGTGTTTCGGGCCTGGAGAGATAGCACAGCGGCGTTTGCCTTGCAAGCAGCTGATCCAGGACCAAAGGTGATTGGTTCGAATCCCAGTGTCCCATGTGGTCCCCTGAGCCTGCCAGGAGCTATTTCTGAGCAGACAGCCAGGAGTAACCCCTGAGCACTGCCGGGTGTGGCCCAAAAACCAAATAAATAAATAAATAAAAATAAAAATAAACAAATCAGTGTTTCCCCACTCCACCCCTACAGTCCCTATCCCAGGGGAATTGCTTCACATTTAAAATTCAGCTTCAGAGAAAGTTTTCTCAGATGTATTACATTCATAGGGATGCTCTTCCATCTGGCTAATTTGATGCAGTGAAGGGTAAATACTACTCCTTCAAGTTACCACTTCCCAGAGATTCTCTTGGGGAGGGTGCTATGATTGATACCTACAGGCTGCTTCCAGCCCAGTTTCCTCCCTGCATTTTCCTTCCTTCTGAGCACTGACTGGTGGCTGAAGATAGATTCACAAGATTTACGAAATCTCTCCTTCCTGGCTCCTTCAATTCTTGAGTTTTGACTTCAGGCACCAGCATTTATCATGTTTGTTGCTGGATGACAATAATACCAAAATTCCCTTTTGACATGAGTGCTGTGGTATATCACAGCTGTGCGTTTTGGACTCAAGTTCCTCTACATTCATTTATATCTGGGGTTTCTCTCATGCCAGAGTGCTCCTCTGTAACAAAGACTTGATTTATCACGAAACTTTTCCTTTCTGCAAATTCATCGTCTTTTGAGGATTTACGTCAGTCCTAAATTTATTCCCCCCCCCCCGTACTGAAAATACTCTTCCCCATGAGTAAAACTTCCTACGTTTGGTGATGGGCCCCTGACCCGGCTCTGGTTTACATTTCCTTGCAAGGATATGACACCTACATTCATATGCACTTCTCAATCAAATCATTAGCATGCTGCTTTTCACAGCCTCTTCAGCTAATAATTCATTACAAAATATTTCAAAGGGTTACGAAGTAAATTAGTCATCAGAGAGATTCCAGGGACCTATGGGGGGGGGGAGGAGGAAGTGGGTTGGAGGAATGAGCTCAGAGGGACAGGTGCTCTGCCTTTGCTCTGACAAGACTGAAGGGATTCTGTCATCTACAAGCTCCCAGTCATTTACCTTCTTCTAGTCTTGACAGCAGTCGTAAACTCACTATCAAAGCAGCACTTTCTCTGCGATTAAAGAAATAGATGTAGAGCCAAGGGACTAACTCTCCAGCTAGCTTCAGCTTTGTTTCCATAAAGGGGTGGGAGGAAGGCAGGACCCAAGACCACAAACGTCCTGGAGAAAAGTGACACAACTGTTGAGCAGAATCACTGCCAGCCCTGATCTCTCTGGTCACATCTTTTTCCTGTTAGAGCCATTCAACATTGAGCTGGTTCCATGCCAGCATCTTTTCTCCTATTTACTGATATAATTAATATTTGCTCATTCATTTGCTTGAAGGAAGATCAATGCAGATGCAATTTCTTTCCATGTTTTTTTATGCTTAGATTTGGGGGGACGGGGGAGGGAGCCACATCTGCTTGGAGGTTATTTCTGATTTAGATGGTTTTCAAGAGTGCTGAAGGGGGGCATTGGGGAGGTGGGAGAATAGCAGTGCTAGAGGTGAATCCAGGGCTCCATATGCAAAGCACAAACTTCAGTCCCCTGAGCCCTCTCCCTAGCTCCTTCTGTTTTGAGCTTGAAGAACTAAAACGCAGGCAGTGGCTTTGGAGAAGCTGCTTACTAGGATTAATTCCCAAAGTTCTGGGAGACTGACTGCTTTGGGAATTCTCTTGCTGGCCAGAGCAGTAGTTTGAACCCACCAGTCTGCGAACTGGTGCCAGTTTTCAGGCATAGAAAGGTTGAAGAGGACTGATGTGCCATGCTTTGCTTCTCACTGGCCTGTGGCTCAGTATCCAGGACAGATACTGGCTTGCAGGTGGGCCCAATACTCGGGACAGATAGTAGCTTGCAGGTGTAAAAAAGATACAAAAAGGCTGAGCTAGGACCTTATGACTTCCAGACAAGGCCATGAGAGGGCGCCAGCTGGCCGTTCCCAGCATTCACTGGCCAAAGCCTTGGTGAAGTCCAGACTTAAGAGTCTGATTGACTTAGTTGGGATGCACTGACTACCCTTCCAGTGAGTAGCAGCCCCCAAATGCTGAGCGCCTGTGTCAGAGGTTCCTTGAGGAAAGGCAGAGTGAGAACTTAGAGTCAAAGCCATTATGATAGGAATGGACCACAGGGTTGCCCAGGATAAATGCACCAGGAGGGGCAGGGGCGGGGGAACGACGAGACTTGAGAGCAGGCAGAAGGAGCAGTGAAAAGTGTCAATAGTGTTTTCATCTTATTTATGTTTTCAGTCCAGTTTTATTGGCTGAGCATTGATTTACAGCGCTGCAGAACTTCAGACTACAGCTTCTCACCTTTCTAAATAAACACATCTCAGCGAGCCCAAGCTGTCAAAGGAACCACGTTCTTTTCCATCCTGTCACCCACCTTTAGCCAAAAGAGTTTGCAGACTCTCAGAACTGTGTTTCTATTTTTGTTTTTGTTTTTTTTTTTTCCTCCAGGTGGTTTGCTTTGGTTATTTGTTGTCCACATCTTAGCAAAACCGTCTGGTCATGCCTGACTTAATTCACTCGGCATAACCAGTTTTATCCATATTGTTGCAAAGGACATATACTCATATGGGTCCACAGAGCAGCCAGATATCACAGTCCTTCATCCAGTTCTCAGTGACGTGGGCTTGACAGTGGAAGCCTGGTTTGTTATTGTGAATAATGCTCCTGTGGGCCAGGGCTGCAGATGTATTTTCTTTTTTTTTTGGTTTTGGTTTTTGGGCCACACCCGTTTGACGCTCAGGGGTTACTCCTGGTTATACGCTCAGAAATCGCCCCTGGCTTGGGGGGACCATATGGGACACCGGGGGAATCGAACCGCGGTCCGTCCTACGCAAGCGCTTGCAAGGCAGACACCTTACCTCTAGCACCACCTTCCCGGCCCCCAGATGTATTTTCTAATTAGTGTGTTCATTCATATTTTTTGGCTAAAGACCTGAAAGTGGTCTTGCTGGATCCTTTGGAATTTCCAGTTTTTGTCTTTTATCATGAGTACATGGGCATCTGTTTATTCTTTTGGGAGGAGGGCACGTCAAAAATTTGTCTTTTTAGTTTTGTGGTAATTTCTTTTAATGCATATAACTTGGTTATTGTGATCATTTATTATCAGTTTGGGGCCCACACTTAATTGCTGATACCTGACTCTGCACTCAGGTTTTACTCCTAAAGGGTCTTAGGGAATTATATGAAAGGTGCTGGGATGAAACCCAGGTCAGCTGTGTGCAAGGCACCTGCCCTCTGTACTATCTCTCTGGTCCCACTATGTACAAGTAGGATATTTATTGCTGCTCCATTTGGTGGTACTTGCTTTTTTCCCCCTGGTTATTGGGGACCCAAGTACATCTGGACGTCAAAGTCCAGGAAAAATGTCTTTTGTGTTTTCATCTGTACTTAATGCCATTTTAAATGTCTGTAACTTAAGCAGCAAGTGATTATTAGCTAAAGTTGTTTAGGTACTAGGAACAATGTTGATGGCAGGAGAATAGTGAAACCATTTGTTTAAGAAACAGACTATCCCAGTTTGGGTTGTTTCAGTCTACATCATTTCTCCCACCCCCTTTTTTTTTCAAAGGGGGAGTTTGGAACTCTATTTTTCAGTTGTCCATATGCAGTGTTGGAAATTAAACCAGTTGGCAGAATGAGAAACAGCCACCTTAACACCAGAACTTTGACCAGCTCACAATTATTCCTCCTCTTGAAATGTTTTTTTTTAATCATAAACTTTGTTTTCTGTGATGCATTTCATATCTTCTCTAAGTACAAGGAATATTTGCAGTTTACAACCAAAAGAGACCTAAAAACTTGTAACCCCTTCTATTTAAAATTATAATGGGGGGTTGGAGTAATAGTACAGCAGAGAGGTTGTTTGCCTTGCACTCAGCGAACCTGGGTTTGATCCTGTCATCTCATATGGTCCCCCAAGTATAGCCAGAAGTAATTTCTCAGCATGGTCCCCATACCAAAAAAATAAAATGATGATGATGATGATGATGCCAGGACTCAAACAAAGGGTCTCACACAATTCAAGAATAGACTCTACCACTGGACTATATCCCTCGAACTCTTCCCTTTTATATTTTGGCTGATATTTATTTAATTTTTTCCATTTGAAACTTTAAACACTATAGTTTACAAAGTGGTACAGAATAGTGATCTCAGGTACTCAGTAGTCCAACACAAATCCCACCACCAATGTGACCTTATTTCAACCAGTGCTTCAAGTTTCCCAATACCCCACTCCCCAGTCTGCCACCTCAGTAGGCACAAAATAAATTGCACAAATATAATGGCTGGCCTGGAGCGATAGCACAGTGAGTAGAGCTTTTGCCTTGCATGCAGCTGTCCTGGGTTTAATTCCCGGCATCCCATACTGTCCCCCAAGACTGGCAGGAGTGATTTTTGAGCACGGAGCCAGGCTTGACCCTGAGTCCCACTGGCTATGGCCCCCAAACAAAACAAAACAAAACAAAACAAAACAAAACAAAACAAAACAAAACTTGGTGCTACTGATGTTATTTTCCAAAGATTTGCTGGGCTGTGAGATGCTAGTTAAGCCTTCTGTGCTATTATACTATTGTACTGGGCTTCTACTCAATGTTCCCATCTAATTTTCTGTGTTCCTACTGGGCTGTCAATACTATGAAATTTGGAGATATCATACAGCTGCATATGTGACCATGTGCTCAGCAGCTGCAACACTAGGAATTCAGCAGCTTGGCACCTTGGGCCTACCAGGTTCAGTGCAGCTGTGGCTTCTAAGTTCAGTCATGAGGCTGGGAATTTAAATGGGAGTGGAAGTGGTTGTGTGTAGTGGAGCACTGGACCCTCATATAGGAAAGGGGCTCAGCTTGCTCCCTCTCAAGAAGGCTCCAGTGATGAGCCTGGAGATCAGACTTACCAGGTTCAGTTCCACTGTGGCTTCTCTTTGAGACTTCTTCCCTCTTTTGAAATGAGGAGGCCAGACCAGAGAAGACTGAAAAAATATTAATTCTGGAATTTGATGGTTCTTTAGTTATTTGCAAAATCCCTTTTATCTGTGTTGCTGTCTTTGCTAATATTATGGATAATCACAGCTGTGACTTTTTGAACACTTTCCATGTGAAGACTTTGCGATGTGGCGCTTTATAGACTGTTAAATATAATACAGCCCTGACATATCATTTGAACGCTTTCAAATTCAGGCACTTCTGGGACTGGAGAGATAGAATGGGGGCAGGTGTTTGCCTCACATGCAGAAGGACCATGGTTCAAATCCTGGCTTCCCATTTGGTCCCCCGAGCCTGCCAGGAGCGATTTCTGAGCATAGAGCCAGGAGTAACCCCTGAGCACTGCCGGGTGTGACCCAAAAACCAAAACCAAAAAAAAAAAAAAAAAAACCAAAAACAAAAAATAAACACCCAAATTTAAACACTTCTGAAGCTCAGAGAAGTTAGTAATTTGCCCAGAGCCTTTCTGCTAGCTGGTCACTAGTAGGCCACAATGTTCTCACTTCCAAGTTTTCCCCCTTAACCATTGATAAAATAAACCTTGCCTTACTTTTTTTTGGGGGGGGGGCACATCCGTTGACACTCAGGGGTTACTCCTGGCTATACACTCAGAAATCGCTCCTGGCTTAGGGGGACCATTTGGGACGCTGGAGGATTGAGCTGAGGTCCGTCCTAGGCTAGCTCTTGTAAGGCAGATGCCTTACCTCCAGGGCTACTGCTTGGGCCCCTCGCCTTGACTTTCAAATAGGTTGACACTGACATATACCACCAGTGGCTCATACTTGAATATGGTTTAATAAACACAAATTGCAGTACTGATATGCAGCACTGACATCAGAGACAGAGTGGAGGCCAGTGTTTTTCCCTAGGAATTTGATGGAATTCAAGTCACATTGAGTTAGTACATAAAAGGCAAGTTTTGTATAGATCTTAGAGAGATCTTAGAGTTCAATGCCACATGTGGTTCTGGAGCAAATAAGGAATCACAGCTAAGCAGCCATACCATAGAACATCCTGGTCTCCAGAGTTTTTTTTTTTTTTCTCCCTCTGGGCTATTTCTTACCCAGATCCTAGTGAGGAGAGACAGATGAGTTGACATGCCCACTAACTCTTGAGTAAATCCCTCAGGAACTGCTAGAAGGCTGTGTCTCCACTTCTCCAGAGGCCAGTGAGCTAATGCCAGAATGTACATGTTACTTTTCATACAAAGTCCCTGTGTGCTATCTTGGGACACCTGGCCTCACTGTAGAGCATTTCCTAGCAATGGGTCCTTTGCTTTCTGTTTGCCAAACACCATGACTAAGACCACCACCTGGACCTCAGGCAGCTGTTGGCAAATTCCTTCTAGACTCCTATAAAATACACTTAGGGAGGAAACTCCAGTAAAGCACAGCGGGATCTTGCTTTCTCTGGGCGATTCGATGGCACTGCCTTCCTTTTACGTCCTTATATTATTGTCTTCCAAAAGAATCAATATATTTCATCCTCGTACTTAAAAAAGAAAAAGCCCTCTAGGAACTTACCTTTCACCTTCAACTTTGATAGAAAAATGGAAGAGACTGATTTTTCTATAAGGATAATGATGGATGGTTTAACTCAGTTGTACTAGCCAGTGTCAGTTCTGTTGGAAAATAATTTGTGGGTGATGAGGTTAAGGACCAGTTGGTTCTGCTCTCCTTTATTGCTCTCTGGTCTGATAGATTGGAAACCAGAAGGTTTACTATTAAAAACACCTTCTCCTAGGGGCCAGGACAGTGGGTAGTGCATTTGCCTTGCACATAATCTACCTAAATTCAATCCCTAGCACCCTCTATGGTCCCCCAAGCACTCCCAGGAGTGATTCTTTTTTTTCCCCTCATTGTCTGTTTAGTTTTTTTATTTTAACTTGAGGGGAATTACATTTTATATTTTCCCTCCATGGGATAATATTAGATTTTTCTAAGAAAGGGTTGAGGGGGTGAATTTAATCTATCTCTCAGGATCGATTTTTTTTTTTTTGGTTTTTGGGTCACACCTGGTGATGCTCAGGGGTTCCTCATGGCTCTGCTTAGAAATTGCCCCTGGCAGGCGTGGTGGACCATATGAGATGCAGAGAATCGAACCACCGTCCATCCTGGATTGACTGCATGCAAGGCAAATGCTCTAACACTGTGTTATCTCTCTGACTCCTCAGGAGTGATTCTTGAGTGCAGAGCCAGGAGTAATCCTGGAGCATTGCCAGTGTGGCCCCCAAAAGCACAAATTTAAAAAATAAAAACATTCTCCTGAAGTTAAATGGAATTGTCCATTTATTTCATTTTATTCTCCCCCTCTGTTGTACAACAAAATGGATCTTCCTCCCACAAAATTTGTTGTAGTGCTCACAGGGGTGGGCTGCAGTGCTCACATACATGCTTGCTGGGGCTGTACACTGTTAGTTGTGCTCATGCATATTCTGATTCTATTCCCTATTGGGGTTACTGTTTGCCAGTACATGAGTACGGGCCAAGGACGTTCCTGTCCCAAGCAGACTTGCTGAAAGGGATGAAGGGTCTCACACCTGAGTATGCTTGCACATGGCTGTTTCCTTTGCTCCAAGAACACTCATAACCCTCCGTGTTGCAACTTTGGGTGACCACAGACAGTGGAGCTGCACATATAATGCATGTGGGCGATTTTAAGAATCATATAGCCTCAGGCTTGCAAAGCTACTTTTGCTATTGCGTTATCTAGGGTTCTAGACTTGAAAATTGCTGATTTTCCTAGTCTTTTTTTGGGGTGGTTGGCCACACCTGGGGGTACTCGGGAGAATCCTGGTCTGCACTTATGAATTACTTCTGGCTCATAGAGACCATATAGGATGTGAGGGATCAAAGCCGGTTAACCACTTGCAAATGCCTTATCTTATGCTTACTATCACTCCAGCCCTGGTTTTTCTAGTCTTTTGGTTCTAGTGTAAATACCTAGTAGAGATGTTTTCTGCTCCCACCTAAGCAGCTAGGACCATGGTCCTCTAGCAGTTTTCCCCAAGTGGGCAATGCTCCTTTTTGTTGCCAGAGTGATATATGGGGGAAGAGGGGAGAAGTAGCAGTTGGGATGGGGTACTTTCTGCTTGTTCACTTCAAGAAGGTGTAATTTCAGGGGTGCTGAGCAACTTTTTGTGAAAGGGGGACTGCACATTAGGTAAGTTTGGGTACCACCTGGTCCAGGGGGTATAGCAGGGTTTTGTTTCATGAGTTCATGTTTCCGTTGACCCCCTACTTATTCTTTTCTTTAACCAGAAAGCTGCCTTCCCATGGACGTTCTCGTAGCTGGAAATGCTCATCATGGCACCCGGTGGTTTCTACATCCACAGATAAATATTTCCTTCCAAGGGCTGTGGGTTACATTTTGTGGAGTGATGGGAAAGGACAGGAAACAGAGACTCAGACCTTGAGCTGTTCTGAAGTAACAAGTGGAAGGGGATTGGGGGCCACTCAGCAGGCAGATGTCAGAAGCTTTCAGAAGAAACCCTCCAGGGCTCAGAGAGGCCGCCACAGCCCCGTTGTGCAGGGGCTGTGCAGTGTGCAGCGTGTATACTAGCACTGATCCAGCAGGCAGCAGCCATGGGCCTCTGCCTGGCTGTGCCAGTTTTGACTGTGGAACTTAGCCCCAGGCACCACTTACCCTGCTGCCCTCTTCTCTCCCCTGGAAATGCAGCTCTCCTGGGTACCAGACCTTGAGGACTTTACAAATTGGGAGAACAAAGAGAAGGCTTTCACTCTCCTCTGGCACAGCAGCTGGGTGCCTTCACCTAAGGGCTCTCTGCATGCCACACCCTGGGAGGGGTTCTCATCTGCCCATACACATACCTACTGCCCACCACAAATAGTTGAATTTCTTCTTACTTCCTCTTTTGTTTTGGTTTGATTTGGGGGCCACACCTAGTGCTGCTCAGGCTTTTACTCATGGCTTTGTGCTCAGGGATATCTCCTGGTGGCCACATGTAGTTCTGGGAATTGAACTAGGTCAGCCTTGTGCAAGGCCAGTGCCCTCCCCACTGTACTGTCTCTCTGCCCCTCCACCAGCCCTCTCTTTACCCTGAATTTGCCTGCAGGAGTCTCAAACTCGTGGCCCGCGGGGCCGTTTGCAGCTCTCTGTACAACATTTTGTGGCCCTGCCCTAAAGGAATCTTTTTTTGTTTTAGTTGTTTGGGTCACCCCCCCCCCAATGTTCAAGGCTTACTACTGACTTTGCACTCAAGGATCACCCCGACTTTGCCTCCTGCGGCCTCCAGGTAAATTGAGTTTGAGCCCCCTGGTTGCTGCGTTTGCATCTGCAAAGCTGTCAACATTACTTGAGTCCTCCTGGGACACCCTGTCTGGGTGTCCGCAAAAAGCGTCCTTTTGTACAGCTCTTGTCGAATGTGTCCAGACGAGGGCGCTGCTGGGATGTCGAGAGGCTGAGAGCTAGGGAGGGGACTGAGGACCATTTTGCCTGGAAGGGAGTTTTCAATTCTGGAATTGGCCTGGGGAAAAAGCCCTGCTGTCTGGGCATACACAGTTCAACACAGTGGCCTAGATCTTAAATCCAAGCCCTCAAGGGCCCTTTTTCTCCTTGAGCTGCTGGAGTAGTCTTGGAAACTTGGAAGCATCATAAACATTGTCTAGGAGCCCCTTTCCTTCAAAGAAAAAAAAATAAAATAAAAAACCTTTCTAGATTCAGACATATGGGCTTTGAAAATATAAACACTGAGGAATCTTTGAAAGGTTACTTGTGGGATATGCACCTACTTTAAAAAGCAACAATTTCTGGCCATGTTTAATAGACATAAGTGTTTACCATGGTTCCGATTTCTCTGTTCCACTATAAACTGTTTATGTTTTTCTTCAGTAACAGAGCTAAAGTTAAAGAAAAAGTTTATATATCTAAAGCTTAGTAGTCCTCTGACTCTGCCCTGTCCTCAGCTTCTGTGACAGTCTCCATGGTGGGGTCCCTTCACCTCCAGTCCTCGAAGTTTTGCTCCCCACTCCCACCCCTGTGGCCTCTAGAAGTCGTAATCTGGATTTGATTTCCCAAAGTAGAGAAAGCTTGTGTTGTAGCTTTTAAAAGGCCACTTTAATCCTTTCAGAGACCCTCATTTCTCGGCATTTTCAATCCCTGGGCATATTAATATGTGACTCACTGAATATGAACCCTCCCTTTTCTACTAAATTCAGGCCCAGACTTCGAGTCTAAATAACTTGGCATTTTTATTGTTTTCTCCTTCACTTTCCCCAGCTTTTATTGCGGTTTCTAATTTAAGCTCCCCGTGATGGCCAGAAACGAGATGACTTCATTTTCGAGAGGATTTTCTCTCTGTGCACTGACCCTGAAGCTCAGAACTGTGAACCATAAAAAAATATATACATAATGAAACTTTCAAGGAAAAAAAAATTCTCTATAGTTTTGTTAGCCCTTTGAATATATCCACCCCATGGTGAAAGATGATTACCCTCTGAGGGAACTGCTTAAAAACAAAACAAAGCAAGTGGGAAAGAACACATTCCCGGCCTGTCTTTCTCTGTGACATATCTATATCACACGTCTTAAGTACTTTGGAAAGTAAAAAATATAGAGATACTCATTATAGAACATAAAAGAGGCCTCTTGGCCAAGGATGGTTTATGAATCAGAGGAAACTATTTCCGCTGGTCTAGAAAATGGTGCGCCTCATCAAGGATGGAGGGATCTGTTGGTCCCAGTGGTCTTAAAAGGCCCAACCCTCAGTTCTTAGGGTATATTTCCAGGGCACTGCTGGACTGGGAAGAATGGGGAGCCCACTTCCTGCCAAGCTGAATATCTCATCCTTTATTCCCACACACCACACCTTCCTGTTTTCGAAAGCAGAACCTTCCACTGGGGCTAAAAACACCTGCCCTGTGTGCAGGAGACCTTGAGTTTGATTCCTGGTGCCCCCAACATGTACAGAGCATGGTTCCTGGTTGCTACTGCAGATGCCTTCCTGCAAGCAGCCAAATACTTGTGAGCAGACAGACTCCTGTGAAGTATGTGTGAAAACCATTAGTCCAGAGTGTGAGCCCAGGCCAGCTTGTGTGTGAGCACCCCGGTGTGCGAGATCCTGGGACGTGGCACCAGTACCACCAGCAAAAGGAAGGAAGTGCTAGGGAGCAGAAACTTTTCTACAGCTAATGAAAAAGTCTCCTAATGACTCATCTACTTGCTATGCCCAGGCATCTGTGGTGCCTCTTTCATAGAAGCTATGAAAATTCAACACAGGTAGGCACAGAGGCCCACGTGCTTCCTGATATTGTCCAGATCTCCATGTGTGACCATGGCCAAGTGTTTTGATAACTGTCATTAGCAGAGCAGCGCACACATGAGACCCAACATGGTTTGAAATTAGAATTTTCTGAACATATTCCTTCACCCCAGGGGTGGACACAGGCAGTGCCTTTCTCATTGGGTATGAAATCGGATGGTCTTTGTGAGGTGGTAATTTAAGGTTTGGATATTGGGACAGCAGGTGGAGCTACAGTGAGAACTCTTTTGGAGCCTCTGAAAGAGCAGAGAAATGGATATAGCCACGGGTGGTTTTGGACCTTATAGGTAGGCAATTAGGCAGTGGTTGCACTATGTAAAGACCCAGCTGAATACTGACCTCTTGGTCCTGGGAAAGGGGACTTGGATGGAGTAATGCCTGGCCATGTGTGATGAAGACAACCTAAAGGCATGCATACTTGGATGGGAGTGAGGCTATGGCTGGATGACAAATGGGATCTCCAAGTCAGACAAGTGCTGCCCTCCTCCACTGCTTCCCCTTCCTTCAACCCCTTTGCTCACTTTCTGTGGCCACATAAGCAAGAAGCTTTCCAGCTCTCTCATCATCCTGTCTAGTCTCACTCTATTCCAACCATAGTGATCTTTTGTCTTTTCTCCCATTTCCTGTTCCCATGACCTAGCACCAGGGTTCCCACTGCCATCCTCTAGTCATTGGAGTTTTGTCTTGTCTGGGCCTTAGCTCATAGATTACTCCTCTAAAAGTTGCCCCATACATACTCCCAGCTCCTCTGGGGTAGGGACATCGCTGCCCTGGCAGCAGCCAGCATTGCTTCCCTGTTCCCTCCCTGCCACTATGTTCATTGGCTTCTGAGGCTGTGTGTTGACCACCTTCCTCTGTGTTTATTGGCTGCTTAGCCTGTGTGGTGAACTCCTTCCTCGGTGTTCATTGGTAGCCTAGCCTGCGTGGTAACCACCTCCCTTAGTGTTCATTGGCTCCTTAGTGTTCATAGCCTGTGTGGTGACCATGTCCTTGGTTTCATTGCCACATGAACCTGCATGGTGACCTCCTCTCTTGCTGGACACCCCAACTCTCTTGGAACTGAAATCATGTCTCTTCTCCATTCACCCCTTTTTTTTCAGAACTTCTTATGGTGCCTCGAATACAGTAGGTCCTTAGAAGTTGCAAAAGGATAATCGACAAACATACAGATCTGACTTTTTTTTTTTTTTTTTTTTTTTGGTTTTTGGATTTTGGGCCACACCCGGCTATGCTCAGGGGTTACTCCTGGCTATCTGCTCAGAAATAGCTCCTGGCAGGCATGGGGGAATCATATGGGACACCGGGATTCGAACCAACCACCTTTGGTCCTGGATCGGCTGCTTTCAAGGCAAACACTGCTGTGCTACCTCTTCGGGCCCCAGATCTGACTTTTTGAAACGTCTAAACTTTTCTTTCTTAGTGGTGGGAAGGCTACATCTAGTGGTACTTGGGGTTGCTGCTTAGGGGTTCTTCCTAGTAACCAAGGAATGCTCAGGAGTGCATTGTGGGGCTGGAGGTCGAACTTTAGGCCCCTCTCATGCAAAGCATGTGTTTGGCTCATTGAATTACTACTTCTCAATCTCTACATTTTTAAGTCTTTAGCTACAAATGAGAAAATTCCTGGAACATGAAGAAAATGATTCCCTTTGTTTTAAACCACCAGGTTTATTTTTAGGAAAGGTGTACAGCTCAGTGTAATCACACCAAAACAAAAAGGGTGAAAGTTCTTAACCATTAGCACATGGTTCTTGTATGATAAAAGGCCTATTTTTAAAACACGGATACATTTTTTCTCACAGAAACCCTGAGTTCTAAAAATGAGCCGCTCTTTTTATAGATTTAGGGCTCAGTTCACTGAAAACGTTTAAATTCTTGGCTCCGCACGTTAAACCTATCAGAAAGATCACATTAGAATCCATTTTAATAGACATTGTAAGCAGAGTCTCCAATCTCATGATCCTGCTGGGCTTTTTTATTAGGAAACTCACAGGAAGCAGAGCCTGAGGCTGCAGAACAGTCGTGGGGTGGACCCAGGACTGGGGACGCTGCCAGCTCCATTGTTTATGGAATATTCTCTTGCCCTTTATCTGCGGTGTGCAATTGGTATTGACTTTTGAGAAACTACTTCTTCACCCGGATCTCCCAGTTGGAAAAGAAACCCGCTGAAATGACATCTGGGTAGGAAAAAAGGGATCAAAGAAACAGAAGGCAAGAAACATGATGAGACCTGGTTTAATAAGTCGCTTCAGGCATGTTAGATCTAGGAGAGTGAAGAGCATAGCACTTTTTTGAGGTCACCATTTCTTTCTCCCCTGGAAAAGCTCAGTGAACTTCACCAGTGTTTGTCTGTTGGGCGATTGGTTTCTAATGTTGAGTCTACTTAGCAGTTAGCAAAAATCTTTCCTACTTTATATATTTGTTGCTTTTGTTTTGGGGTGCCACATCCAGTAGTGCTTAGGGCTTACTCCTGGTTCTGTACTCAGAGATCAGTCTTGGCCAGACTCAGGGACCATCTATAGTGCCAGGGATTGAACCCAGACTGCCCGTGTGCAGGTGTCTTACCAGCTGTACTAGCTCTCCCTGCCTTTCAGAGGTTTATTTTTTAGGAGTAAATATTGCTCAACAAAATGAAGGTCAAAGGAATTTAGTGTACTATTTACCATTTTTGGATTTATGTTTGTTTTTTTTTATGTAAGGAGAAAAGGTTTTGTAAAAAAAAAATGTTTGCGTGCTTGTACTTAACTTTCAGGTCTACCACTTCAGGAGTTTTTAAATATCATAAGGAAAAAGAAGGAAGCTCAAATCTTCCGGAATGAAATAAGACACATTTTCACAGCTTTTGACAGGCATTGTAAGTGTCTTTTGAGTGTTTGGGTATGAAAAACGACTGTTAAAGAACTGTGAATGGGACAATATATACAGTACATCTGAATACCTGGAGGATCATGTTACAGAAGCTGTTTAACCTTAGATGTCTGTATGAATTGCTTTAGTCATTGTCTTAAATTATTGACATTCAAGATTGTTTGCAATGATATGGCTGCATTCTAAGGGACAGCCAAAAGACTGTCATGTAAGGCTTTAGTCATGAGCCATTAACTAAGGTGGGTGTTATTGGGGTTCCTGTTCCCCCAGAACTGAATTGACCCTTGCCTGACTGGATCCCAGTGTTTTCTGCCTTGGCTGTGGCAGAGAGAAGGGGCTGCAGACCCCTAAAGAGCACTTCCCAGGATGGAAAGACCCTGGAGTCCAGCCTCAGTGGCTTAGTGGCTACTCTGGTTCCCCAAATGATAATATAGTTCTAATAGCAAGTCAAAATTAAAGTGGATTTCAAGGGAGAAATTGTGTTGGGACTTTACCAAACCTTGAGCTCTGTCATCTGGAGCATATGGCTTGATAGTCTTTCCCTGGAACTCAGCATCAGCCAGTGATAAAGCTGAAATCATCTTTTATGCTCAGCAGGGCTGTGTTGAAGAAGAGCATGACTAGTTTTTTCTTTGCTCTTTTTTTCTCTTCCAATTTTTAGGCCATACTCGGTGCTTACTCCTGCTTCTGCACTCAGGCACAACTCATGGCAGTGCTTAGGTGGCCATTTGGGGTCTCAGGCATTGTATCAGGGTTGTTGGCTACATGCAAGGCAGATGGCCCTCCCTGTTGTGCCATCATTCCAGGCCCTTGTTGTGTTGTTTTTTGGGTCACATATGGTGGTGCTGGGTGGCTTCTCCCAGCTCTGTGCCCAGAGGTTGTTCTTGGAGGTGCTAGGGGGCCACAGAGTGCTGGAGCTCCTACTTGTAAAGCCCGTGTTCCAGGCCTTTGCCCTGTCTCCCTATGTCATTAATTCCATTCTTTGTTTTGGGTTTTAGGCCTCACCAGGCTATTTGTTGGCGCAACTCTTGATTCAGGGTCACCTCTGGTGGTACTCAGGGTATCATATAGTCTTCCTCATGCAGAGCCTGCTCAGTCCTCAAAGCCATATCCCAGCTCTACTCCAGCCACTAGATTTTAGATTCTATTTTTCTCAAATTGCCATTGACAGACAAAATTCAAGTGTTAATCTCTGTTCTTCTAAATAATTATTACAATTGTTTATAAATTGTTATTTATATAATTATACTTGCTAAAATTTCCCCCATAGTATTATGACTGGAATTCAGGCTGTAGGGTCTTTAGAAGAAAGTTAATTTAAAAAAAAAAACATTTTCTTAAATTTTGTTATACAATATTCCAACATCCATTTCTTCACCAGTGTATATTTCCCACCACCTTATGTCTCAAATAGATCGTGGCTACTTAACTTTGGAAGATTTCGAAAAAGCATTTGAACTGGTAGCTCCCAAGTTGCCAAAGAGGGTGGTGATTGAGGTGTTCAGGTAAGACTCTATAATCTTGACCCTTTGCACCCCTCAACTCTCTTGGTTTTCTGCTTGCTGCCCTGATGATCACTCACTCCTGATTTTGCACATTCTGTTCCTGGTAGCCTGTTATCGTGATGTTGGAGAGAACATTTTAGTGAGAGAAATTCTAGAGAGAAAATGAACAGTGGCTTGGAGAGTGGACAGAGGGCCGGACCCCTGAGAGGCATGTAAAGATGTCAGTGGGCTGGGAAGAGGAAGAAAGGGGGACAGGTCATCTTCAGGTCTGTGTGCCTCTGGCAGATCAGAACCAAGACAGGTGTGGTGTGGACACAGTGATATACCCAGCCCTGCCTTTTCTCCAGCACAGTGTTCCGTGGTTTTTTGTCTGGGGTTCAGAACTGGGATCTTCTCACAATGCTGCTTTATTGTTTGTTGGCTTTCAAAGTTGTGGGCTGAGAGAAAGACTTTGGGGTTGGACAACCTATTATGCCTGGAGCCTGGAGTTGTTCTTATGCCAGAATACTTCACGGGCAATATCTGGCGATGCTCAGGAGTTACTCTTAGCTCTGTGCTTAGGAATCACTCCTGTCAGTCAAAGGGGATAATATAGGATGCAGAGATAAAACTTGGGTTAGATCCAAGCAAGTGGTTTTTAGTATGGCAACTACAATTTTATTTTAGGGGAGAGCATTAATGCAGACCTCTAATACTGCAAATTATGCAGTCAAGTTTCCCATATTTAGAGAAATCACAGGGGTCTATGCATCTGGAGTGCAATGGATAGGCCTCATTCTGGAAAAACCACCTTCATGTTTCTGGTATCTCTTCTGCCAGAGAGAAAAGTTAAGAGGTTGAGAGCATATTTTCCTGCTGGGGAGCTGAGTCCCCTGAGCATCACAGGGAGTGACCCTTAAGCAGAGAGCCAGGATTAGCCTCTGAATACCACCAAATCTGAAGAGTTTTTATTTGAAGTGACTGGAATTAAGAAGTTATTTTTCCTAAATCCCAGAAAACTATAATCCTCGATCTGCCTCAGGGAGGTGAAGAAATCTAATTTGAGCTTTGGCTTTCTTGATTTTGAGATTTACATATTCCCAACAACAGTATATGTTGTAACAGTATATGATTAAGACAAATAAATATCAAGGCAATTTGTTTTGACAGCTGAAAAAAACAACAACAGGGGCTGGAGAGATAGCATGGAGGTAAGGTGTTTGCCTTTCATGCAGAAGGTCATTGGTTTGAATCCTGGTATCCCATATGGTCCCCTGAGCATGCAAGGAGTGATTTCTGAGCATGGAGCCAGGAGTAACCCCTGAGTGCTGCCGGGTGTGACTCAAAAACCAAAAACCAAAACCAAAAACATAACAACAACAACATGGGCTGGCAGCCATGCATCTTGGAATCTGTGGCAGGCTGATTTTGTAGAACCCTGACCCAAATGGGATCAAAGTTTCTATGTACACTGTAGCCCCAAGGCTTGCAGGAGGAAAAGGCAGAAATGACTCTTCTCTGGCTGCCTTGGTTTAAGCTCCTCATCCTTGACATTCAGGTGTCTGAAGACAGGTTCCTTATAGCAGCCAGAAAAAGTAGCACCATAACAAGGATGGTTAGCCAGCCAGGACCATTAAGGACTCTGAAACAGGCCCTTCTGTATTCTCCTTCTGGCCACCCCAACACTTGGTTTCCCCCTCTGCTGAGGCCTGGTGGCTTAAGCTGCAGACACCAAGTCTGAATTTCAGCTTGTTGTGGAGGAAGGGAAGCCAGTCCCTTCTTTTCTTTTTATTATTTACACTTATTTTCCAGTGATCAGAACTTCCTTCCCAGGGCTTGTGTACAAGTGAGAGGTACTGAGAAAGGGTTTCTTTGTTCTGGGCAGTCAGGTGCCCTCCTTATTGCTTCTCAGACTGAGGAGGAAGGAGGGGTGTTATTTTAATTTTAATATCATTTACTTTTTAAATAAAAAACAAAGCCATTGATCTCTATTAATTCCCAAGGAAGATATTCTCATTTGGGGAAAAAGGAATTTCATGGAAATTGTCCAGAAGCTAACACTGTTTTAATGGAAATTAAATAAAAACCAACCAACCTTCCTTCCTTCCTTCCTTCCTTCCTTCCTTCCTTCCTTCCTTCCTTCCTTCCTTCCTTCCTTCCTTCCTTCCTTCCTTCCTTCCTTCCTTTCTTCCTTCCCTCCCTCCTTCCCTCCCTCCCTCCCTCCCTCCCTCCCTCCCTCCCTCCCTCCCTCCCTCCCTTCCTTCCTTCCTTCCTTCCTTCCTTCCTTCCTTCCTTCCTTCCTTCCTTCCTTCCTTCCTTCCTTCCGTCTCTTTCCCTCCCTCCTTATCTCCCTCCCTCCTTCTCTCTCTCTCCACACCTGCTGATCTCAGGGGTCACTCCTGGTGAGTTCAGGGGACCACATGGATAGGGAATACAGAAAATCCAACCTTGATTGGTCCTGTGCAAGGCAAGTACCCTACCCACTATACTATCATTCTACCCCCCCTGAAAATGACTCCATATTTAAAGGAGGAAGTGCACTCACTAATACAAACAGCAAGGTTTTCAAAATTCCTCTGCTGCATCATTCATAAACAAGTTATTGAGGAGGCCGCTTGGGCAGAGAAGGTAAATTTAGGCACATCTGAGGGCATTCAGTCATTCTGTGACCTGTAAGTCATTCAAAACAGCAACGTTGGACTGAAGCACATGAGTCCCTGTTTTCTATCCCTTGGATTGTCTTAAACAGGAGGAGGAAGAATTTTGTGACCACTTTCCTTTTTACACAAAGGTAAATGACCCCATTTTCTGACCTTGAAGAGTATAACCGTTTTAGCAAGTGCTTGCTCTGTTGCAGAGTTTGGGAAAATACACTTAAATGTTGCTCTTTAGGGTAGAAGCAACGATTTAACAGGAAGAAGGAAAGTAACTGCTTTGGTAAAGAATCCAGTACCACCAGGTGATCATTTTTTTAGAAAAAAAGATGTTTAGAAATGTGATTCCTTTTAGAAAGTGATGCCTTGGGGAGAGAGTGCAGGGAATTAAAGCTTTTTTCTTTATATCCTGCCAACCCTAGTTTGATTCCTTCATATGGTCCCCACAGCACTGCCAGGGGGCACTCCTGAGCTCAGAGTTGGAATAGCCCCTGAGTATCACCAAATATGACCCATCTCCACCCCCCAAATAAATAAAATGACAATTATATGTGACACTTAGTAAAATCTGTTTCGTCTACATGTGCCATAAATTAACCCTAGAAGATCTTAACCTGGTGAGAAAAAAAATTCCTACCAAATTTTAGTGGCTTTAGATCACTGTTTTTTTTTTATTTAGTTGTTATTTGTTTGGGGCTCTCACAGGGGTGCTCAGGGCTTACTAGTGGTTCTGTACTCAGAAATTACTCCTGGTGGGCTTGGAGAACCATATAGGATGCCAGGGCTAAAACCCAGGTTGGCTGTGTATAAGGCAAATGCTACTGTACTGTACTATTGCTCCAATCACACTTTATTTTTAAAATATATCATTTTATTCACTTGAATAAACTTTCAAGTGAAACCTATCAAGAGAGAAGGGCATTTGTTAGTTTAATTGTAGTTAGCAGTAGCAATACAATAAGACTTTTTCAAAACCTCCCATCCCCAAACCTTTTTCTTATTGGGATAAAAAAAAGACCATGAGACTTGGGGCTGTGATTCCCTCCCCATCTGCATTTGCATGTCCTCGTGAAGATTCTGACAGTCACTAAAACCAAGTATTAAAACAAGCTGAACTTTACATTGCTCAGCCACTAGGGATGAAGCAGAGATGTTCAGAGATAATAACGCATATTAAATCTCACTGTTCTTATTAAATACGGTTAATAATTTCTAGTCATAGCAAAAGCTCATTTGCCCATTAATAATTTGTATCTTCAATCCTTAAGAATTTCCACAAAGTGCTTTAAAATGTAGCACCTCATAGGCTGACCAAGTCATACTTATTTTTACTCTGTCAATGAATATGTTTAGGTGCTCACAATTCTTATACTTCTGAGGTAGGATGATTAAACCTGCCCTCATTAAATTCCCATCTGTGTTGGGTTGCTAGCACCATCATGCCTAAATCAGAATGAAGGATACATGATTGTGAAATGATTTTTTAAAACTGGAGAAAAGACTAGGTTGGTTTTTTTGTTTTATTTTGTTTTTTCTTTTTCTTTTTCTCTGAGTTTAAGTATAAAGTGAGGCAAGGAAACAGCAGTGCTTAACCTGCACACTGCCTTCTGTGCAGTGTGGAAATCTCTTCCCCAAAACAAAGGAAAGGAAGGTCAACTGCTGAGGCTTTTAGAGGTGTGCAGGTATAATAACAATGCTCAGACAAGCCTCTCACTTTTGAAAAGGCTTGCATAGTATTTGGCCAAGAAGGAAGTTCATTGTGCAGGCCCACAATCATCCAGAAAGAAGCTGATATGTCAGGCCCACTTATTTATAAGCAGGCAATGAGAAAGGGAAAGGTCCAGTGGGACCTGTTGTTTGAATGACTGAAGGTGTTTTCCCTATCCTTAAATTCATCATTGGCAGATTCTCCCTCCAAAGAAGATTCTAAAGATCGAGAGCTGTCTTGCCCTGAAGCACTGACTAGTTCATGTTACTTCTTTCATTTTATTAGACAAATCCACCCACCATAGCAATAAAACCGTCCAAACAACCTCAACAGCCTACATAGGCAGACTTGGGGGTACAGCACCCAAGAACTACTTTGTCTCATAACTGTTGGATAGAAATGCAGGTGTAAAGTCATAAAATCTGAGGGCACAGAAGGCTTGTGAATTGTTGCCTAAATGTTCTGATTGCCATTTTATTATGCGTAAAGGCAAGGTGATTTCTAGGAAAATCTCTTCTGCATTCACAATGTTCATATCCCACCATCCCTTCAGTCCTCATTTTTTGGGGTTTCAGTCTTAATTCTTAGAGTTACATGGAATCAAAGATTTCTCTAAACTTAGAGCCATATTTTCTGCTGAGTTGAAACTTATCCACTAGTAGGGATTATAGATCTTGCTATTTTGAGCTGTCTACCTGTTTCAAAAATATGTATGTGGGCCATTGTCCTCAACTTGAAATATATAATGGATTGAGTGCTAACATGGTTGAGGCACTTTCTTCTTTGAGAATGCTGATCATGCTTTCCTTGGAAGTCCTTTTCAATTTTCTGTGAAGCTCTATTGCATTTGCTTATGTTGCTCACCACATCTTAGTATCTTTTCAGCAGGGCCCATTCTCTTTGGTGCTGCATTTGATGAGGATTTTTTTTTCTTATGTTTTTTTTTTTTTTTTTTTTTTTTACTTACAATTCCTCCTTAAGCTATTATCTGCTGGTGATCTGTTTTCTTTTGTTATTTTAACATATTTTATAGTACCTCCCTCAGCCTTTTTTGTTTTGTTTTTGTTTTTTGTTTTTGGGTCATACCCAGTGGCACTCAGAGGTTACTCCTGGCTTTAAATCCTGAGGTTACTCTGAGCAGGTTACTCCTGCTCAGAAATCACTCCTGGCAGACTTGGGGGACCATATGGGATGCTGGGATTCTAACTACTGTCCTTCTGCATGCAAGGCAAACACCCTACCTCCGTGCTATCTCTTCAGCCCCATTTTTTCTTTTTTTTTTTGGCCACACCTGCTGACTTATTCCTGGCTATGCTCTCAGAAATCACTCCTGGCTTGGGGGACCGTTATAAGAGGGGGGGGTGTCTAACCGCAGTCTGTCCTAGGTTAGTGCATGCGAGGCAATTGCCCTACCACTTGCACCACCATTCTGGCATGCTCCCTCAGCCTTTTTAGAATTACTTTTCTCTGGGGCTGGACACATAGCATGGAGGTAGGGAGTTTGCCTTGCATGCAGAGGGATGTGGTTCAAATCCCAGCATCCCATATGGTACCCCGAGCCTGCAGGAGCGATTTCTGAGCATCGAGCCAGGAGTACCCTTGAGCATTGCCAGGTGTGACCCCCCTCCAAAAAAAAAAAAAAAAGAATTACTTTTCTCTCTTGTTTGCTTGGGTCCTGAGGATGTCATTCAAAGGTCAAATGCATACCTTGTATATGAGACCCACATCTCTATCCCTGGCACTAGAAAGCAAAATATATAAAAATATAAAAACAAACAAATGTGAATCCTTAAAAGTGTTTATTTTAAAGGAAAAGACCAAAGTTGTTTTTTTTTTTTTGAGAGAAGGGATTTGAAGAACAAATTTCTTTCTTCACTTGAGATGATATATTCTGGAGCTGGAGCAATAGTACAATGGGGAGGGTATTTGCCTTGCAGCAGCCTAGCTGGGTTCAATCGCTGGCCTCCCATATGGTCCCTCAAGCCCTCCATGAGTGTACCTGAATACAGAGCCAGGAGTCAGCCCTGAGCACCACTGCAGGTGGCCCCCAAATAAATAAGTTAATTAAAAAAATAAAAAGATATATATTCTGTTAAAAAAAAAGCAAAATAATTGATGCTAAAATTTTTGTTTGTTTGTTTTTATCGGCCACACCTATTTGATGCTCAGGGGTTACTCCTGTGGGACACCGGGGGGATTGAACCCTGGTCCTTCCTTGGCTAGCGCTTGCAAGGCAGATCTAGCGCCACCTCACCGGCCCCATGATGCTAAAATATTTTATCTCTAAAGATCATGTTTAGAATTTGAATCCCAAAAGTTGAGATTCCTTTAAGTGCTTGAAGTAACAACTTTGCTTTCTCCTTGTGAGCAAAGTCATGATTTGTGCATTTTGTGAACGGAAGTAACTGAGACTCAATCAAAGATAAGGTTTCATCAGAAGTTCTTTGGAAGTTCTTTCCTTGGAGACCTTTGTTCCCCTCTCACTACCCCTGGCAGAAGATAAAGAGACATTTGAGCAGACGAGCACTGCGTTTGGAGAGGATAAGCTGTTTCTAGCAATAACTGTTAAAATACCTTCCTTTTTCTTTACTAATGGAGATTAAGGGAAAGGTTCAGTGCAGTCCTTCTCTTTTCCCTTCCCTTCTGCTTCTTTTGTTTCTGATTGTTTGTCTGTACCTGGCAGTGCTCAAGGCTTACTCCTGGCTCTCTACTCATGGGTCACCCCAATGGTGCTGATGATGGAGCCCAGGTCAGCTGTGAGCAAAGTCCTTAATCCCTTTGCACTAGCTCTCCAGCCCTTCTGCTATTGTTTGTTTGTTTTTGTTTGGAGGCCACACCTGGCCATGCTTGGTGCTTAGTCCTGCCTCTGAGCTCAGGAATCACTCCTGGCAGATTGGGGACCATATGGGATGCTGGGGTTGAACCCAGATTAGCCACTTACAAGAATATTCCTGCTGTCACTCCAGCCCCAGTCCTCTGCTATTGTAAATTCATTCACTTGCTCCTGGTGCCTGTAGCACTTGCTGGGAGTCACTGTAGTACTTACCTTTTTTGTGGTGATGCTGACACATACCGTAGTTGCTCTGCTCACACATGCCTGGCTGCAGGGCCTCAAAGATCTACTCTTGGTGGTGGCCCCAGGGATCAAAGGTGTGACCTCAAACTCACAAGACCTTTTGCCACTGAGCCAACCCTGGGAGCCCAGCAATTCTTTTCTTCTTTATTTCTCTCTTTTGCTCAAACTCTTCCATGATGCTGAGGGGTGAAGTTGAAAGTATTTCCCCTTGCGCTCACATCTGGAGGCCTTTTCCTCACTCTTCTTTCATTAGGCCCCAATTTCTCTGTTTCCCTTGGCAGAGTGCTTGTCCCTTTGAACATGGCCTGTATATTTATGCTTCATTGGGTTTTCCCTGCTCATAATGCCTTTCCCCGCCTGCCTTCCTGTCTGGTCGAGGTCTATGTTTCAAGATCCTGCTCTATAAAGTGCTCTTTCTCTGTTTACACTGAACAATTGCCTCTTCTTTTTCTAAACTTTGATGATACCTGTGTGTGTTTTTTTCCAATTACTTGATAAACAAAATATAGTCATTAGTATTGTCACCACAAGTTCTGGAGTTCACAAACGTCTCTATTGCTGTGTTACCTTAGGCTTTGCACTTACTTTATCCTTGTTGCTCCTTTGTCATTCTCCCCAAATACCCATAACAGAACATTATTCACTTCCAGTTTTCTTTGCAGTTTATTTCTTTAAGCCAGAAAAGAGCATTTTAAAATGCAGCTAGGAGCTTTACAAACATGTGTGACTTTACCTTCTGACTTCCCCTCTTCTGCATGTACTTTTTTTCTAAATGAGTTTGCTGGATTTGAGGCACAGTGACAGCTCCCGAGGGCACCTGAGCTGGCTCTATCTGGACTTTGCCTACCTTCAGTACCTGGCAGTGTCTCTGGCTGTTTTTGGCCACCTTTTCTATGCAGGAGCCTCTTCCTTTCTCCAGACTGAGGCACCTTCTCCACCTCCTGGGTGCCCCCAACTTTGCCCATGTCCCCTACCTGCTGGCTGGCCAGATGCCTGGGGGAAGTTGCTGCTTTCTGGCTGAGAAAGGCAACAGAGATTTTCAGAAGGTCACACCATACATGGCACCCAAGATTCTGAGTACATGAGCTTATCATCACCTGCTCCTCTCCATGGCTATGACCATGGAGACTCTTCAGATTAGACTTACTCTTCTTGGGATAAGAACATTAAATTGGACAGAGCAAAAGGCAAAACAGGGGCCAGGAGATAGGTTAGGGTGCATGCCGAGTATGCTCCTGATCCTGTTTGATTCCCAACATTTTATAGTTTCTCAAGCATTGCCAGGTACAGCCTGGGTACCCCTAGCACCATTGGGGTGGCTTTTATATCCCTGCCACTGTAGAGTTCAGAGAAAATTGTCTCCTGAGATTATCCCATGGGCTACCTGCCCAGTTGGCCAAGAAGTGCTAGTGGTGCCCTGGGTTCTCCTGAGCACAGCTTGAGTGGTTCTGAAAAACAACACAGGAGCTGAAGAGATAGTACTGGGGATCAGGCATTTGCCTTGCTGTGGCCCAGCCTGATTCAGTCCCCAGCACTGCTCACTGCCAGAAGTGATTTCAGAGTGCCACCCAGTGTGGCTCAAAAACTCACCAAACAAAAAGACAAGACTATAGCTAACTCTCATTTTTAGATATTAAAAAATAAGTTGAAAATAAGGCACTATGCCTTGTAGTTTAATATATTTTGATGTCAGAGTGCAGTGGGGATCAGGGCTTAGGAAAGCAATTTAAAAAGGAGTGATGGATACTCTTTTGGCAGAAGGCTCACACCTGTTTTCTGTCAGAGCTTTGACAGAGGGCAGACTCATCATCAAAGTAGACTGAGAAACTCTTCTGCCCTGGTGAATGAAAGAGAGACAGAATCAAGGGATCTAAAGGAGAGACTCAAGATAGGCTTCCCCATATCAAGATCATTTGCATCCCCTTTGAAAAATCCTTCCTGAGTTCTATACTTCCTATCTGCTAGACCCAATTTGTTATATAGCCCTTTCTTGGATACATTTTGTGGGGGATTGGATAATATCCAGCAATGCTCAGGGATCATTCCTAGCTCTGCACTCAAAGATCACTCCTGGTGATGCTTGTACCATATGAGGTTCTTGGGATTGAACCTGGGTCAGCCGTGTGCAAGGTAAGTGCCTTCTCTATTGTATTTGGCTCTGACCCTTGAATACTTTCTATTAAGAAAAGTTTCCCATTTGTGCTCCAGAATGTTTCTCTTTATGTCCTGTGACCTCAGCAAGAACACATGTGTCTACCAGGATGATTTCAACTTTGGTCAACGTGAGGATTGGTCTGTAAGCATCAACATGCTTCTGCATGTGGGAAAATAGGAAAAAAGACTATAAATCACATCGAATTTTTTTGCAACCACACTAGGTAACTATTACTGGATAAACCTGGTGCTTAAGTGTAGTGGCTAAAGAAGTAGACCTCTTGACTTCACAGTTTTTGTTCAGTTTCTGACTCTTCTCTGCAATGGTAATGTGCTTGTTTTATTTTGCTCTCTCAATTTTTTGGTTTCCCAATTTGGTTAGTATAGAAATCCATTTTCTTATTAGTCTCTTGCAGGTGACTACTGAACAGGAAGTCAGAATATTTGTCAGTTTTTTTAAAAAATTGACCTCAGCAATTCTTCCCTCTGGGGACTTTAACATATAATATATTGAATACAGCTGTACTTTTAAACTCTAGTTATTGAAGTAATTATATTCTAATCATTTTAAGAAAGTGCCAAGTTTTTTTTTTTCCAGAGGGTTTTTCATCGATTTTGCTCCATGGACAGAAATTACATCCTTGCATATGAGGCTGGCCTTTAAGCAATAAAAACTTTAAAACTAGTAACACAGAAATTGAAGCTTAGGAGCTGGCCCACTATGAAAGGAAAGAAACTGCTGATTTTTATGTTGATTTTTTTAATGCAGTACATTATTTTGGTTGCTTCAGTTTAATGGAATTCTTGTCAATAAGACTATATACAATTGTGAGGCCAAAGTGATAGTACAACAGGTGGGGCATTTTTCTTGCATATTGCTGACTTGGCTTTGATCCTCAGCATCTTATATGGTCCCTCAGCATCATCAGGAATAATTCTTACGTGCAGAGCCAGGAATAATCACTGAACATCACCAGACGTGGCTTAAAAAAAAAAAGAAGGCTATACATCCAGAATGTAGAAATAAATACCAATTCTTTCTACTGTCAAGCCCATCCAAAAGTGCCTTTTGGCCATTTATCAAAGCCCAATAGTTACGATGTTTCTTGTCTTAATCCAGAGAGGTAGCACAAGGATTTAGGCACAATGCTTGACACCACTTATGGTTTCCCAAGCACTGCCCGGGCTCACTTGTAGGCACAGAGACAGCAGGAGTAGCCTCTGAACACCACAGGTTGTGGCCTGACCCTCACTACCAAAGAAACTTCTCGTTCTAACAAAGTGGCCTGATGTCAGGCCCTATGTACCATCTCCCAAACCCCAAAAGGATCTTGTCTTCACATTTTGCTTTACACACCTCATCATAAATCACTTTCTTCTTTATGCTTATGCATAGCAATGTGTAAATAATTCTTACTACCAGTGGTAGAATGTGAATAGACACAGCAAGTTAAATCCCTTCTGACTCCCCATTGCCCTGTACAGTTTTGTTAAGTTAGCTGACTGTGACTTATACAAATGAATGTTTACTTCTTTGATGTAAATGAATGATTTATGAAGTAAACAGGCATTTTCCTACATTGACTTTTTTGTTTGGTGGTTTTGTCCTCCATACCATAAAAAGGTTGCCTGAGTGCCCTCAGACCCCAGGGACTAAGAATCAGGAGACGAGTTCTGGTCTCAGCTCTGTCGCTTCCACAACTTTCTACAAGTCACTCTACCTCTCCAGCTTCCACATGCCTCATCTCACAGAGGAGACTGTTGTGTTATGGGGTCTGGCAACCGTCTGCTCATTCCTGAGTAGACTGGTGGGTCATCTGTCATGAAGAGTGGCAAGGCAGTCTCCTTTATTTTCTTGGGTTCTCACAGATATTATTCAGAATCCACTCCCACCTGAATACAGATGTGGTCTGTCAGGATGACATAGACTACGCTCCAGAGGAAATTACCGGGCTTGACAGCTACCCAACCCTGGGTTTAGTTTTTGAGTTGTCACCGGAACAAGTGCTATGGCCAATGCATCTGATTTCTCATCTACATATAGGGTCGAATCTGCTGTTTAGGGCCATTTTTTCTTTGAATCCAGCTGTCACATAAGAAACTGCTGTCGTGGTTTCTCTCTTCGGACCAAATGTTGCTCACCCTCTCAGTCATCCTTGAAGTTATTAATAGTTGCACATCATGAATACATTCATGCCATTTTCCTTTATGGCAGAAGGAATCAGTTACTTATGTTTTTTTTCCTTTAGTAGCAGGTAGCCAACTTCTGGGTGAGCATTATAATAACATCTCATGTTGTACACATAAAATAAGAAAAACGTAGTACTTTAATAGGAACATTTTTATACACAAGATAGCTAAATTAGCATGATTTTCAAGATGCCATGCAACAAATAGGCTCAGAATGAAAAGTTACACATCAAGCTTTGTGTTGTCTGAAGTCAAATAACCTACAGACAAAATTCAGGATTTTTCAATATTGTGTTTTTATCCGTAGCATGCTGTTCAGTGAATTTGCTACCTGTGTCAGCTATCTGGTTCCTGGTTCCTGGTTCCTATCCTATGTGGGTCTCTAGCCAATGCTTGGGCGGGTAAGGTCTCTTCCAGCCCGTAGCCTCTGAGACTGAACTGGGAAAAGGAGGAAAGACTTCGAGCCACAGACCACTCACAGGGAAGCATTGTCAGAGCAATAGACAAGGCTTTTAAGGGCAAACTTTGGGTGGAAAACAGAATGTGGGTAGGCATTACAGCAACCAGAAAGTATGTGGAGACATTGGTCACAAGGTACACGGCATTATTGATTCAGATGCTATACAAAGCTAGTGGTTACAATGCTCATGGCATCATTAAACCAGGAAATATGTAAAGATAGTGGTTGCAATGCTTATGGCACTGCTAGCTTAGACAGGTTGTAAGGACAGGTTGTTTGACCTAGATGACTTTCTCTTAGCTCATTCTGCACTCATAATAGCAGGGAACACAAGTTTCTGAACTGAGACATTCTTTTATATTTAAGGCCAGCTTGCAGAAATCCCTGTATTTCCCAGCCTCTCTTCCCACATCCAGTCGTTCTTCTCCATGGAAGAACCTTAACAGATACATCTTTGCTATTCTCAGAGTGCTCCAAAGACTATGAATCAGAAGTGGTCAATTTACTTGCAGTGCCTGATCCCAGCCCCATATTCCAAATCAAAAGTTTATCCTTTAAGGGCTGGAGAGATAGCATGGAGGTAAGGTGTTTGCCTTGCATGCAGGAGGTCAGTGGTTCAAATCCTGGCATCCCATTTGGTCCCCCAAGCCTGCCAGGAGCAATTTCTGAGTATAGATCCAGGAGTAACCTCTGAGCACTGTTGGGTGTGACCCTCCAAAACAAGCAAACAAACAAACAAAAAGTATATCTTTTAATTGAATCCCAGAGTAATCAATTTTCACATTAAAGTGTGAAAATCACTAATTTACCCTTCGAGGTAAAATATGGATGATGAAGGTAATTTAGCTTTACTTTGAAATGTTAATTCCTGATTTTACTGAACTCTTTCCACGTAGCCTTCACTTCTCTCAGTCCACCATACTTTTTCTCCCATGGAACATTTATAGCACGCGCCATATTGATGGATCTAATTGTAGAACCACAATATCACTGGCAACCAGCATTAGCGGAGTATTTACTGTGCTCCAGAAACTGATGAAGAAACGATTGCCAGAAACTCAAAAATCAGGCTCTTTTCCCATTTTGCAGAGTGGGCAAGGTTGGAGCAGTCCAGGACTGGTCATGACCCCTGAGCCAAGTGGACTTAGGAGTCTGTGCTCTGAATTGTTGATGCTGACCCCACCTCATCTCTTTTAGGCAAAATATATCCTAGGGGAGGAAATCTGCCTTTATCCTCTCCTGATTTCAACCACAGATGTGAGAAAGGCAAGGCATAATTTTCCTTTTGTGTGTGTGGGGTTGAGGTGGGGGGAGTGGCCACACTGGTTGTTGTTCAGGATTTACTCCTGACTCTGTACTCTGTACTCCTGTCAGTGCTCCAGGACCTTTTGTGGTGCCAGAGATTGAAATTGGGTTGACCATGTGCAAGGCAAATGCTCTACACACTGTACTATGACTCCCTGCCCCCAGAATATTTTAGGTAATTGCTTGTGTAGTGATCTAGGTTTTCCCATTTGTGTGAGCTGGTTTGGTTTGGATTGTTTCACTTCAGATTTTCTTTGATTATCTGAATGTAAACAAGTAAACTGTTTACAAAAACACTCAAAAGGGAATTAATTGCTGCAGTCCATCCACTTGGAGATACTCTCAGAAGCCTCTACATGATGTCTCTTTACACCCTCGCATCACAGGAGTAAAATATTTGAACAAACAGATCATCGGGGTGCAGAGTGATAGTACAGCGGGTAAGGCATTTATTTGCCTTGCATGTGACTGACTTGGATTTGATTCCCTCATCCCATATGGTCTCATGAGCCTGCCAGGAGTGATTTCTGAGCACAGAACCAGGACTAACCCTTGAGCACTCTGGGTGTGGCCCAAAAGCCAAAAAAAAAAAATATCACAACAAATTACAAAACAGATCATCTAAGTCTATGTATTATACAGATATATATATGTGTGTGTGTGTGTGTGTGTGTGTGTGTGTGTGTGTGTGTGTGTATGCAGATTGGATTTAAATATTTTAACTGAGCTGAGTGTTCAACTCACTTCACATTGATTCTTTATCAGATAGGATTCAATGTTCCTTCATTTTGGAGATTCTTTCGACCACTGTTGTGAGTCCTGCTTTATTTTCTCATCCCCCACTCCTCATCTTATGTCACCCCATTAGCTCTTTTTCTTCTGCCCTGCTGTGTTGCCACCCACTTTTGGAGAAATGTGTGTCTGTATGCAGTGTGATGTGTGGTATGTACTGCTGTGAGCTGCTCTGTCCTCACCTCTGCCTGCCTTCCTTCCTAATCTTTCTTCTAATCCCAGGAGAGCCAGAACAGCCACAGAGCCTGTGATCACTCACCTCTTCCCCCCCACACTTTCCACCCATGAAACTTAGTATTTTTACTACCCTGGCACTGATGGATAAACATAGCTGCTGAATTCTCTTCTGTGGGGGCCCCATCAACTTTCTGCCTTCTGAGCTGTTTTGCACCCCATCTATATTTTCTTCCTTCTCTCCCTTCTCTCCACTCACTTCTCTACTTCTCCATTTCCCTTTCTCTTTTCTCTTCTCTCTCTCTCTCTCTCTCTCTCTCTCTCTCTCTCTCTCTCTCTCTCTCTCTCTCTCACACACACACACACACACATACACACACACACACACACTCACTCACATTAGTGTTCAGGTATCACTCCTAGCAGGACTGAGTGGGGATCAAACCCAGGTCAACTGTAGGCAACTGTTCTGCCTTTCTAGCTGCCTCACCATTATTTTCTTTAGCTGCACTATTAGTCCTCAGAATGTTAGCATCTTCTCTTTATCTTCACTTAGAACTCAGGCTTGGGCAGGGCCAGTGTCCAAGGCTCCTGGGTTCTGGTCTCCCTGCAGTCCTGTAAGCAAGAATCTGTGTTCTTAAGAGGATTCTGGCAGGACTGGAAGGGATAGTACAGTGGGTAGGGCACTTGCCTCACTCAGGGTTGATCCCTGGACAACATCTGGTCCCCCAAACCTGCCAGGAATGATCACTGAGTACAGAGCAAAGAGTAACTCCTGAGCACAGAAATACCAAAAAAAATAAAAGTAGGGGCTGGAGTGGTGGTTCAAGCAGTAGGGCATTTGCTTTGCACGTGGCTGAACCAGGACGGGCCTCTGTTCAATTGCTGGCATCCCATATGATCCCCCAAGCCAGGAGCAATTTCTGAGTACATCGCCAGGAGTAACCTCTAAGTGTCACCGAGTGTAGCCCCAAAAGCAAAATAATAATAATAAAAAATTAAAATTAAAAAAGGCCCTTGACATAGGACCTGCTCCTCTCCTGCTTGGTCTGCAGTGACCTTGCTTTCTACTTCATCTCCTGTTTTCTCCCATTCTGTTTTCAAGAACCTGCCACTTCTTTTTCCTTTCTTCCTGAATCTTCTCCTTTGTTCTGCTTTCATCCCACTGCTGCTTCTGCTCCAAAACCTTCCTCTGGTGTTTGCCCTCCTTGTTTCTGGCCTCTGCTTGCAGACAGATTCGTATCAGCAGCCTAGAAAGCTGTTCCTGGCTCTGGCCCTCCAGATTGAGTGTTGTCCTTTTTCTCAAGTTACCTTCCTGTCTGCTGCAGTGTCTGCCTGAACCTTCTCCTTGACCTGGCTCTGCCATGGCTCTGTCTTCTGCTTGGGTCATCCCAGGGCCCAAGGCAGCAACAACCGACAGCACTTACTGAATGAAACTGCCTGTATATACATCTCAGTACAGAAATGTTGAACTCATGGTGCTAATTTCGAGACATACAGAACTTCATTTTCCGTTATTTTATCTTTATATTAAAAAAGAAAAGTCAGGAAACCAGAAGATTATTTAAAAATTTTTTTTGAGGAACATGCTCTACCACTGAGCCATATCCCAATCATATCCTCGTCAACATTTTTGATCCAATGGCAGTCATGTTGTTGATACTTGTTAAGGCCAGTATTTTTAAATTTTTTAAAATTAAGTCACCATGAGATGCAGTTAAAAGTTGTTGATAGATGAGTTTTAGTCATACAGTGATCCAACATGCATCCATTTATCAGTGTCTATTTCCTGCCAACTATCTCTACCCCCAGCCTGACTCTATATCAGACATTTCTCTCTCTCTATTTTTTATTTTCCTTTTCCTTTTAGGCAACATGGTTTGCATTACTATTATTGAAAGGGCATCATGCATATATCACTTTACTTCCTTTCAATTCCCAGCTTTTGTCCAGAATAATCATTTTCAGGAGCAGTGGCGCAGCAGTAGGGTGTTTGCCTTGCACTGCTTCTGACCTAGGACAGACTGTGGTTCGATCACCCGGCATCCCATATGGTCCCCCAAGCTAGGAGCGATTTCTGAGTGCAAAGCCAGGAGTAACTCCTGAGTGTCACTGGGTGTGGCCCCCCAAAACAAAACAAAACAAAACAAAATAAAAAACAGAGTAATTATTTTCTACTACTATTGTCATAATGGCCTCTTCTCTATTTAAATTGCTCTTCTCAGCCATCATTTTTATTGTTTGTATAAAGAAACTATGGCACATCTGTACAATGGAATACTATATAGTTGTTAGGAAAAATGAAGTCATGAAATTTGCTTATCCTGGATAGACAATGGAGAATTGTATACCGAGTGAAATGAATCAGTGGAATTAGGAAAGACATGGTAATCACACTTCTCTGCAGGATATTAAAAAAAAAAAACACATAGTATGAGAATAATACCCAAGGCCAGGTGTTTTTGCTATGTGAATACCAGTATCTGAATTCACCACAGAGAATTTACAGTTGAGGTAAAAAAATCTCTGAAGGCACTTAGCATTGTCTCATACAAGAGCCATGTTTTAGAATACACACATTCAGCTGTTTATTATCATTTCAAGGCTAACCAGGGCTACAGTTCATAGAACTGAAAGGGTGGTCCTGGAAGTTCTGGGAATGAACCCAAAACCAGTTGCTTGCATTTGACTCACAGCCCTAGCTCCAAGGACATATTTGGAAACAAAAGTGAAGATGCGGGGCCGGAGATAACATGGAGATAAGGCGTTTGCCTTTCATGCAGAAGGTCATTGGTTGGAATCCCGGCATCCCATATGGTCTCCTGAGTTTCCCAGGAGCGATTTCTGAGTAACCCCTGAGCACTGCCGGGTGTGACCCCAAAACCAAAATAAACAAACAAACAAATAAATAAATAAAGTGAAGATGCTTTTCCCCCCTACACTTAGCATTGTTTGGGGAACCATGCACTGCTGGAGTTCTAACCCAGGACTCCCTCACACAGAGCATGTGTGCCAACTCCATGAGCCTTCTTTCAGCCCCATACCAGATGCTTGTCTTAACCGAAGATTTTTTTTGTAATGTTTCCCCATCAACCTTTCCTGATTTCAAATCAGAGTCTTCTTTGCCTTGGAGATGGCAATCAAGGTCCCCAACCGAGGAGAGTAGAAGAGGAAGGAACTGTAAGACATTCTCACTCTTTTTTTTTTTAATTTGATTAAATTCTACTTACATATTTTTGAGATTTCATAATATTATATTTTTATCTTCTGGTTATTATTTATTTGTTTATTATAATAATAATATCTTTATTTAAACACCCTGGTTACAAACATGTTTATAGTTGGGTTTCAGTCATAAAAAGTATATCACCCTTCACCAGTACAACCTTCCCGCTACCAATGGCTCCCATTTCCCTTCTCCCCTACCTCCTGCCTATCTTCCAGACAGGCATTTTATTTCTCTCACTCACTACCATTGTCATGATAGTTTAGTGTAGTTATTTCTCTAACTACACTCACTACTCTTTGTGGTAAGTACATATTGTGGGCTGGCCCAATAATGTCTTTTATTTTTCTTAAATCCCACAGATGAGTGAGACTGTTCTGTCTATCAATCTCCCTCTTATTTATTTCACTCAGCACAATAGTTTCCATGTCCATCCATATGTAGGAAAATTTCATGACTTCATCTCTCCTGATGGCTGCATAGTATTTCATTGTGTATATGTACCACAGTTTCTTTAGCCACTCATCTGTTGGGCATCTGGGTTGTTTTCAGATTATGGCTATTGTAAATAGTGCTGAATGAACATAGGTTTGCAGAGGACATTTTTTGCATTGTGTTTTTGTGTTCCTAGGTTATATCACTAAGAGTGGTATTGTAATAGACAGCCTCACTCTTGATCCCTATTTTATAGGTATTTAACTGTTTGTTAAAGAGTATTGAGGCAATACGTGAGTACTTGAATAAGTAAATAAGCAAGTCAGAATGAAATGAATAGGGTGAAGTTGATCAAAGTTTATACATGCTTACTTTACATGCAGAGTTTACTCATTACATTTTAATTTTTTAATGGAAGTAACATTTCAGGTGTAGCAAGTCAAAATTATGTGCTAAATTTGACATAGCAGGTACCCTTCATTTTATCTCTGTTTATTTGATTTTCTCTTCATTTTATCTGTGTTTATTGTCTTCTATATTGGACTTACAATGGAAGATTTAAACTCAGAGGCTTTACAAAGTAGGAACTGAACTCTCACTTTATATAAAGATTTAAAATCTCATTGTAAAATTATTATGGTAATTTCAAACTATCAGAAAGCTTTTAACTCTACCATAAAGCACAGTTAATTGGATGGAACTTTCTTCATCTTTATCTTTTGTACTCTTTAGTAGACAAATTTTTTTTGGTTACACATTTTCCATAGCAACAAGTGGCAGGATTCACCTTCCATCGAAACAGGTAACCATACCTTATATGCTTTGGTGATGGTGGATGTGGTGGGGAAGTGGACTTAGTTCTTCAGAGATACTTAATTTTATGGACTAATTCAATAGTTGTGCTGTCTGATAGCAGTATCAATTGATATATGTGGTTCAGTTAAACAAAGCAAAAGGAAATGGTGAAATTGCTTAGAGCAGCGTCCATCTTGAATTGACAAAAAACTCAGAGTTTAATCTATTTATTTTTAATTTTTAAAGTTTTGGGGGCCACACCCAGCCACACTTAGGGCTTACCTCTGGCTCTGCTCTGAAGAATTACTCCTGCGTGGTGCTTGGGGGAACATATGGGATCCTAGAATTTAAACTCAGGTTTGCCACATGCAAGGCAAGTTCCCTACCCACTGTGATATCTCTTTGATCCCCAAAGCTCAGAATTTTTAAAACGTGAAATTGTCTCCCGAATTATTTTCAGTTAAGCGAGTATCTGATATAAATACTGTGGGCTAGTATCAGATTCAGTGCTATTTAGTTTTTTGTCTCACAATGTTTAACTTTCTTTCTAGTTCTTAGTCTGCTTTCAGAGTGAGGTTATGGTAAAATAAATCAAATTAGCTTTATTTTTAAGTGAATATATCTCATTTTCTCTAATGCCTTTTACTAACCAAGGTATACCTTCTTATGTTAAAAAGCCAAAGTGGATTATTATTTATTTGACTGAGAAGGAAAAGCATTTCTAATTTTATTTAGTGATTGAAATAAATTACTTTGCCAGAAATTAAATGTGAAATAAATGTATGATCCCTCCTAATGAACAAAGCCAGTTGCGAGCCAAGCACACTTGTAGTTGAACCCCTTAACCAGTTGGTGGCGCAATAAACTCTGACAAGAAACTAATTGGAAGGTGAGCTTAAGCTGAACCCCATTCCCAGTGTTATTTTATTAGTTTTGGAAATATCTGTCCAAATGATTGCTCCTTTTAAACTTAGTAGCCAAAACCAAAATCTCGCGGAAGGAGAGGATGATGGATGTTCAGCTGCTGCTTGCAAAGAAGGAATTGGTCCCCATGGTATTGCCTCATGGTTTGGGGAACTGGGTCTGGAGAGAGCCTTTTGCCTGCTGTCTGGGAAGTGGAGGTGCCAACTAGGGTGAATGCCAGAGATGTTTTCTCTGTTCTACTGCAGGCACTGATTTTCAATGTCAAGAATATTTGAAATGTGTGTCAGTGTTTGTATTTGTCCTCTCAGTGAGCACTTTAGCTCACTTTAGGGGGTTCAGTGTTATTGAATGAATTCTCTCTTTCTATGTTTTGTGTTTTGGGTCACACCCGGCGATGCTCAGGGGTTGCTCCTGGCTCTGCACTCAGAAGTCGCCCCTGGCAGGCTCAGGGGACCATATGGGATGCTGGGATTCGAACCACTGTCTGCTCTGGGTCGGCTGCGTGCAAGGCAAACACCCTACCACTGTGCTATTTCTCCAACCCCTGAATTCTTTTTTGAACACCTCCCCCATTTTGTTCGAACTTCCAGTAGGACAAATGCCTTGAACATGTCCTACCCAGATACTCAGAGGCCTCACCAGCAGAGAGCAAGCTTGGCTTTCCCTGGGCGGTTCAGAACTGTGCTTTGGTCCTGGAGAGAAATTTCTGTTTTCCAGCCTTGTAAAATGGAGATGATAGCATTTCCCCAGAGCTGGTGTAAGGAAGTGCTATTTTCCTTGCCCTCCTCAGATGGTGACAAATGGGTTTGAGGGGCTTGGGGGGTTAGTGACCCACCTGCTCCACTCCACAGAGCTTTTTTAGACTAGGAAGTTCCAAGAGGGTATTATAAACTTGCTGCCCCACTAGTGAGATATCTAGAGTGTAGCAGCCCCGGGAGGCATGTGGGGTGGAATTGCTCCATAAATGCACTAGGTTCTTACTTCCTTCTATTCTTCCTTTCACGAATTAACCTAGTCTTGGTGGAATCCCTGGAGTCAGGTGGAACCCCAGAGGCCATACCTGGAGGGTGATGATAAGGGAACTGAAGCTTCCTCAGTGGTCCTGAAACCCACCAGATTCCTAGGACGGAGCTAGAAGCCTTGCCCTCCCCGCAGGCTTGCCCTGAGATGCTCCTGTGCTGGTATGCATCTGCTGGGATACCCAGGATGCAGAAAAGGAGTAGATTGCCCAGAGGCGTGGTCCAGGTAGGTGGCAAAGTTCCTTCATTCACTAATGGTGGAGTTGGTTGCTGCACAGCTGGGTACTCTGGTACCCTGAGCAAGCCCACCGAGGAAGGAAGCAGTACCATCTGTGGAATAGAAAGTGTTTCAGCAAGAATGGCCTTTGTTTAATCATAAGTTCCAGGTACAGGGTTGTCTTTCCCTCTATTTTTTCATGTTGTTATTTAAAACCCTAACAGTTTCCTGCTACTTTGTGTTTGAAAGAAAATTGGAGGAAGATCTCAGTGTGGTGCTTAAGTTCCAAATGTTCCATGTTCTTTGTATCTCTCACATATATATCCACACATACATAGACATACGTCTCTCAATACATAAACTCACTCTCTCATATATACACACATTCTCTCTGTTCACATTCTCCATCTCTGTCACAGACAACTGCAGACAGATATACAAACTCTCTCTCCCCCCCCCCCCTCTCTCAGCTGCTTGCAAGGCAGTCGCTCTCCCATTGTGCTATCTCTCCACTCTCCCTCCCCATTGAACCCAGGGCCTACACAGCAGCAGCATTTATTCACTCTTCACTGAGCCACAATGCATGTCAGGCCACGGGGCTTGACAACACTCTTATTTTGATACTTCAGCCAATGTTGAATTTGAAAGTATAACTGTGCATGTATGTTTATGTATTTGTTTGTTTGAAGAGGCTGCACAAGCAGCATCATTGGTTAGGTCAGAGTGTACACTCAGACCTCTGAGACTGATGAATGACAGAATTGCGGTGGCAGAGCCTTCGAAGAAGCACTTACATCATTGTTCTCATCTTCATGCTGAGAGGCTGCCAGAAAAGGCATCAGGTGGCAAACTTAAGACCTCGATCACAGCTCAGGTCTCTTGCTTCCCCACTCCAGTGTGTTATTTTTCCATCCTAACTTCCATGTGATGAATTATTTTCAGTGCAAATAAAAACAAGTGTCTGCTTGTTCAGCCTCAATAAACTTTGGCAGTAATCTGGAGTTTCATTTCTGCACAATTAAGTTGCAAACTTCCACGGTAACCAAGGCAGTTTGTGAATGGGGCCCCTCAGCACTTCTGCAAGCCCAGCAGTGGGGTGGTGGTGGTGGTGGTGCAAGTGGGCCTGGGAGTGTAGACCACGTTCTCACCCCAGCACTGAATCCGGAATCCCGTGTCTGTCATCTGCAGAAAGATGCTTTTCGGATTCTCGGGCAGCCCAACCTGCTCCGTTCCCCGCTGGATGAATGGCATCCCATGCCGCAGGTATATTCGTAATTTCTGAGTTTTGTTCTCCACTAAAAATGACCTCATTGTTTTGTGCTGCTTTTCCTTAATTATACAGTAACAGGAAAATAAACCAGCTCTAAGGAGAGCCCAGAGCAGAAATCTTGTGCTCTTTATGCAAGTGTGATTTATAGACGTGTACTGCAGAGCAGAGTGACTATGAAACATTCATCTTCCCCTTGCCGGTTGCCGTGGAAACGGAGTACACAGAGTGGTGTCATTCCAGTCCTGGTGATGCCTGCAGTAGTTTATGCCTTTGTTGTGCTCGTTTCTTAAGCAACTGCCTAGCATTCTTTCATCATCACAATTAATCATGCACACAAGTTTTTATCTTTCATCTCGAATAGAAAGGCTGAAAAATAGATGACAAAATAAGGTGGATTTAAATATGCTTGCGGCTTGAAATATGCATTTGTGATTTTTTTCCCTCCCTCTCAATCCCATTGGAAAAATAGGTCATGTGGGGGGGGGAAGCACATATTAATGTACAGAAATCTCAATAAAGTGAGCGATATAGGAATTGGAAGGGATGCCATGCTATGCTGGAGAAATCTTAAGGAAATTTAAGAGTTTCAAGTCTCTCAGACTTTAGGCTCAGGAAGCCTGCATTTGGGATAATGCCAATCCCCAGAACCGCCTGAGCTATATATTATCAGCTCTCCCTTTATTTTGTGAGTCTCCTTCTGGGTTTGAACGACCTAAATAGTTGTTGGACAGATATGGTAGCTGTTAAAGAGCCAGGATACTTTTTTTCTTTTTTTTCTTTTCTTTTTAAATTTAATTGCACCACTATGAGTAACAGAGTTAAAAAGTTGTTGATGACTGAGTTTCAGTCATACACTGCTCCAACCTTTTTTTCTTTCAAGGCTAATAAAAGTTCAAGACTTTTTTTTAATAAGTGGAAGAAATTCACATTAGTCTAGAATTTGTTTTTAAAGAAACCGCCTTCCCCCCGGGTTTACTTGGCATCTTTTCTAGCACAAACCTTATCCACAATTCAAAGGAGCTCATTGATTCTCTGCTTCCTCCTGTTGGGCTTTGGGACAAGTCTGTTGGTGAAGAGTTTATTCTAGACTAGAGTAACCTTGGTGAGTCTGAATCCCCAACTTCTTCGCTATGTGGCTCTGATACTTTGGATCAAGATCTTCCCTCACTGGAGACTGAGCAGCTCTAAAGCCAAGAGGATCATGGGTGGTTGAGAGGATTATCAGGACAGTTCTTTCTCAGGGCCTAGGTCTGTGCTTGGCACAGGAGAGGTAGAACTGGGTCAGTGTGGGGTTACTGCCCTATGGTGAGACTCCAGAGGGAAAATTTTTAATCTCCTACAGGGAATGAGACCCATTGCTTGCAGCAAATTTATAGCTGGTCGCTCCAGCTGTTCTATTTGGGCCTTGTGGCCTCCTTTCACCCAGACTTCAGCATGGTCCAAGAGTCTTTATAGCTCTTTCTCACTGCCAATCCTGAAGGCTGTGGGTGGCTACAGCATCACACGCTTTTCCTTTATGGCCCAGACTTGCATCGACGGGCAGAGGCTGCCATATTGTGTCTGGTTTGGGGCCTGTTCTTGGGTTAGTGGGAGAACTCCCAAATAGCATGAAAACTGCTTCCTCTTCACATCCCTCTGCTCCCCTCCCCCTCACTCCCTACTCTCAGTCTTTCTGGAAGTGAAGTTTTTCCAAACGGGTGGTGGACAGGTTCTTTGTTGAAATTTTCTCTCCTTGGCAATCCTCCAGGGCACCCGGCAATGCCTATTTGTTTGATTTAGCTTTTGTTTGGTCAGCCTTGTATTTCTTCTGTTTGGCTTTGAGCAGTGCTTTCCCTGGTCGTCCACTCCCTCCCCTCACTGATGTGTGTGTGTGTGTGTGTGTGTGTGTGTGTGTGTGTGTGTTTGAATTCCTTGGACTTCACTTTTATTTATTTTACTAGCAGGCTAAAAGCTGTTTGCTTTTGAGCTTTTTACAAAATGAGGAGCCTTAGATTAATTTGTTTCCCAACCCCCCTCACTCCAACACCCCAGCCGGCTTCCCAGCATGTGACCTAGGTTCAGTTTTGTTAACGATGAAAACAAAATAACCTTATGGGAGCATCTTTCTCATCATTGCCACCTCTGATACCATGCCAATGTGCCCTCATCTTGTTGAGCTATTCCATTTCTCTCCGATATATGATGATATATCATATGATATGGTGGAGAGAGGAGGGAGGGAGAGAGAGAAAGAGAGAGAGAGAAAAAGAGAGATAGAAAGAGAGACGCTTTGCCCAACCCTCTGCCTCTTACCATGACAGAGGCACTGTGGAGTTGGACTCATGAATCCCCATGGCCTGTTGAAGTGACATGAATAGGCACCACTCAGCAGGAATGACTATAGGGCATGCTGGTCTAGCTTTGAAGTCAGAGAAGAATTTTAGATACTTGGGGATGTCTCTAACTTTCCCTGGATCCCAAGTGGTACATGTGGCCTTCACCTCTCTTTAGTGCCCTCTGTATCTATCTCTGCTTCTCTCCATGCCCATCACTCAGGGCAGAGCCTGCTCCATGCTCGTCTAATCTCAGATAGTAGCTTGGTTTGTAGAACAGGCATGTGTGAAAGTTGACTGCATTGCCAAGACACGGACAATGACCAAGCAGGCGCTGGCTGACCTCTGAGGGGTTTGAGTCTTGGGTGGAGGGTTAGGTCCAAGATACTTGATCTGTGGTGGGGTTGGGGGAACAGGCAGATTAGATGTGTGAGGTAGGCTGGGGACAGGCGCTGAAGCTGACTTTAGAGGTGATGGAAGCTGGTTGAACCCTGAAATGATAGTGGCCAGCCAAAGGCTAAAGAATGAGGGTATCCCAGGCAGGGTGTATCTGAGAGGAAGAAGGGTTGTCTGATGTGGCGAGTCTGTTTTACTTTGGAGACCCAGAAGGGTGCAAGTCAATTGAGGAGCCTGAAGAGGAAGGCAGGAACCAGGCTAGGAGGGCCTAGTGAGAGCTGAAAAGTTGGACCTCTATCCTGAGAGCACTGGGGAGCCAGACTGGGGTGCCAAGAGGACACCTGTGTGTTTGGGTCCTCAACCTCTACACTGTGTGATTCAGCATAGTGTCTCTTTCATGATCCACATGAAAATTGTTCCAAACTCCCACTTCTCTCTCTTTTTTCTCTCTCTGTCTCTCTGTCTCTCTCCCTCTCCCCTGTTTTCTCCTTTTCCCTCTCCTACTCTTTTCCCCTCTTCTCCCCTCCTGTCCTCTTTACTCTCCTCTCTCTTCTTCTCTTTATTCTCCTCTCCTCATTCCTCTTTCCTCTCCCTCTTCTTTTCCTTCTCTTCTTTCTTTTCTCTCGTCAGGATTCTGCCATGATTCCCAATATTCTGGCTGTCTTTTGCTCTGTAATGAAATTATCTTCTGGGACATTCTCTGGATTCCTCTATTACCGATGCCCAGAGACTTAATTACTATTAACTTGAAACCCTTAGGATTGGGTGGGGGTGGGGGGAGACAGTGCATATCAAGTGTGAGTTCATTGAGCTCCTTTTGACCCTGAAATTTCACTTCACATGCTCAGTTCTCTCTGCTGAGCTGGACCCTGCTAGACCTGTAGCCAGGAGAATTTTGTTACCCTCTTTTCTTCTCTAGCAGTTGAGCATCCCAAGCACTCAAGCAAAGCTCTCTTGCACCCCTGAGTAGGATGGTTCATGTGGGAAGATGAGTTCACATTAGTCATGCTTACAACAGTAGACTCTGGGATCTGGCTAAGCTTCTCTGTTCCTCCGCTTTCTCATCCATACATCTCAGCTATTAAGAGAGTCAACATCATAGAGTTGTTTAGGGATTAAATGAGTAAATGCTTATCCAATCCTTCAATCTGGCCCATGGTAGGCACTCTCATTGCTTATTCATATTTTTCTGAAGTTGTCTCCACTATCCTAGAGAAAGAGGTAGAACCTATATGTTTTGGGCTACCTCCAGGAATAATTCCTCATGGACAAGTGAGCATAACCTGGAGATGCTCATTTGTGCCTTCCTTGATGGAGAAAGATGATGGTGGTAGGAGACATCCTGCCCCACTGGGAGTACTGATTGGTCGGTTCCATTTTAGATCTAAAATTTACTTTCACCATTTGTTACAGCATTCTCTTATAACATTACAGGCATTCTCATATAATATCTCATGATATTATGTGGATTTTGCATTTCAGAAATCACACTTTATTCCAGAGGGTAGCCATGATGGTGAATAGTACAGACAATTCTCATATTCCTCCTTAACAATAGTGGTGAGATGGAATAGTTTTACCCATCTATGGGTTTTAAGAAAAACAAAAGACATTATTGTAATAATGCCCAGAGACAACAGAGATGAGGGCTGGAAGGAATGGCTCTCACTGTGAAACTCACCACATAGAGTGGTGAGTTTAGTTAGAGAGATGACTACACTAACTATTATGGCAATGTTAATAAGTGAGACAAATAGAATCCTGTCTCGAATATAGGCAGGGGGTGGGGAAGGAGGGAGATGGGGGGCCTTGGTGGTGGAAAGTTGCTCTGGTGAAGGGGGGGTGTTCTTTTTTTATTTATAATATCTTTATTTAAGCACCTCGATTACAAATATGATTGTGATTAGGTTTCAGTCATGTAAAGAACATCCCCCTTCATCAGTGCAACATTCCCACTACCAATGTCCCAAATCTCTCTCCATTCCACCCCACCCCCACCTGTACTCTAGATAGGCTTTCCACTTCCCTCATTCATTCACATGGTTATGGTAGTTCTCAGTGTAGTTCTTTCTTTCTTTCTTTCTTTCTTTCTTTCTTTCTTTCTTTCTTTCTTTCTTTCTTTCTTTCTTTCTTTCTTTCTTTCTTTCTTTCTTTCTTTCTTTCTTTCTTTCTTTCTTTCTTTCTTTCTTTCTTTCTTTCTTTCTTTCTTTCTTTCTTTCTTTCTTTCTTTCTTTCTTTCTTTCTGTGGTTTTTGGGTCACACCCGGCAGTGCTCAGGGTTTTTTCCTGGCTCCGTGCTCAGAAATTGCTCCTGGCAGGCGCGGGGACCATATGGGACGCCGGGATTTGAACCAATGACCTTCTGCATGAAAGGTAAACACCTTACCTCCATGCTATCTCTCTGGCCCCTCATTGTAGTTATTTCTATAACTGCACTCAACACTCTTTGTGGTGAGCTTCATGAAGTGAGCTGGAAATTCCAGCCCTCCTCTCATTGTCTCAGGATTGTTGCAAAAATGATTTTTATTTTTCTTAAAACCCATAGATGAGTGAGACTATTCTGCGTCTCTCTCTCTCTCTCTCTCTCTCTCTCTCTCTCTCTCTCTCTCTCTCCCTCTGACTTATTTCACTCAGCATGATATACTCCATGTACATCTATGTATAGGAAACTTTCATGACTTCATCTCTCCTGATGGCTGCATAATATTCCATTGTGTATATGTACCACAGTTTCTTTAGCCATTCATCTGTTGAAGGGCATCTTGGTTGTTTCCAGGGCCTGGCTTTTGTGAATAATGCTGCAATAAATATAGGTGTGAGGAAGGGGTTTTTGTATTGTATTCTTGTGTTCCTAGGGTATATCCCTAGGAGTGGAATAGCTGGGTCGAATGGGAGCTCAATTTCCAGATTTTGGAGGAATCTCCATATCGCTTTCCATAGAGGGTGGACTAGATGGCATTCCCACCAGCAGTGAATAACAGTTCCTTTCTCTCCACATCCCTGCCAGCACTGATTGTTCTCGTTCTTTGTGATGTGTGCCAATCTCTGTGGTGTGAGATGGTATCTCATTGTTGTTTTAATTTGCATCTCCCTGATGATTAGTGATGAGGAGCATTTTTTTCATGTGCCTTTTGGCCATTTGTATTTCTTTTTTATCAAAGTGTCTGTTCATTTCTTCTCCCCATTTTTTGATTGGATTAGATGTTTTTTTTCTTGTAAAGTTCTGTCAGTGCCCTGTGTATTTTGGAGATTAGCCCCTTATCTGATGGGTATTGGGTGAATAGTTTCTCCCACTCAGTGGGTGGCTCTTGCATCCTGGGCACTGGGGATGTTCTTTTTATGACTGAAACCCAATTACAATCATGTATGTAATCATGGTGCTTAAATAAAGAAAAAAAAAGAAAGGACAAGAAATAGTGGTGAGAAGAGCTACTCAGTGATATGGCAAGAGAAGGTGACTCTCTTTGCACCATTACTCAGATGGTTTTTGAACATGTTGTATGCTGTGCACAGGGAAGGGGACTGGGAGGGGGGTAGGAGTGCAGGCTGCAAGAACATATCGGCCAGGACTCAATCTTTCCAGCAATAAGTGAGATAAAAGTGGGTTCTGCCTGGGAGAGGGGAAAGGTCACACAATCCTGGTGAGAACCCTCAAGGAACTTAGCACAAGATTCATGGTTGGAAGATTCCCCAGGAATCGAGGCACTGGGGCAAAAGAACAGCATAGTAAAACCTGGATGAAGGGACAGAGACCAGGAGGCTAGAAAGTGCCATCAGACATCAGCATGAGGATGTAAGAGGGGAGCAGACATCGAGTGAGGGCTTTCAGGAGGATTTCAGGCCACACCCAAATGCCCTGCTTGCTGGAGCTGCCTTTTCTCCTTTGCTGCAGTGGTTTTGTAAGGGGATACAGAAACTCCTTCCTTTCATTGGACAGATGAGTTCACTGAGGCATGGTGGGCTGAGAGACTTGGCTAAAGGCACACAAACAAAGGAATGCGGCTTTGACCCCACCAACCTGGCTCCAGAATGGAGACACCAGAACCGCCTCCCTGCTCTGCAAGCCTGCTAGGGAGACTTTCCAAATCTCTTTCCATCTCTTGCCTCACAGGCACCCTGGGAAGGGATTTGGAACCGCTGTATCAATTAAATCAACTCCCGCCTCAAGATTCTGAAGGAATCATTTTATTTAAGGGCCCATTCCAGTTCAATTTCAATAGAATAAAGATCCGGACAGCCCATAAATTTTCAGTCAAAAACAGAGCAATGTAATCTATGGCTGCAGCCCTTTCATAGGTCTAAGCCTGTGGTTATATGAAAACACTTCAGCTGAACGGTTACAGCCTTTTTATAAAAGTCTCTGATTTGTGGCAATTTGATCATAAAATCTTTTGATGAAATATCAAAAACCTTAGACTGCAACATTGTAAGCTACAACAGCATTATTGGTAAAAAAAAAAAAAAAAAGCACCTGTATTTTAGATGGCCAGGAACTGTTTAAACATCATAATGGGAAACATTTATGGCTTAAATAATTGAAGTGCATGTTTCTCAGAATCCATCTACCCATCTCGACCTTTTGCTAGACCTTCAAACAAATCACAGGATTGACTGGCTTGAGTCTCTCCGTACCATTTCCTTTTCCATTATGAAATGTTTCTATTGTGTGGGATTGTCTAGAACTGTCAGTTCTTCAAATTTGGAGCCTATTTAAGGGGGAAACAGACATAGGCCAATACGGTCTGCTCTTTGGACTTTAGATTCCTTTCCTGGAATACTTTGACCTTTAAATAACTTGGTTCTCTCTTCCTCACACCGCATCCTGATCCCAATCTATGTATCATTGGCATGAATGACTGATATAAGACATATACATATAACATATATATTTGCCTATTCTTGGAGAACATTAAAACTAATAGTACAGTTAGATAATATGGCAAAAAATAAAGATGGGAAAAAGCAATTAATTTGCTCATCATTTTCATCGCTCTATCAATTTTATTAGCATTACCTATTCTGTGCTTGATAAATATTTGTGTTCTACTTCCTGCTACTACTAATAATTCTGATGCGAAGTTCTCAGGCTTGTTTGAGATTCACCTTTCCTCAATTTTCACCCTGCTGATGTTTCCATTGTGTCCATGTTATTACTTTAGAATTTTAGTCTCTTTCATCAGATTTTGTTGTTGTTGTTGTTGTTGTTGTTATTGGGTGACACCCAGTGGTGCTAAAATATTATTCCTGATTTTTTGTACAGAAATCACCCTGGTGCTTAGGGGACCATATAAGACTCCAGGGATTGAACCCAGGCTGGCCACATACAAGACAAGAGTCCTACCTATAGCACTATTGCTCCGGCCCTTTTAATTTGACTTTCTTATAACTCAAACAGACAAAGCAAGCCAGAAGTCTTTGAGGTGATCTTTCATGGGCTATCTCAAAGGGATCCTTAGCATGCTGCAAATTAGTATTAAGTTATGTGATATATCTAAAATATATACCATTTTTTTTTTCAGCGTGAAGAAGCTCTATTTAAGCCCACTGGGTTCTGCTTTCTAGGAAAGCCATGGGCATCAAAAGCTCACATCTAATCCAGATGAGCCCGCTGACATACCAGTTTTAATGGTTTGCAGTGATGAATTTGTCACAGAATTGAGCCTACCGTAGGTTATAAATTGCTTAGGCCCAAATGCCATGGAACATTTACAAGGACTGGAATGTTTTAAATGATCTCAGTTGTATCGGGAGAAAGAAAAATTAAAAAAAACCCTGATAAGCGGTGTATCAGATAGTCATGACTTCATGTGACAAAAAAGAGTTATTGGGTTATTTGTCAAATGATAAACTGAATAATGATGATGGCGGGCCCATCATTGTTTGAGAGCTTTAATGAGTGCTGAGCATCATCATTACTTCCTTCACTCCTCATTGTACCCTAATGAGCTGGGTGCTCGACGTCTTCCTATTTTACAGGTAAGAAAACTGAGTGCAGTGAGGTTAAAGTGTGTCCCCAAAGTCACAGCTAATATAAATGGCTGAGAATGTTTTGCCCTGATTGTCATCACCTTTAGTCCATCCTGTTTAGAGTGAAAGTCATTATTTTTCCTCGTCCTCAAGCCAAGCTCGCTCTTCTGTTTCTGTCAGCGACACCATGGTTTTCTCAGATTCATTCTTACAGTCATCATTGATTTTTTCCTTTTCTCTCTTTGCTCTCAATCCATTCAATCAGCAAGTCCCTTGGCTTTTTCACTGTCTTTCTGCTGTCAACTGTCTGCCCTTCTTCAGAGTCCAGAGGTGTCAGGCTCTTGCCTCAGCATACATGCTAACGAACTTGCCCCGCTAGCCAGGCTGCTTGCCTTTGGCTGCCTGCTACCCTCTGCAATCCTTCTAACATTTTTCCCTGAGATCCCAGACTCCAGCACTTCTGCTTTCTTGCATATTACCCCATTGCCTATGATGACGTACCTTTTTGGAATGTTCCTTCCACTGTACCCTGCTCCATGATCCCTGCCTTTCCTGTGGGTGAGGTTCTCTCCTCTGTGATCTGGTTAGTTCATTGTCCATGACTTTGTCTTTTTGACAGTGCAGGGATATAGTTTACTTTGTGCCTGCTCTTCCAGTTCCTACAGCATGCAATCTGTGACTCAGGGATGCAGAGTGAGGACTGGAGATCTCATGGACATCTGCCCTGTGGTGACACTCATGCAAGCCACTCTGGGTGCGGGTGAGGATTTTCCCGGTGGCTCTAGTAAATCTCTCTCCTGGAAACCACTGCATCAGGAGATCTTATGTTCCATTGCCACATCTTCTCCTTCTGGGCAGAAACCTCAGACTTTAACTTCCTGTCCCCAGTCCCTCTGGTTATATCCCTTTGCACATGGACATCACTCCTTCATAAAGGCACATCTGTTTCTCCACTCTGAGTCTCAGCTCATCCTCTGACGTACCCTGACCAAAGGACACTGCTGAGGTGGCCAGTTAGGATTGGAGCAATAGTACAACAGGTAGGGATGGCAACTTGCCATTAATGTGGCCAATCCAGATTCAATCCCTGCCATCCATCCTGAGCCTGTCAGGAGAGATCCTTGAGCACAGAGTCAGGAGTAATCCCTGAGCACTGCCAGATATGCCCCGCTACAATAAAACCAACCAAAAAACTCTCCAATTATTAAACCTGATGGTACCTCTGGGACCCCCCCCAGGTCCCTCATTATTAAGAATGCCATAAAGCCACACATTTTGGGGGAGCTCACACCCAGTGGTGCTCAGGGGTTATTCCTGGCTCTGTGCTCAGAAACTACTCCTGCCAGACTCAGGGAATCATATGAGATGCTGGAGATTGAACCTGGATCAGCTGTTGCAAGGCAAATGCCCTCCCTACTGTGCTATGGCTTCTGCCCCAAAGCTGCACCTTTTGCTCCTGCGTTTAGCTTTCAAGAGTCTGCTCCCACTTGTGCACATCTGAAGGGGTGTGATTTTGAATGGATTTTACAATTCCTTAGAAAGGATCTGAAAAGTAGACAATAAATTGTGATTGTCTATGTTGTCCTAATATGATAGTTGTTTCGTCTCTTGCATTTTCCTGAGTGTAATCCAAAGCTAACATTGATTTAAAAACTGCTAATATTTTCACAAGCCTAAAGTTTAGAAAAACACACACACAACAAAAAACCCTTGTGTTCTTCATTTGCAAGCACCTGGAATCTCTCCTCCCCTTTTCTTCTTTTTCTCATTTTATGGAAAAGGGTTTTATCTGCCAAATAGCAGAGTAGCTTCTATTTGACCGTGTCTCTGTCATTTCTCAGCTGCTGCCATGTCCTGGGAATGTTTTGTTCATGGAAAATGGCCGTTACTTCCAGGAATCTATGGTTATTTTTGTTCTCAAATGCATGAAGTTTTCAAAATGAAACTTCATCACAGACAGAATGGTCTTTGGTTTTATAGGAGTTTTTTTTTTTTATGCTTCTGTGACTTTTCATTATTTTAAAACCTATTAGTGATAACAGATCTGCTTGAAAAACGAGGGTAATGTTTTAGATTTAACTTAGACAAAATAACTCACCATGGTTGGATTCTGAAACTGAGCCAGTAGTATGGTGCTTGAGGGATTCCTGAGTTTGTTTTTAAAGGAAGCACTTTCTCCTTTAAATGCACGTACAGGGAACACCAGTGATGCCTGTACTAGGGGATTTGGGTTACTGAGACAGGATTGCATCTGCACTCAGCATTGTCCACGGGACTTTCACTCCTAATGACCCACTTCAGGTGTCATGTGTCCTTTTCCTGGCTGGAAGAAGAAATCAGATGTTATAAAAAATGTCATTCAGGTTGATGTTCATATTGTATTGCACTGCTTCCAATTTCTCAAATGACCAGAATACTCCGTAACCCAACTGAGATCATTCTTGCCATTCTAGATGAGCTTGTCATAATTTAGGTCAAAAAAGAATGTACATATCACTTTCATAAATTAGTGCCTGCCATAAAAATAGGGAGACGGTTTATTTTTTTAAAGTTTTGTTATGGGTGTGTGTGGCTGGTGGTGAGGTTGGGGCTACACTTAACTTTGTTTATGGCTGACTCCATGCTCTGCACTCAGGAATCACTCCTGGCTGGGCTCTGGAGACCATATTGGGTGATGAGATTGAACCCAGGTTGGTCGCATGTAAGCGCCTTATCCACTGTACTATCATCACTCTGGCTCCCATTTTTAGTTTTTAATGGATCAGATCTGTGTGGTTAAAATAAGTAGATTAGGGACCCGAGAGATAGCATGGAGGTAAGGCCTATGCTTTGCATGTAGAAGGACGGTGGTTCGAATCCCAGTATCCCATATGGTCCCCTGAGCCTGCCAGGAGTGATTTCTGAGCCTAGAGCCTGAGCTCTGCCGGTGTGACCCCCCCCCCAAATTAGAAAACAACTTTCACTTCTGTTGTGGTCTCTCTCTCTTTCCCTCCCTTTCTCTCTCTTTCTCTGATATTCATCCTGTGTATTCCCTATTCTAACCTCTTCCTCCAGCCAATATTTAAAAGTAAACCTAGTGGGATCTGAGGGATAGTACAGTGGCTAGCACTTGCCTTGCACACAGCTGACCCAGATTTGATCCTTGGCATCCCAGATAGTCCCCTTAGCCTGCCAGCAGTGATACCTGAGTATAAAGTTCAACGTAACTCCTGGGCACTGCAGTGTATGACCCTGAAACAAGCAAACAAAAATAAATCCACAGGGCTGGAGAGATAGCACAGCAGTAGGGCTTTGCCTGGCATGTGGCCAACCTGGACAGACCCAGGTTTGATCCCTAGCATCCCATATGGTCCTCCGAGCCTGCCAGGAGCGATTTTTGAGTGCAGAACCATGAGTAACCCCAGAGCACTACTGGGTGTGCCCCCCAAATCCAAAATAAATAAACCCACAATGTTTACAGTGGTGAGTTTGGTAAAATGGGGATTATATTTGTTGTGTTCTTAGAAGTCTTAGAAATCTTTGGGTGGGAGGTTTGAATTGAGTGGGAATTTCTGAGTCTTTTCAGTCCACAATAAAAAGCACACTTGGTTGTTTCGTGTCTTTCCAGCTGCAGTGGTGGGAGTCCCAAACAGAGCAGACTATGCCTCTGCTCTAAAGAATTCAGTTTTATCCTTCATCACCCTATGTGGTCTCCCGAGCCCTACCAGGTATATCAGACCACAGAGCCAGGAGTAAGCCCTGAGAACCACTGGGTGTGGCCCCCCAAACTAGAAACACAAAACAACAACAAAAAGTTTTAGTTCTGTGGGTAAAGAGGTAAATTGTTACTGACAAAAACAAGCTAATTAAGGTAAGGAAAGTGAAAGATAATGTATGTATATGTGATATATATGTATGTGTGTGTTTATATATTTCTTTTTTTTATCTTGGGGAGTGTTTGATAGGAAGTCAGAGAAGGTTATTTTACGTTGGCCACACCCTCTAGTGTATGGGGAGACTATGGGGTGCTTGGGATCAAACGTAGGGCTCTCATAGGTGATGCATGACCTCTATACCTTTGAGCTATCTTTCTGGCTCCCAGAAGGTATGTATTTTTTTTTGTTTGTTTGTTTTTTGGGCCCTTCCTGGTGGTGTGCAGGGGTTACTCCTGGTTCTGTACTCAGAAATCATTCCTGTGGGCTCAGGGGGACCATATGGCATACTAGGGATTAAACTCAGGTCGACTCATGGAAGGCAAACATTCTACCCCACTGTGCTATCGCTCCAGCCCACAAGGTGTATTTTGAGAAGCAACCTTTGAAGTAACCTAAATGATGAACAGATTAATCACCACCTGGAATAAGAGCCATCCAGAAAACAACCAAAAGGGTTTTGAACTTGTTTGATACTGCCTGGCAGGGTGGAGAGGCGGAAAGAACCTAGAGTGTCTGTAACGATGAGGGGGAGCTATGGTGTGCTTTGAGAGATGGGGCAAGATGGCAGAGTCTTCATTGGTGCCACCCCATGGATGGCTGCAACAGGCCATAGGTGTGTTGTATTGTATCACCTCTGTCTCAGACTACTTCTGTTAGTCCTATTCATACAAAAAAAATTGTTTCTTTTTGTAAATCTTGTGAACAGGGGGATGAAGAGTTAAGTCATTGGCCTTCACAAGCTGTGTGGTTTCCTGAGCATGCCCAGTATGCAAAGTCATGCTAGGCTGTTGCAGAGGTGCCTCTTAGGTCCCCACATCTTTCCGGGTTTCTTTCCAATTATCGGTTAAATCCAGTTAACAGACACTTTTTGAGTCCTTGTCAGGCATGAGAAGCTGGTAAGTCCACAGGGCTCTTACAGGCCCTTGCAGCAGAAAATGTAATAGACTTTCTCTAGGAAGCAACTTTCCTGGGTTAGAGCCGTGGTTTCAGCCTGCAGGCAGCTGCCATTTCCAACTTCTTTATACCAAGGTTCCAAATTGTTTCCTGACAGGAAAGTGGCAACAGCTCATTTAAATGCCAGTGATATTTGATGTGTTCACTTTGTTTTCATCTGTTCCTCTTCGTTGGAAACACAATTTGGTGGCCCAGTGTAGACACTGATCTGTACAGTATTCTCTGAATACTTGTGTCCTGGAAGAAGTTAGTTTTCTTTTCTTCACATCACAACGATGTGAAAAGTCATCATTGAATGAAACCCAAGAACATTGTAAACTTATCATTCTAAGCACACACATGGCACAGCTTTGTAGACAGTTCTGTTATCGTGATTGTAATCCAGGGTGTCTGATTGAGATCAGGGCACCAGGAAATGATTCAAATTCTTCCTTTTCTTATGTCTTCCCACCATATGTAGTTGTACTTATATGGACAGATTTTCTACTTAACTCTCAAGTGATTCATACAACATTCAAAGGAATGACTAAGAGCAGTTGGTAGAATCTTCCATCAGAAAATTAATAAAAGGATGTTGCTCTTTTTTTCTTTTCAAAAAAAGGCAGTTGCTTAGACTCCATTATGGCAAGGAAAGTAAGTTTTAGAAGGCTTTCTGTGATTTGCTGCTAGCATTCTACTCCTTGGATGCTTATCTGCTTTATCCTCCCCTAACTCTTCCTGATTCTGTGACCTAATAGATTTCCCTCCTGCTTAGCATGAAACTGTAAAAGGTTATTGCTGTATGTCATCTCTCTCCAGGCATGGCCAACCTCTCTCTCCACTTGCTATTTAGGCATATTTTATCTCTACTTATTCTCAGAGTTCTACATATGGGCTGTGTGTATGAATGTATGTGTACACACATATAAAATATCTAAGCAAGAAAAACAATCCATATATGGGCCCAGAATAGTACTACAGGGGCTAAAGGGTTAAGGCATATGCCAAGCAAGCACCTGGTCCTCTGAGCATTATAGGAAGTACCTGTGTAGCATTGGGTTCTCAAGTCCTCCCACTTATTGCCAGCCCAGATGGCTATGGATTCCCGAGAGGGGCCCTGTGCCTCCTGAGCATTGCTTGGGTGTGTGCCCTCAAGAAAAACCCACATAGGTCCCTCTGAGAGTAAGAACCCACATATGGCATTCCAGGCATGATTGAAGTGCCCTGTGGATTTGTTTTCCTTCCCCTGCCACAAAGATAATCAGGACCCTGAAATTTCCAAATCATACAATGTGTCTTTATGTTTTATGATATTCGTCTGTGTCTTTGTATTTTGTAACAAAGATCAATGTATTCATTGGTGGGGAAGGGTGTTTGGGCCATATTCAATAGTGCTTCAAAGCTATTCCTGACTCATGGAAGAGCATGGGGAGTCTTATTACTTTTACCTCCTTGACTATCTCTCTTGATTTTGTTGGTTCATGCTTTTCTGTCTTTGGGGTCTCTCCTGGATTTTTTCAGAACTTACTCCTCTTCCTGTAATCAGGGATCACTCCTGGCAGTGCTGTGGGACCATAGACACTGCTGGAGAACAAACCCAGGTTGGTGATCTGCAAGTCAGACACCTTCCCTGCTGTATTCTCTTCTCAGTCCATATTCATCTATTTTATATCCTTCTTAGAATTCTTTTCTTTCTTATTACACCTTACCTTCCTTTTTTCCCCCTCTCATCACTTGGTTTTTAAGATGCATCCACATCAATATCTGTATCTTTCATGTATTTTCCATGGTGGATAGTATTTTCTTGAGATTTTACAATAATGAGCAACCTTCTTTTGTCATCTAGAATACAGAGAGAAATAGACATGAGTGTTAGAGAGTCATCAGTAAAACCATCACCTTTTCTTTATCATATAGTTGCACAGGAGGGCTGGGCTGCTAGAGCATAGCCAGAGACTGGAACATTTTCCATTTCTCTCACAGGTGCTGTAATTACCCTAGGACTGTCTACTGCCCTTGTTGCATTGGGGTGCAGGGAACTCTGTGCTCCTAACACCTGCAGAGAGAGATGGTCACCGATTAGACAAGTCAACAGAGGAACGAATGAGGGGAGTAGAGGGCGTCTGGGGATGCACAGAACTGTCATGACTGGGAAAGTCAAGTCCTCCCCACCTCACCCCCAAATATCTTTCCCATTCTCTAAGTATCCCCTGGTTTACATATCATCTTCCAATTGGTGGATTCTTTTTTTTTTTTTTTTGGTTTTTGGTTTTTGGGCCACACCCGGCAGTGCTCAGGGGTTACTCCTGGCTGTCTGCTCAGAAATAGCTCCTGGCAGGCTCGGGGGACCATATGGGACACCGGGATTCGAACCAACCACCTTTGGTCCCGGATGGGCTGCTTGCAAGGCAAACGCCGCTGTGCTATCTCTCCGGGCCCCAATTGGTGGATTCTTTTACTGTTACTACAAATATTGGTGGATTCTTTTACTGTTACTACAAATAGTGCTGTAGTAACCATCCTCTTCCACCTGTGGGAGACAAGTGGGCCCTTGTGTCTAGCTGTGAAATGGCAGGATCAGAGTCCAGCAGGAATGCACAGTGACTTGCTTTCTAAGTGGCCTTCATGTTCTCCCAGTTTGGTGGGTGCGAAAAGGCGCGGCACTGTAGTTTTCATTTTCCACATTACTAGTGTAACATGGAGCATCACGTCTGCTAGCTGCAGGGGGTTCCTTGTTTTGTCAATTTCCTATTCGTGTTATTGCTCACATAAAAATTATTGAGTTGTCTTTTCTTCTATTGATTTATAGAAATTCTTTACATGTTCTGGATGAGAATACTTTTTCATTAATGAATCACACAAAATCTTTACCTGTTGTCTTCTCTTTTTTTGGTGAATAGGATCTCTTTGGATATATATTTAGGATATGTGGTTTTTTTTTTCTTTGCAGTTTTTTTTTAAATTTTTGGTTTTTGGGGCCACACCCATTTGATGCTCAGGGGTTACTCCTGGCTAAGCGCTCAGAAATAGCCCCTGGCTAGTGGGGGAATCCTTTGCAGATTTTAAAAGGAATTTAAAGAAAAGAAAGTGCAAGACTCTGTCTTGTCCAAACACTAGGATTAGATTAAGGAGGTCTATGTGTGTCAACACTTGAGCATGTGTTGGTGTGCTCCTCCAACTCTGCCTGTAGTTTATCTGTAATAATGACCAGTCTTTTTTACTGTGGGGAGGGATGTTGTGTTTTAAGCTCAGAAGGCCCAGGGAACTCTCCTGGTCATTCCTGGCCGACCAGAACAGTGCCTAAACACCTGTGTTTGAGGATGATGTGGTGCTGCTTGGGGATAACCTAGGCCACATCCTGTGGCAGTATAGAGACTTCCAGGGCATAATCAGAGGCCTCCAGATGCATCTAGTGGTACTCCAGAATCCATGTGGTGCCATGTATTAAACCGAGAATCAGCCACATGCAAGAGCAAGTCTTAACCCCTGTACTGTCTCTTTTTTATTTTGCTAATTTTTCTTTAATTTTCCTAAATTAAAATCACCTTATGTGGCATGGTCAATGTTTCTGCAAGACTTTAATTTCCTTTCATATTCTTTTGCATTACATTTAAAATTTGTTATTTAAATTTTTTATTGTTTAAATCTTAATGCAGAAATTATGCTTTTTGGGGGGTTTGTTCACCCATGTGTGTCTTTACATGTAAGCAAATAACGTGGAAGTCCCATATTAACACTTCTCCTTGCAGGGGTCCTCAAACTTTTTAAACAGGGGGCCAGTTCACTGTCCCTCAGACCATTGGAGGGTCTGACTATAGTAAAAACAAAACTTATGAACGAATTCTTATGCACACTGCATATATCTTATTTTGCAATGAAGAAACAAAACAGATACAAATACAATATGTGGCCCGCGGGCCAGTTTGAGGACCACTGCCTTAGAGCTTCAGATATTGTCATTGTCCACAGTCTTGAGTACTAGTTTCTGTATCATGATGCTAGGTGAAAGGAAATTACATCATGGTTTTGTTGAAATTGATGAGAATTGTTTCTTAGCTGGCTGCAGACTCTCTCTAAAACAAAGTTCTTTAAAGAGCACACAGTGCACAGTCTCTTGTTTTACACATGGATGTGTAGAAACCCACTCAAGGTCAGATACTTTGGTGGGTCAGGATTGGAACATAGGTCTGTCCACCCATGCATGGAGTGTTCTCAGAATCCACACAGATGCTATCATGGAGCCAAAATCTGGGTTGAGTGAACCCCAGATGTTATTCCCTACTGCTCTGGCAATAAGACATACAAAATCTTGATCCTGGAAGATAGTATGGGCATAGTATGGGCCTGCCCCCTGCTCTTTTCATTTGTCATCTATATAGTAGATGGAGTTGGGAACTTCCATTGGTGGTGGGGGCCAAGGAATGCGGCACTATACCCAGTCCGTTAGCTTTTAGAGGCTGTTCCTAGCTTTGTGCTTAGGAGTGCCCCATGGTGGTACTCAGGAGTTAGTTACTCCTGTCTCTGCTCAGGAGAACTCTGGACTTAGCTATCCCATTCTCTCTGCTCAGAAAAGCCCTTTGGTGGTACTCAGGAGTTATTACTGTCTCTTTGTTCAGGAGTGACCCCTGGTGGTTCCATATATGGTGCTAAAGATTTCAACTGTGATTGGAGGGAGGCAAGGCAAATGCCTTAATAAATGCCTGGGTTTTTAGATCTTTATAAATAAGAACACAGATCCCATCCTAAGGGTCCATTTTCATGACCTAGTCATCTTCCAAAGTCCTATTCCTTTGAATGTTGGTGTTAACATCCCAATTTGGAGAGGATGTGCTCTCCATTTGTAACCAGAGATAATAAATGGAAGATTTCTTCAATTTCTTCCAATTGTATGAGATGGTAAGTCAATGAATTGACTTCTATTCATTTCTGTTTCCTATATAAAAATACCTGATAAATTTGGAATTTATTTTTTTACAGTAGCTTCCTGTGCTGGCATTTTTCTCATATCTTTCACCTTTGTACCAAAGAACTGATGATTGTAGTTTCTTAAATTGGCATCATGAAAGTGCTGCAGACTGCTTTTCTACCTATTTCTGACTGGTGTTTTCATGCAAGTCTTTCCATCAGGCCATATAAATAAATTAACGGTTGTGGCAGATTATTCCAAAATGTCATACTAAAAGTATGCATACATTTATTTATTTTTAACTTTTGGCTACACCCAGAGGTACTCAAGGTTTACTTCTGGCTCTGTGCTCAGGGATTACTCATGGTTGTGCTTGGAGGACCACATGAGGTTGTTGGGTATCCAACACAGACCAACTGTATGCAAGGCAAGTACCATATTCTCTGTACTATCTCTCTGGTCCCATGAGTTTGCTTAAATTTAATGGTGAAGTCATTGGGGGTAAAAGTTGACAATATGTAAATTTGCAATGGGTGTAGTTTTTATTAAGTATAATTTTTCAATACATGATTAATTTTAAGTAAGTATTTAAATATAATGTTAGCACATTCAACCCAAGATTTAAAATATTTCCATTAACTCAATATATTATATGCTCTTTTATCCTGTCTTTTAGCCTTTCCTTCTTTAGAACTAATGTTCCCATCAGGTATTTATTATTCATCTCTATAAAAATACAAGTATACACATGTGTATATGTACATATATGTATGTATATTCATAAGTCCCATGCACTTCCCTAACATTTTCTCTTCATTTAAAATCCAAATGAAATGTCAAATGTATGTTATTTTGTTTCTTTTTCTTACTTAATATCTTTCTAATATTTATCCTTATTAATAATTAAAAATGTGCATAACATTTATTCATGTCACTTAATCTTTTATCTCTTCTCCCCTGATGGACATTTTGGACATTTTTTGGAGGAGAGGAGTACACCTAGCAGTGCTCAGGGATTTCTCCTGGCTCTGAGCTCAGGGATAACTCTGGTGGGGCTCATCTGGGGTGCTATCGATAGGCATTTTAGACCCCCATTTCTATTCTTATTTCTAGCAATTCCATATGAATGTCTTATGTCAGATCTCCTGGTAGGATAGCAGACTTGATGGTTTATCGAACTGCTTAGTATCTCGTTTTGGGCTTCATTTGTATTCACCGATTCACCCTGAACCCAATTGTAGTATCTTCAGATGTTTACTGGTCTCATTGCTTATTTATCTCTCATGGTTTTTACCCAAATTTCTGCTGTCGTGGTTTAAATGACATTTTGTCATTTAGTAAATATCTTCCTGGCTGTGCTCTGAGATTATTCCTGTCTCTGTGCTCAGAGGTTAGTCCTGGCAGGGTTTAGGAGACTATATGTTGTGTCAGAGATTACTATTTCTCTGACCCCTACCTCTACATTTTTACTCTCTTTAGGTATATTTTGAAATGTGAAACAAAATGGCTAAAATTAATGGATTTTTTTTTTGGTAGTGGAATGATTGTTTCTTAGTAAGTAACCCTTATTCCAAAGAAAGAGCAAACCATATTTTCTCTATACATTTCAAATTCTGCTCTTGAAAAGTAAATAATTTCTCTAATGATGATTCTTTATCATAGCATACTATATGAGAACATAATCTCACCTTTTCATGAATGGGTGATTAATACTTTCAGCCTTTTTTAATCCACTGCTGTCTTTTCTCTGTGGATTTTCCATGTGTTTACCAGTTTTTAAATAAAATCTTTATTTAAACACCATGATTACAAACATGATTGTAGTTTCATTCATAAACAGAACACCCCCCCCCTTCACCAGTGCATAATTTCCACCACCAATGCCCCCCTGTCTCCTTCCCCAACCCTGCCTGTATTCGAGACAGGCAGGCATTCTATTTCTCTTTCTCACTAAGATTGTTATGATAATTGTTAGTGCAGTTATTTTGCTAACTGCACACACCACTCTTTGTGGTGAACTTCATATTGTGAGCCAGTCCTTCCAGCCCTCATCTCTATTGTCTCTGAGCATTATTACAAGAATGTCTTTAATTTTTCTTAAACCCCCTAGATGACTGAGACTATTCTGTGTCTATCTCACTCCCTCTAACTTATTTCACTCAGCATAATAGATTTCATATGCATTCATGTATAGGAAAATTTCATGATTTCATCTCTCCTGATGGCTGCATAATATTCCATTCTGTATATGTATCACGGTTCCTTTAGCCATTCATCTATTGAAAGGCATCTTGGTTATTTCCAGAGTCTGGCTATTGTAAATAGCACTACAATGAATATAGGTGTGAGGAAGGGATTTTTTGAATTGTATTTTTATGTTCCTAGAGTATATCCCTAGGAGTGGTATAGCTGGATCATATGGGAGCTCAATTTCCAGTTTTTGAGGAATCTCTATATTGTTTTCCATAAAGGCTGCAACTAGATGGCATTCCTACCATTTTCAAAGTTTATCATTTATTTTTATTTAAAAAATTATTAGGGCCCGGAGAGATAGCACAGCAGCGTTTCCCTTGCAAGCAGCCGATCCAAGACCAAAGGTGGTTGGTTCGAATCCCGGTGTCCCATATGGTCCCCCGTGCTTGCCAGGAGCTATTTCTGAGCAGACAGCCAGGAGTAACCCCTGAGCACCGCTGGGTGTGGCCCAAAAACCAAAAGCCAAAAAAAAATTTTTTTTAATAATATCTTTATTTAAGCACCATAATTACAAACATGCTTGTAGTAGGTTTTCAGTCATAGAAAAAAGTTTACCATTTTTAAAGTTTCTGCTCTCTTCTATTGGTTTTTTATTTGGTGCTGCACCAATACGGCCTGACCTCATAAAGTACGAATGTCAGTAGACCAAGTCTCTCTTTTTTACTTTTTTCTTAAGCCACTGAATTTATTTTAATCAGTCTTTATTTATTTCCATTATAATTATGGGACAGGCTTGTTAAAAGCTAAAGTTACTGCTCACATTTTAATTTAACATTGCATTGAGAATGGAATCAGCATCCCTAGAACTTATTATGCCTTTTTAAATTTTGTTGTGATGCCAGTCCTAAATTATCAGGTATTTTTACATAGGAAACAGAAATGTATAGAAGTCAATTCATTGACTTAATATTTCATACAAATGGCCAAGTTAGTGTTTAAATCCAAAGTGCCTGGTTATAGCATTTGTGTGTTTAATTATTACTATGAATTGCAAACAAACTTTTCTCTTTTTCTGTTGGGCTTATTTTTATATATTTCACAGGAAATGCATATGTATGTATGTATACATACATCAAGTATATTATATATCATATGTATAGCTTAAATGCATTTATATAAACATGTAAAGTATTTTAATTGAGATATATGTTTAAGGTAGACAGTGTAGATTAGATACATTGTATGATGTTATATAAATACCACCATGACATTAAAAATCACCTTTATCATATCATAATTATTTTTTCTCTTTTAATTTTTTTTATTTAAACAACTTTATTACATGCATGATTGTGTTTGGGTTTCAGTCATGTAAAGAACACCACCCATCACCAGTGCAACATTCCCATCACCAATGTCCCAAATCTCCCTCCTCTCCACCCAACCCCCGCCTGTACTCTAGACAGGCTTTCCATTTCCCTCATACATTCTCATTATTAGGATAGTTCAAAACGTAGTTATTTCTCTAACTAAACTCATCCCTGTTTGTCGTGAGCTTCATGAGGTGAGCTGGAACTTTCAGCTCTTATCTCTTTTGTGTCTGAAAGTTATTATTGCAAGAATGTCTTTCATTTTTCTTAAAACCCATAGATGAGTGAGACCATTCTGCGTCTTTCTTTCTCTCTCTCTGACTTATTTCACTCAGCATAATAGATTCCGTGTACAACCATGTATAGGAAAATTTCATGACTTCATCTCTCCTGATGGCTGCATAATATTCCATTGTGTATATGTACCACAGTTTATTTAGCCATTCATCTGTTGAAGGGTATCTTGGCTGTTTCCAGAGTCTTGCTATGGTAAATAGAGCTGCAGTGAATATAGGTGTAAGGAAGGGATTTTTGTATTGTATTTTTGTGTTCCTAGGGTATATTCCTAGGAGTGGTATAGCTGGGTCGTATGGGAGCTCGATTTCCAGTTTTTAAAGGAATCTCCATATTGCTTTCTATAAAGGTTGAACTAGACGGCATTCCCACCAGCAGTGGATAAGAATTCCTTTCTCTCCACATCCCCGTTCTCATTCTTTGTGATGTGTGCCAATCTCTGGGGTGTGAGTTGGTACCTCATAGTTGTTTTGATTTGCATCTCCCTGATGATTAGTGATGTGGAGCATTTTTTCACGTGTCTTTTGGCCATTTGTATTTCTTCTTTGTCAAAATGTTTGTCCATTTCTTCTCCCCATTTTTTGATGGGATTAGATGTTTGTTTTTTCTTGTAAATTTCTGTCAGTACTTTGTATATTTTGGAGATTAGCCCCTTATCTGATGGGTATTAGTTTCTCCCACTCAGTGGGGGGCTTTTGTATCCTGGACGCTATTTCTTTTGAGGTGCAGAAGCTTCTCAGCTTAATATATTCCCATCTGTTAATCTCTGCTTTCACTTGCTTGGAGAGTGCAGTTTCCTCCTTGAATATGCCTGTAGACTCAATGTCCTGGAGTGTTTTGCCTATGTGTTGTTCTATATATCTTATGGTTTTGGGTCTGATATCGAGGTCTTTCATCCATTTGGATTTAACCTTCGTACATGATGTTAGCTGGGGGTCTAAGTTCAATTTTTTGCAAGTGGCTAGCCAGTTGTGCCAATACCACTTGTTGAAGAGGCTTTCTTTGCTCCATTTAGGAATGCTTGCACCTTTATCAAAAATTAGGTGATTGTATGTCTGGGGAACATTCTCTGAGTATTCAAGCCTATTCCACTGATCTGAGGGCCTGTCTTGATTCCAATACCATGCTGTTTTGATAGCTATTGCTTTGTAGTACAGTTTAAAGTTGGGGAAAGTAATTCCTCCCATATTCTTTCTCCCAATGATTGCTTTAGCTATTCTAGGGTGTTTATTGTTCCAAAGGAATTTCAAAAGTGCCTGACCCACTTCTTTGAAGAATGTTGTGGGTATCTTTACAGGGATTGCATTAAATCTGTATAATGCTTTGGGGAGTATTGCCATTTTAATGATGTTAATCCTGCCAATCCATGAGCATGGTATGTGCTTCCATTTCCGCATGTCCTCTCTTATTTCTTGGAGAAGAGTTTTATAGTTTTCTTTCTATAGGTCCTTCACATTTTTAGTCAAGTTGATTCTAAGATATTTGAGTTTGTGTGGCACTATTTTGAATGGGGTTGTTTTCTTAATGTTCATTTCTTCCTTATTACTATTGGTGTATAGAAAGGCCATTGATTTTTGTGTGTTAATTTTGTAGCCTGCCACCTTGCTATATGAGTTTATTATTTCTAGAAGCTTTTTCGTAGAGACTTTAGGGTTTTCTAGGTAGACTATCATGTCATCTGCAAACAGCAAGAGCTTGACTTCTTCCTTTCCTATCTGGATTCCCTTGATATCTTTTTCTTGCCTAATCACTATAGCAAGTACTTCCAGTGCTATGTTGAATAGGAGTGGTGAGAGAGGACAGCCTTGTCTTGTGCCAGAATTTAGAGGAAAGGCTTTCAGTTTTTCTCCATTGAGGACAATATTTGCCTCTGGCTTGTGGTAGATGGCCTTAACTAAATTGAGAAAGGTTCCTTCCATTCCCATCTTGCTGAGAGTTTTGATCAAGAATGGGTGTTGGACCTTATCAAATGCTTTCTCTGCGTTTATTGATATGATCATGTGATTTTTATTTTTCTTGTTGTTGATGTTGTATATTATGTTGCTAGATTTATGGATGTTAAACCAGCCTTGCATTCCTGGGAGGAAACCTACTTGATGATAGTGGATAATCTTCTTAATCAGGCATTGGATCCTATTTGCCAGGATTTTGTTGAGGATCTTTGCATCTGTATTCATCAGCGATATTGGTCTGTAATCTACTTTTTTGGTAGCATCTCTGTCTGGTTTTGGTATCAAGGTGATGTTGGCTTCATAAAAGCTATTTGGCAGTATTCCTGTTTTTTCAATTTCATGAAAGAGTCTTGCCAGGATTGGTAGAAGTTCCTCTTGAAAGTTTTGAAAGAATTCATTAGTAAATCCATCTGGGCCTGGACTTTTGTTTTTGGGCAGACATTTGATTACTGTCTTAATTTCCTCAATAGTGATGGGTGTGTTTAGATATGCTACATCCTCTTCATTCACCCGTGGAAGATTATGAGTCCAAGAATTTATCTATTTCTTCCAGGTTTTCATTTTTAATGGCATAGAATTTCTCAAAGTAGTTTCTGATTACCCTTTGGATCTCTACCATATCAGTAGTGATCTCTCCTTTTTCATTCCTACTACGAGTTATCAAGTTTCTCTCTCTCTCTTTCTTTGTTAGTTTTGCCAGTGGTATATCAATCTTGTTTATTTTTTCAAAGAACCAACTTCTGCTTTCGTTGATCTTTTGGATTGTTTTTCGGGTTTCCACTTCATTGATTTTTGCTCTCAGCTTTGTTATTTCCTCTGTCTCCCTAATTTTGGGTCCTTTTGTTGAGTACTTTCTAATTCTATGAGCTGCATCATTAAGCTATTCAGGTATGCCCCTTCTTTCCTGATGTGTGCTTGCAAAGCTATATAAATTTTCCTCTCAGTACCACTTTTGCTGTGTCCCATAGGTTCTGATAGTTTGTGTCTCCATTGTCATTTGTTTCTAGGAAGGTTTTGATTACCTCTTTGATTTCATCGCGGACCCATTGATTATTCAGTATTAGTCTGTTTAAGTTTCAGGTATTAAAGTTTTTCTTCTGTGTCCCTTTGTAGTTCACATATAATTTCAGGGCCTGTGGTCAGCAAAGGTAGCCTGCAAAATTTCTATCCTCTTGATATTATGGAGGTATGTTTTATGTGCTAGCATGTAGTCTTTCCTGGAGAATGTCCCATGTATATTAGAGAAGAATGTGTATCTAGGCTTCTGGGGGTAGAGTGTCCTGTATATATCTACTAGGTCTCTTTTTTCCATTTCTCTTTTCAGGTCTAGTATATTCTTGTTGGGTTTCAGTCTGGTTTACCTGTCAAGTGTTGACAATGCCATGTTGAGGTCTCCCAGAATTATTGTGCTGTTATTGATATTATTTTTCAGATTTGTCAACAATTTTATTAAATATTTTGCTAGCCCCTCATTTGGTGCATATATGTTTAGGAGAGTGATTTCTTCCTGGTCTACATACCCTTGATTAATATAAAATGTCCATATTTGTCCCTTACAACTTTACTAAGTATTAAGTTTCCATCATCTGATATTAGATAGGTCACTCCAGCTTTTTATGGGTGTTGCTTACTTGGATGATTTTCCTCCAGCCTTTTATTTTGAGTCTATGTTTGTTCTGACTATTCAGGTGCATTTCTTGTAGGCAGCAGAAGGTTGGATTGAGTTTTTTGATCCATTTAGCCACTCTGTGTCTCTTTTTTTTTTTTTTTTGGGCCACACCCGTTTGACGCTCAGGGGTTACTCCTGGCTATGCGCTCAGAAATTGCCCCTGGCTTGGGGGGACCATATGGGACGCTGGGGGATCGAACCGCGGTCCTTCCTTGGCTAGCGCTTGCAAGGCAGACACCTTACCTCTAGCGCCACCTTCCCAGCCCCACTCTGTGTCTCTTAACTGGTGCATTTAGTCCATTGACATTGAGAGAAAGAATTGTCCTGGGAGTTAGTGCCATCTTTATATTGAAGTTTGGTGTGTCTGTTGGTCAGTCTTGTCTTAAAGTAGGCCATTCAGTTTTTCTTTTAAGAATGGTTTTGAGTCTGTATAGTTTCTGAGCTGTTGTTTGTCTGTGAAACCATGTATTGTTCCTTCAAACCTGAAAGTGAGTTTTGCTGGGTGCAGTAATCTAGGCGAAGCATTTATTTCATTGAGTTTTGTCACTATGTCCCACCACTGTCTCTGGCCTTGAGTGTTTCCGGTGACAGGTCTGCAGTAAATCTCAAGGATGTTCCCTTGAATGTAATTTCTCTTTTCGATCTTGCTGCTTTCAGAATTCTGTCTCTATCTGTGGGATTCGTCATTGTGACTAGGATGTGTCTTGCGGTGTTTTTTCTGGGGTTTCTTTTAGTTGGTACTCTTTGGGCATGCAGGATTTGATCACATGTATTCATTAGCTCTGGTAGTTTCTCTTTAATGATGTTCTTGACCGTTGATTCTTCCTGGAGATTTTCTTCCTGGGTCTCTGGGATACCAATGATTCTTAAGTTGTTTTTGTTGAGCTTATCATAGACTTCTATTTTTATCTGTTCCCATTCTTTGAGTACTTTTTTCATTGTTTGATCATTTGCTTTAAGGCTTTTTTCCAATTTTTTCTGCTGTATGGAGTTGTTATTCATCTCATCTTCCAGTGTACTAATTCTATCCTCAGCTGCTGTTAACCCTTGGGAAAGCTGAACCATGTTTTTCTTCAATTCATCTACTGAGTTTTTCAGACCTGTTATTTGACCTGAAATTTCAGTTTGGAGTTTTCTGATTTCTATCTTCATATTCTCTTGATTCTTATTAGTGTTCTCTTCTATACTTTCTTTGAGTTCTTTGAACATCTTGCATATTGCGACGCTAAACTCCTTATCTGAGAGACTGATTAGTTGGTTGGTCATGTTCAAGTCATCAGAGTTGCCATTGTCATTCGCTATGTCTGGCGCTGGCCAGCATTGTTTCCCCATTGTCACACTTGTATTGTGGGTTTTTCTACATGTTGTGGTTGTATTCATTGGCTAAATGATGTGCAGGGCCGGGAAGCAAAGCAGAGTGGCCGTGCTCCTCTGGCTCCACCCTTTCTGGGCGTGTAAGCTCATCTCCAGGGAAGGCGAGCTGTCCGAAGACGAGCCACACACAGGATGACATCAGGCCGAAAATGGAGCACAGCTCAGAAGACAGGCAGGTAGGGGTGCTGGCAATTGAGTTCCAGCAGAGTTCAGCGGCTTCCCCTTTCTGGGCATGTAAGCTTACCTCCAGAAAAGGCTCCAGGTAAGGCGAGTGTCCGCAGATGAGCCACACACAGGATGAAATTAGGCCGAAAATGGAGCACAGCAGGGAAGACAGGCAGATAGGGGTGCTGGCATCTGAGTTCCAGCAGAGTTCAGCGGCTTCCCCTTTCTGGGCGTGTAAGGTCAGCTCCAGAGAAGGCTCCAGGGAAGGGGAGCCAAACGCAGATGAGCCACACACAGGATGAAATCAGTCCGAAAATGGAGCACAGTTCAGAAGACAGGCAGATAGGGGTGCTAGCATCTGTCATAATTATTTTTATTGTGAGATTGAGATTGAATTTTCATCTCTCAACATTTTTTTTAATTTCTTTATTTAAACACTGTAGTTAGTTATAGAAATGTTCATACTTAGGTTTCAGTTACAGAATGTGCACTACTTTTCACGAGTGCCGATCTTTGTGCCACCAATGTTCTCCTCCTCCCCCCTACCCTAAACCCTTATCTGTCTCATAAACATTCTATCTTCTCTCTCTCACTATCACTGTCATATGCTTACTACTGTACTTTTTATTTTTTTTTAAAACTTTCTTCTCTTCCTTTTTCTTTTCCTTTCTATTTTTTCAATAATGTTTCTCTCATTTATATGGAAACAAATATATTATGTTCAACTGTGTCAACTACATTTTTTAAATAAAGTTAGAAAATGAAAAAATATAATAAGGTATTCTGTGGCATTTGATGCTGTTTAATGTAGCATTTGAAAATCATGGTTTTTAAAAATTACTTGCTATAGAAATAATCACAGAGAAATATAACTTTTGTATATTGATCTTACATCTGGCAACCTTTTGAAATTTATAGAATTTTGAGTATTTCTATGCAGATGATTTTTTAACACTGTCCTGGCTTTATTTAAAACACAATTGCACAAAAGTATTAACTTAAAAGTTTTAAAGGAGAATTTTGATGAATTTAACACTATATATGTGTATATATATACTGCTATTCAAAAAGCATTAAAATAGGAACAAAAACTTCTACAAAATATAAAACCCACTCTTACCTATTTGCATGAAAATACCACCCACAAAGCTAAACAAGACTTAAAAAGTTACCTGGAGGTTCTAAATGTTTGTTTTTCAAGCAAAAATAATTTAGATTGCATCACATGATGATTGACAAAGTCAATGGTTAGATTTAACTTTTTAAAAAGTATTTTATAATCAATCTGGTATACAGTGCAATAAGAATACTTAGGACTAAAATTGAGCCTTTCAATTGGTTAAAAGAAATAAAAGGCTAGATTTTGGTTATTTCAATCCTCCAACTATCCCAGGAGCTTGAGTTTAGTCAGCTGTGTATCTTTTTTATTATCCATAAATAACTATGTGTATAATTTTAACAGCAAAAATGGTGCCATGTTATTTTTTAGTTTCTTTTTTATATAATATCTTTATTTAAGCATCTTGATTAGAAATATGATTGTGATTAGGTTTCAGCCATGTAAAGAACACCCCCCTTCACCAGTGCAACATTCCCACAACCAATGTCCCAAATTTCCCTCCATCCCACCCCACCCCCACCTGTACTCTAGACAGGCTTTCCAGTTCCCTCATTCATTCACATCGTTATGGTAGTGCTCAGTGTAGTTATTTCTATAACTGCACTCACCACTCTTTGTGGTGAGCTTCATGAAGTGAGCTGGAAGTTCCAGCCCTCCTCTCATTGTCTCTAAGGATTGTTGCAAAAATGACTTTTATTTTTCTTAAAACCCATAGATGAGTGAGACTATTCTGTGTCTTTCTCTCCCTCTGACTTATTTCACTCAGCATGATAGATTTTATATACATCCATGTATAGGAAAATTTCGTGACTTCATCTCTCCTGACGGCTGCATAATATTTCATTGTGTATATGTACCACAGTTTCTTTAGCCATTCATCTGTTGAAGGGCATCTTGGTTGTTTCCAGGGCCTGGCTATTGTGAACAGTGCTGCAATAATTATAGGTGTGAGGAAGGGGTTTCTATATTGTATTCTTGTGTTCCTAGGGTATATCCCTAGGAGTGGAATAGCTGGGTCGAATGGGAGCTCAATTTCCAGTTTTTGGAGGAATCTCCATATCGCTTTTCATAGAGGTTGGACTAGACAGCATTCCCACCAGCAGTGGATAAAAGTTCCTTTCTCTCCACATCCCCGCCAGCATTGATTGTTCTTTGTGATGTGTGCCAATCTCTGTGGTGTGAGATGGTATCTCATTGTTGTTTTGATTTGCATCTCCCTTATGATTAGTGAGTGATGAGGAGCATTTTTTCATGTGCCTTTTGGCCATTTGTATTTCTTTTTATCAAAGTGTCTGTTCATTTCTTCTCCCCATTTTTTGATGGGATTAGATTTTTTTTCTTGTAAAGTTCTGTCAGTGCCCTGTATATTTTGGAGATTAGCCCCTTATCTTATGGGTATTGGGTATCTCAGATCCACTGGTTGTTCAGTAGCAGGGTGTTTAATTTCCAATTGTTAAAGTTTTCTTTTGTGTCCCTTTGTAGTTCACATCTAATTTCAGAGCCTTGTGGTCAGCAAAGGTAGCCTGCAAGATTTCTATCCTCTTGATTTTATGAAGGTATGTTTTATGTGTCAGCATGTGGTCTATCCTGGAGAATGACCCATGTACATTGGAGAAGAATGTGTATCCAGGTTTTTTGGGGTGGAATGTCCTATATATGTCTACTAGACCTTTTTCTTCCATTTCTCTTTTCATGGATAGTATGTTTTTGTTGGGTTTAAGTCTGGTTGATCTATCAAGTGTTGACAGGGCCGTGTTGAGGCCTCCCACAATTATTTTGTTATTATTGATGTCTTCTTTGAGATTTGTCAATAATTGTATTAGATAATTTGCTGGTCTCTCATTGGGTGCATATATGTTTAATAGTCTGATTTCTTCCTGTTGCACATATCCCTTGCTTAGTACAAAGTGTCCATCTTTGTCCCTTACCTCTTTTCTGAGTATAAAGTTGGTGTTATCAGATATTAATATGGCCACCCGAGCTTTTTTAAGGGTGCTGTTTGCTTGGGTGATTTTCCTCCAGCCTTTGATTTTGAGTCTATGTTTATTCTGATTATTCAGGTGTAGGCAGCAGAAGGTTGGATTTTTTTTTTTTTAGTTTTCAACTTTCATGCTTTTAATTTAATTGTTGTACTGCCTGAACATTGGTGATGTTATTCTCAAATTCAAGGAAAATGCTTCAACATTTTATCTCTTAATTGGAGTTGTGAGTATTTTGTTGTTAGTATTATATAGATTGTATTGCTTTTGTTGTTTTTGGTTTTGGCATTTGGGTCACACTCAGATGTGCTCAAGGCTTGCTCCCACCTCTGCCCTCAGGAATCACTCTTGGTGGACTCTGGGATCATATGGGGTGACAGGATCAAACCTGGGTTGGCAGCGTGCAAAGCTAATGCCCTAGTCACTGTGCTATCTCTTCAGCCACTAAATTAGGTTTAAAAGTTCCCATGTTCTCACCTCATTTAGTACATTAAGTTCTCCCCTCCTCTCACATTAAATTCTTTTTTTTTTTTTTTTTTGGTTTTTGGGCCACACCCGGTAACGCTCAGGGGTTACTCCTGGCTATGCGCTCAGAAGTCGCTCCTGGCTTGGGGGACCATATGGGACGCCGGGGGATCGAACCGCGGTCCGTCTCCTAGGCTAGCGCAGGTAAGGCAGGCACCTTACCTCCAGCGCCACCGCCCGGCCCCACATTAAATTCTTTTAATGCTGGGGCCGGAGTGATAGCACAGCAGTAGGGCATTTGCCTTGCACTTGGCTGACCCAGGACAGACCTGGGTTTGATCCCCTGCATCCCATATGGTCAGTCCCCTGAGCCAGGAGACGTTTCTGAGCATATAACCAGGACTAACCCCTGAGCATCACTGTGTGTGGCCCAAAAACAAACAAACAAAAATTATTTTAATGCAAAAATGGGGCTAAAATTACAATATAGTTTTTTCTTTATTGAGACAATGGTATTTTAAAATATTTGTTATTGGGTTAATTATCAATATCTTTAATGTAAGTTTATTTGTTTGTGCTGTTATCATTTTTTACACACACATGGGTTCAGTCTTCTAATATTCTTTATAGGATATTTGTGTGTGACTAGGTAGAGCCCTTTCTCAGGACAGGACCCATTGGAACTAGGCATAGACTAAAATTTCTGAGCTCTCAAAGATCGCTGAGCTCCCAGTAGCATGTTGTGTGCAGTCATGATGCCTAAGAGCTTCCTTGTCATTTTTCTCTCACTTTGCTCTGGAAAACATATGCATAGCCCTTTGGATATCAGACTACTGAGGTACAAGTGTCATCCTTTGAAATGATCCATTTTGGGCAAGTTCCAATTCTTTTAAAAAATTATTTTTGATTGAAGTGATGTTCGTTTTCACTCATAAAGTTTTTCATACTTGAGTACAATGTTACCACACTAAATTCAATTACTAAAATATCCAGACTGTTATTTTATAATCCTCGAGGATTTCATGCCTAATGTTTTGTGTGTGGGAGGAAAAAAAGGTGCAGCCATTATGTGAGCTCACTTAAAAAAATCAAGTGCTGGTATTACTTCAAAAGCATTTATTGGTAAATTGTATTTGGCGTGAGCTGAGATGTATGGAATGTTTGTGTATATCCATGAAGAAGAATAGTCTTAATTTATGTACATCATTTATTTCTTTATGTCAGCTTTTTCCAGTCTGGCATGAACACATTAGTTATTGATCTGTGCATTTACTGTTGAAATATTACACTTGAGAAAATTTACTAGTGCTGCAAAGTACAGACTTAAAATTTTAACCTGTGATTAAAGGTCCAAGATTCTGTGCCATGATCATTGGTTTATTGTCTTGACATGTTGTCCACATTTGCCATTCATATCAACAAACTGGGCAAGAACTGACAACCACTGGCTCCACACCTGGCAGTATTCAGGAAGTTTGCAGAGCTGGAGATCAAACTCAGTGCCTCAGATATTCATGGCCCAAGCGTTGGTCTTTCTGAACTATCTCTCTGGTTCTGAAGATGGAACTGATTTTTGGATTTTTATTTTTGTAGCCTGTTATTTTATTGTTTTCTTATATATTTTTTAAATTGTGTCTTTAGGATAGTGTGTGTATATTACTGTGTTCTTAGCAAATAGTTTGATCTCTTTTCTAAATTGGGTCTTTTTAGTGTCTTTCTTTCCTTTTTTTGTTTAAATACTGTAACTGCTACTGTTACATTGAATAATATGTGGGTGAAAGTGGAGATCCTTATCTTATCCCTGATTTTTAGGAAGATTTTTTTTGTGGTTTTTTTTTTTTTTCTATGTGTATGATGTTGGGTGCAGGTTTGTTGCCTATGGCTTTTTCTATATAGGGGCATCTTCCTTTTATCCTGTTTTTATTGAGTGATTTGCTAATAAATGGATGTTGAGCCTTGTCAAAACATTTTTCTTTTTTTTAATTTTTTCTCTTTATTTGAATATCTTGATTACATAAATGATTGTGATAAGGTTTCAGTCATATAAAGAACTCCCCTCTTCACCAGTGCAACATTCCCGCCACCAATGTCCCAAATCTCCCTCCATCCCACCCCACCCCCACCTGTACTCCAGACAGGCTTTCCAGTTCCCTCATTCATTCACTTGATTATGGTAGTTCTCAGTGTAGTTATTTCTATAACTGTGCTCACCACTTTTTGTGGTGAGCTTCATGGAGTGAGCTGGTGTTCCAGCCCTCCAAAAAAAACCATTTTTCTTACATCTTGATATTTTCAGAGAATTTGAATATTCCCTCTTGTTGAGGTGGTGTATTACATGAACTGATTTGTATATGTTGGACCTTTCTTGCCTCCCTTGAATGAATCCCACCTAGTCATGCTATATGATTCTTTTAATAAATTGTTGAATTTGGTTCAAGATTTTGCTGAGAATATTTCCATTTATATTCTTCAGGGATAGTAGTTTTCTTTAGGTGTGTGATGCCAAATTTTGGTATCAGGGTAATATTGTCCTCTTAGGGTGTGTTTGGAAAAATCCCTATTTCTTCAAATGTTTTCTCTCCAAGAACAAAACTCAAGAGGGATGGACAATTGGTAATTATATATTATTTGGTAGACAGAATTCATTAGTAATACCACGTGGACCAGAAGCCCTGGCTCTTGTCTGCTGGCCTTTTAATCCACAACATCACCAAACCAAAGTCCTGATATGAACCAATTTGTTATCAGGTGAAAGGGTCATTGTGATGGTAGCTTTCTACTAGCTTCTTTGAGTTTGAGTTGACATTAATATAGTCTAACACCGTTTCCTATTTTAGTATCTCTCTTAGCACTTTATATTCGCCACTCCTCATCCTCCCACCACTGCCCATGGAGCAATTTGATCTGACTATCCAAAGAAAGAAACTATAAATTATATCATAAAGTATGTCATTTTTCTCTCAAATATTACTTTTAAATTCTTTTCCAAATATTAATTTATTGGGCAGAACAGCAGATTGAAGTGCTAGAAAATAAAAAAAAAATAATAAAAATAATCCATGATGCACTGCCAATGTTTATTCATCCTAGCATTTTATTATTTTTAAAAAAGAAATCTGTTTTCATTTGTTTGCTGGTGATCACAGCTGGTGATGTTTACATGCTACTCCTAGCTTCTGTGCTGAGTGAACACTTGGGGTTGAACTGGAGTTGACTGCATGAAAGTCAAGTGCTTATCTCCATACCTATATCTTCAGGCTTGATCTTGACATTTAAGTTATGCTTTGTCTTCTATTGTTATTTGAATGACATACCTGTGTATTTCTGACCACTTACTGCTGTTATCAGAAATATTATTTAGGGTATGTAAGTTAAATATTTTCCATGTGGCATTAAAGCATATTTCCAGGAAATAGTGATGTGCATTAATGAACATGCTGTTGAACCTCTATGCTTTTCTCATCTGTTTTTTAGGAGAAGAAGCATCACAGTGTGGTTTTCACCACAATATTACATTTGCCCAGCACTTTTCTTGAACTTGCCTTTAAGATTTATGAAAATACATTTTTTCTAGAGTTTGTTTTTATTTTTACAGTGAAAAGATAAAAAGCAAAAATTAGCAGAGGGAAAAACACATGGAGGAAAGACCAGGGGAAAACCAGGTGTCAGCATCCAAGAGTCCACACTCCCTGCGACATCACATGGGACAAACTTAATTTCCCCCAACAAGTTGTGACAACACGTTTGAAATGCTGCCAACCAGCGAAGTATATTAGATTTAGTGTCCAAATCTTTTATTTCTGGGTAATCATGTAGGCCATCACTGCTCGGCATGTACCAATATGCCAGATTCTCAGTATGAAGGCAGGCATTGAGCATAAACCAGATTGTAGTACTAAATACTTTTAAGACAGAGAAATAACTACACTAACAAATATAATGACAATATTAATGAGTGAGATAAGTAGAATGCCTGTCTTGAATACAGGCAGGGGGTGGGGAAGGAGGGAGATGGGGGGCACTGGTGGTGGGAATGTTGCACTGGTGAAAGGGGGTGTTCTTTTTTTTTTTTTTCGGTTTTTGGGTCACACCTGGCAGCACTCAGGAGTTACTCCTGGCTCTATGCTCAGAAATCACTCCTGGCAGGCTCGGGGGACTATATGGGATGCCGGGATTTGAACCACCGTCGTTCTGCGTCTAAGGCAAACACCTAACCTCTGTTCTATCTCTCCAGCCCCAGGGTGTTCTTTTTTTTTATGACTTAAACCCAACTACAAACATGTTTGTAATTATGGTGCTTAAAGATATTAGAAAAAAAAAAAACACTTAAGTCTAGTGAATCTCTTCTATCAGCTACTGGGATTAGGAACCTCCCTTGAACTCCAAGTTCCCAGCATATTGTTGCCAAAGGTATTTTTTTTCTTTTTTTGGTTTTTGGGCCACACCCGGTGATGCTCAGGGGTTACTCCTGGTTATGTGCTCAGAAATCGCTCCTGGGTGACCATATGGGATGCCAGGGATAGAACTACAGTCCATCCTAGGCTAGTGCCGGCAAGGCAGATGCTTTACTGCTCTGCGCCACTGCTCCGGCCCCTGTTGCCAAAGGTTTTTATAAACTCATACCACAGATCTGGGAATGTGGTCTTATTGGTGTGATGCTACATGTGACATGTGATGCTACATGTGACATAGCCTCATGACTGTGATTCCCAGTGACTCTGCCCCTGTGATCACCAGGGCTGGAACAAGTATGCAATGTCTGGAATACTCTGATCAAATAGGCCAGTACCACAACTAAGTCTGTGATCCCTATATATCACAGCAACACCAGAAAACAGGGAAAGGGGCTAGGGGAACCCCATGTAAGAGACCCCACTCTGGATTCGCTACTCTCTCACTCCACCACTTACAGATTGAGGCAAAGAGATACAGAAGAATGGAGAAACTTGTCTGGGACTGGGGATATATAGTGTAGAATTCAGAGGTGCGACTTGAGTTTAAACTTTAGCACTGCTTGCTTGGACTTGAGCATGCACCACTGGGTAAGGCCTAAGAGTCCCTGGTACCATAGGCTGTGGACCTGGAAGTTCCCAAGCACAGCCAAGGTTGACCTGATATTCAGCTAGGCCAAAGATTGAACTTTCTGGATCAGTTAGTTGGGTTTGCCAGAAGTGGTTTACAACCCCCCTGAGGATTACATGAACACCCTCCCAACACTCTCTAAAAAGGAATCTTGTTCAGGGTTCCATCACTAATCAGCACTAAAGAAGGATTCCATCTTCTGGATGTGATTTAGTAAACGTCTCATCTTCATTGAGTGGTTTTTTTTCCCCCTTGTTCTATTTTTCCTTTTGTTCTATATCATGGGTAACAAAGATGCTTCCTCAATTTCTGTAAAAATATAATGAAAATGCCTTGTCTTTTTTTGTTTGTTTGGGTTTTTAGGATTTGGGGGGAAGGGCACACCCAGCGGTACTCAGGGTTTACTCCTGGCTCTATGCTCAGAAACTGCTCCTGGCAGGCTCCAGGGACCGTACAGGATGCCAGGAATTGAATCTAGGTCTGTCCAGGGCCGACTGTGTGCAAGGCAAATGCTTGTGCCTTCTCTATGCTATCACTCCAGCCCCCTACCTTGTCTTCCTAAGTCTCTTTTCAACTTCAATATTTTTTTGTGTTGCTTTTAGTTCTTAAATTCGAAAAAAACATCGGAATGATTATATGTAAATCTTTTTCTGATCTCATAAGCTTTCCTCCTTCCTGTTTCTTCTAGACTGGAGGATTTAAAGGTTGCTGTGGTCCTCGTCTTTTTAGACTGCCTATTAGTATCTTCTAAGGTGGTAACACTGGGACCACAGAGGAGCTATTTCTGCATCATGCTTTATAAAGATGAATATAAATAACATATTAAATTATTATTAATTGTTATGAAAATTATTTATTAAAAATAAAGATAAATATAAATAAAGACATCACTTTTGATTTTATTTCTTTCCTTCAATTTTTTTATCATTGTGTAGACCATATTGTCTGCCTTTGTCTATTGGACAGTAACTTTAGGACATAGATTTAAATGTCCCAAAGATTTATCACTTGGGATATAGATGATAATTAATATAACTGACAGAGTTTGCTTCACTGTAAGAATATACATGATTTCTGATTAAAATAAGCTTCTCTTGCCTTATACATTGCCAGAAAATAGTGGCTCTCCACTCAGAAATTATTCCTGGCAGGCTTAGGGGGCATTAGAGGATGCCGGAGAATGGAACCTGGGTTGGCTGTATGCAAGGCAAATACCCTCACTGCTGTGCTGTCACTCAAGGCCTACTAGTCCCTGCTTTTTAGATCTCTGCCTAAACTCATTCCATAATACCTTTCCTAAAGATATATAACCCATCCATTGTCTTTTCAAAATGATACAGAATTCAGAGACATGTTGGTTTTTAATGGTGTCATTACTTGTCATTTAACAGTTAAATACATTAAAGATTCCTTATATATTTGAGTGTAGTACCACAATACTTATCTTTTGCTGGGGGCCTGAGGGTCATGTTCCTCTAGGTGGTTCTTGCAGGACTATGTAATGCAGGATCAAACCTCAGCCTCCAATAGTCCAAGCGTGGATTTCAGCCTTTTGTGCTACCTTCATGGCCTTCATTATACTGTTTTTACTTAACATATGAGAAGTGATGCACTGTGTCTGAAGGATGGTTCTTATTTAAATGTTCAGGGGTAGACCCCAAATCACTTCTTCATTTTACCTTAAAAAAAATAAAAGAGGGCCAGAGCGGTGGCATAAACGGTAAGGCATCTGCCTTGCGCATGCTAGCCTAGGACGGACCTCGGTTTAATACCCCAGTATTCCATATGGTCCCCCAAGCCAGGAACGATTTCTGAGTGCATAGCCAGGAGTAACCCCTGAGCATCACCAGGTGTGACTGAAAAACCAAAATAAATAAATAAAAATAAAATAAATACAATACAATAAAATAAATTCCATCATTTGAACAACTGTATGAGAATGAATGCCCTCATATTCTCAGAGGCTCAGGAATCTGGAATCTAATTCATTGTGTTCAGGTGGTCACATTCATCGGGTGCTTGACTCTATTGGCCACCTTTTGTTCCTGGTCTCGGGCTCAGGTCCCCTTTTAAGTGCTGTGTTATCAGAGAGGTCTTACCTATCCTACATGGCTTCACCCATGTCCACCTCCTCTACATAGCTTCATGCCATGCATCCCACTGTCTCTGCTCTTGACTCATTTGATTATTGTCTGTTTCTCATGTTTGATGGTGAAACTCCAGGGCAGCAATTCTTCCTGTTCTGATTACCTCAGAGTATGTTCAGGATGCACAAAAACATGGATAGTTGCCTTTTTATTAACACAGTTGATGGATTAATTTATTAAATACTTCAAAAAGAATCTGTTAGAAATGTGATAGATTTCATACTTTTTATTCTTAGCAGTTCTTAAAACTTGAAGATGGTATCCAAAATGACCTTAGGATGAAGATTCAAAAATTAACTGAAGAGTTATTGGGGTGTATATTTAATCTCCAGACTTGGTTGACTTTCCTGAATTTTAGGCTCTGGGAATTCTGTATTTGCTATATGTTGTCAATTTTCACAGTAAACCAAGACGCCTGCCAAATTTCAGATATCAAATATGTACTTTTCCCTTTTTGTGCTCAGTGTAAATAGTTTAAACAGAAAAGCTTTGCAAGTAACATAATGTAATGCTTGCATCTTAAATATCTAGCTTTATTCAGACTTAACATTTGCCACAATCATTAATGCATATTTTTAGCTGATAAGAGTATTTGTTTTTAATCCAAATTTCATACTGCAGTATCATGGCTTACCATAATATTCATATTCATGTTCTGTGTTTTTAGTGCTACTCTACTACACCCCCTCAGTGTGCCAATATCCCTCTATCATTTCCCTACATCCCTCCTCATCCCTGCTTTCCATATGTGTCTCCCCCAGTTGGCTTCCTTAGTTCTATTGGCAGCATCTCAGAGTTTTGTTTTCATTGGCCACCGTCTATTCCTGAGCCTTGTTTCTTTAAAGTTGATATGAGTGAGATCATTTGGAACTTGTCTTTCTTCTTCTGACACTTCTCATAGCATGATGCCCTCTGGTTTCATACAAGTGATAGTGAAATGCAATATGTTGTCTTTGCTTATAGCTGTATAGTATTCAAAAATCAAAGTACCTTGATTTTTAACTCAACCTCAAGTTTTTGAGATGCAACTGTAATAACATATGCAACTGTGTACTTCAGTCATTGTCACTCTTTGTAAAATATCAATGACAGATGATTCAGCATGCGCTCTCTCTGAGTCACCTATAGGTGATCATTTAAGTGGTTTTTAGTTATTTATTGTTTTTTAGTGAATACATGTATCTTTTTTGCGTGTGCATATGCAATAATTTCTCCAGGATAGTGCCTTACAGAATTCTTCATCTTATTTTTCTTATAAAAATGAGAGTGCTGATGCTGGAGAGATAGCATGGAGGTAGGGCACTTGTCTTGCAAACGAATCCCAGCATCCCATATGGTCCCCCGAGACTGCCAGGAGTGATTTCTGAGCATAGAGCCAGGAGTAATCCCTGAGCATGGCTGGGTATGACCCAAAAACCAAATAATAATAATAATAATAATAATAATAATAATAATAAATGAGAGTGGTAGAGTGGGTCTGGATAGCTCAGTATGTAGAGCATCTGAGGGTCTAGGTTCAAGCCCCTGTTCAGGCACATGCAACCTCTTTCCTGTTTTCCAGGTTTGGAAATCCCCCGCCCCTTTCTGCCAGACCCGCGAAGATAGTCTAACTTATTCCATATAGTTCTAGTCAGCTTAGACCAAACACTTAATTTTCTCAGATAATCCACAACTCATAAAACAGGATAACAAAATACTGAAGTAGCTTGTAATACCCCTATCATACATAGACAAGCTCACCTGGCTATGGAAAAATAAACTCAAAATCAGCTATACCTTTAATCATCTCTAATCCAGTTAGTATAGCAGACCACTTTATTAAACAACCCAAAAACTCAACATTCAAAACAACTAAGGAAGACTCTAGCAGTTGGGGAAATGGATAGAAATTCTATCAAGTTTCCAAGTCCACAAAAATGCACGAGCCCAATAGATGAGAATCTAAAAGCAACAATGAATGTCTTAGCAATGGAAATCTAGGAATCACTAGCCTGTGAAATTAAGAAATCTATAGATGAAAGATTCAACCAGCTCAAAGAAGAACTTTTACAGAAGATGAAAGAATCCATACAAATGGAACTAAGGCAAATAAAAAGTATGTTAGCAAGCCATAATAGCAGAATTACACAGTTAAAAGAATGCATAGAGGAACTTGAAGAAAAACTACAAAACAACAATGACAAAGAATTTAATAAGAAATCATGGACGAAACATTGTAAGAAATGAACAGAGATAAAATAAATACCCTACCAGAAAAGAGGGGGAGGAAAGGAGAAAAACAAATAGTGAGGGAAATAATAGCAGAGAATTTTCCCACCCTCTGGAAAGAGACACCTGTACTAATCCAGGAGGCAAAAAAGATAGACCCTAACAGGCCAACACCAAGACATAAAGTAATTCAATTGGCAAGAAATGAGAGTGCAGTGGTAGGGCGTTTGTCTTGCATGTGGCTGACCCAGGACAAACCATGGTTCTATCCCCCCCCCCCCCCCCGTGTTCCATATGGTCCCACAAGCCAGGAGCAATTTCTAGCACATATCCAGGGGTGATCCTGAATATCACCGGGTGTAACCCCAAAGCAAATAATAATAATAATAATAATAATAATAATAATAATAATAATAATAATAATAATAATGAGAGTGCTTACTAAAGCACATTTAGGTAAGTGCTCCTCCAACCCTTTGAGTCATCCCCCCTCCTCAAATGATTCTTAAAACAGATTTCTTACCATGGTTTTGTTTTTGTTTTAGATTGATGGCTAAAATTCTTCAAAGCAAGTGTTTTGTTTTGTTCTGTATTGTGTTTCTGGGGCTTGGTTGAACCCAGATCTCCAGCATGTTTTCCTGGGAAACTCGAGGCGAGTGTCCCGTTGAGCCACATACCTGGTTCTCAAAGTTTAATGGCTGCAACTTATGTAATTCCCTGAGTGTTGTAAATGCTGGCATTTAAAAATTAAACTACAATATCATTCTTTTAAATGAATGTAGTAGAACCAAAATGTCATAGGGATTTGATACTTAAATTTTTTTCTCTAAAAAAATGTCTGAACAAGCATTGAACATTATGTGAGCAAGTTCTTTAACAATTCTAAGATTTATACTCTCTCTTAAAAGCCCTATTTATCTTTTTTTCCCTGATTCAGTTTTATTCTAATGTAATATTTTGTTCACTTTTTAAAACTGTCAGCCAACATTTTAAAATCAAGTTTATTAATGCATAATTTACAGATTGTACAATTTTCCACTGATAGATATACGTATATGGTTTCATAAGCAGCATCACAATTGACCTGTAAAATATTTCTGTTCTTTTCAATTTCCTCCCTCTATTTCCAGTGTCTGCACCTGATTTTATTTGTGCCCCTCTATTATTTCCTGTTCCATTGTCATGAAATGGAATCATAGAGTCTAATAATCTTTTGTATCAGGCCTCTTTTACTTCCCATAATGCATATGAAATCCATCCCTGTGGCTTCCCGTGTCCATGGTTGGTTCCTTTTATTATTAAGTCACAGCCTACTAGAGGGTTCAGCACCCTTTATTTTTCCATTCCCATTGATATTTGGGTCATCCCCCTCATTTGTTGCAATTATCAATCATATTGCCATAAATATTTGTGTTCAGACATTGATTTGGACTTTTGACTTCATTTCTTTTGGATTACTAAATGTGATTTCTGAGCATGTGGTTGGTGTGTGTTTTATTTACTTCTTGCTTTTGGGGTCACACTTGGCAGTACTCAGAACTTATTAATGACTCAGGGGTCCCTCTTAGTTGGGCTGGGAGGACCATACGGGGTCCCAGGGATTGAACCCAGGTCTGTTGCAGAAAAATTAATGCCTTAGCTACTGTACTAACTCTGTCTTAGTTGTATAAGAAAGTGGCAGCTGTTTTATGAAGTGACTGTACTTCTTGTATTCTCACTAGCAAGCTATGGAAATGTTAGATGTTCTTGTTGCTGCTAGCACTTGATCATTTTGCATTTTTCTTTTGTTTTAAGCCCTTTCTAAAAGGGCTGTACAATATTACCTCACTGTACTTAACATCCAGAGTGACTAATGACATGATTCCAATGGCATCCTGCCTCATTTGGCATATTTTTTGGTACTGAAGTGAATGTTCACATATTTTCCCAGGTTTCTAAATTTTATTTTATATTTTAACATGTGAGTTGTAGGATGTTTACATATTCCAGACACAAATTCCAGTTTATTAACATTTTACTTTTGAAGAGAGGAAAATTTTATTTTGACAAAGTCCAATTTATCTTATTTATTTGCCCTTTTAGTATCAGGAGTTGAATGCAGCATGTTCTACAAGAAAAGCTAATGCTGTACCCCTGAGCTGTACATCCTCAGCCCCAACTTTTCTCTTTTTATAAGGATTTGTGCTTATAAGGTTATGCCCAGAACTGAACCATAAACCCCTTTCTCAACCTGCTTAAAAATCATTGTCTTCAAGAATAATATCAGGAGCAAGAGTCTCTGTGAACCCACTTGTGGAAGTCTCTAAAGAAGGTTTGGGTAAACGTGTTCTTTGTATCTTTTGAAATATGCATTCTGATGTATTTGTAAAAGAAGTGATGTATGTAATTGAAATAGTATTTGGTGTTCTTGTTTGAATTTTAGGGGACTCTTTTGGCAGCCAGATAAATTAAATGCATTGTAGCTTATTGCAAAACAAACCATGTTGAGTGACTGATGTAATTTATAAAATGAGGCCAGAACCATTCTTATGTATTACAAAAGTAACTAAGTGACATGAGGAAAGAACAATAACAGGTGCTTTGGCACCAGTAGGAAACAGCATCCAGAACAGCAAAATATGACGAAAAGACAGTAAGAGGAAGTGATCTGCATTTCTTGAAAGAAAAGGTGTCTTTTGATCACTTCTTGGCCTTTTGGCTAAGATCAAGTGTAGTATTTGTTCTTATCAGTTTAATATCTGATACATTGTCTATCCAACTACAATATAGTAAGTGGATTTTTGGCACTGGGATATGAAATAAGCGCTTGCTCCATCCATTTCATGCATGACCTGGTATTGCAGTACCTCCAGGAATGGTATACTCCTTGGGTGGAATAAAAAAAAAGAGGTGTCTTTTGGATGTCTTTAAATACAAATGAAAGAAGACAAAGGGAATAGAATTAAAGGAAAACAGTCATAGGGAGTCTGTTCATGAGGATGTGGGACGCTAAATATTGAACACAAAAGCTATTGAGTAGTGATCAAAGGACATAAGATAGAACAGGTTTTGGTAAAAAGAAATGTCAAAGAAAGTAGAAGTTACAATTTAGGTCAATCCCTAATGAAGTCAAGAAATAGATGAAAATAATGAAAATAATACCAAGGAGACAATGTCCAATGGTACTAAGTGTCTAGCCTAATGTTATGCACATTGCTTAGCAACCAACATTAAAAAAAGGAGAACTTAAGAGGAAGTACAAAAAGCAATTAAAGGAAGAAAGAGACATATGTCTTATAAAGTAATCATGTCCAAGGTGAAAATGAGAAAAGCCAAGATGAAAAGTGAATTTAAACCTCAAAGAAGGTTAAAATAAATATTCTCATTTGTTAACTATTCTCGTAGGTCAATTTAAAAGAGATAGTTAAACATTGAGTGGTAATAACCATGAAAATAACTACTACCAATCTAGACATATTGATTACTATAAAAATGTACTTCAGACTCTATAAAAAGCAGTGAAAATGTTGAGGTACTGAAGTGATTTAATATTTTTAGAAAATGTATTTTGACTTAGTATGATAAAAACAAATCTGGGAAAATGATCATTTTTAAAAAAAAACTGATTTAGGAAGGCCGTTAGTAATGAATTCTGCCATTAATTTTCTTTGGGTAGAGATGGTTGCCTTTGTATATCTCTAATACCTTTATTTAAGGTATTTGTATAGTATGTAGCATCCAACATGTTTGTAAAGTTCAAAAGTACCTTTATGTAAATAATAGCTTCTAAAGGCCAGTAGACGCATTTAAAAATAAGTAAATAAATCGATTCATCCCATACTCAGCAGTGAAAATAGAACCCATTTCCAGTATATGAATTTAGATTTGACCTTGTAAACCCTGAAAGCAATACAAAGTCCAAATATCACAGTTACCACAGAGTTCATCTGGTGAAAGATTATTGTCTCAAAATCCTCTATAGCGGGGACCCAGCTGCAAGCTAATATCCTCCATCTTTTTCTGTCTTTTTTTTTTGGCTTCTGGAATCTCACCCATCATCCACTATCTCTACCCATTGGCAGGTGATAAATATGCTATAGTTTTCGAGAGAAAGCACAGAATTAATTACAAACGCAGGAACAATTAAAGAAAAATTGGTAATAGTTCGTCTCATTTTGAGTATTTAGTTTGGGGACTCGAATGTCATCACTCATGATAGAGCATAATAGCTCTTGCTGCCTATTAGAGTTCTTACTGCTCACTGTTTGGAGAATGGTAAATTAAAATGCACAGTTGGCTCTCAAAATAGTTACTTGGTGTCTTAATATACTGAGAGGTACCTTTGAGACACTTGGCTTTTGAGATAGTACTTAGAGTGTGCTCATTGCTAAAGCTGAGCACTTTTAATTAAAGCAGCAGAACTCAGCCACTGCCCCACCTTTCAGAGAGAGCACCATCTCGTTAAGGCTCAGATCCCATTGATTCAAAGACACCATCAGAGGCTGCACTAGTAATGAATGAAGAAACCCTGTCCGTGAAGCTGGGACATAATGTTAAGACACTAATGATTATAACATATATTTGCTATTTTAGATATCTTAACTTGTGGGCAAAGGCGTCCTGAGAATCTGTAAAATAAGCTCCTATGCACCTTTGAGTGGAGTAGGGGGTTGAGGGCTCTCAGGCAGTGCTCATTTAACCCAAGGGCCACTCCTAATTTTTGCCGCTGTGTTGGCCAAATTGTTCAGTGATCTAATCAATGAAGTGCTATACAGGTACAGTGGGGGCTACACCCTGCAATGGTGGGGGACCTCAGGTATCTAATCATGCGCTCTGATCCTTTGACCTAGATCCCCAGCCCCAAGATAATGTACCCTGTTGCTGTCATTGTTCTTGTAGTACAGAATATATAACCAGGGCCTCGCACATAGAAGCCAAGAGCTCTGCTTCTGAGTCCTTCACCAGCCCAATAATGTAGAGCTTTGCTCTCAAACCAACCAACATATCACCGTCCACTTCCTATAAATTGCCTTTAAAGTTCAGTCATGAACTGTAATCCCCATCTGCTCTCTTTTTCTCTTTTGATTCTATTTCCCTAAACCCTGGCTTCTCTCTAGTTTCACTTTGGTCATCTGCCCTCAGTTACTCACCCTTTCCTCCTCATCCTGTTCTCATGACAGTGTTGACATGAGATGGAAATTGTTCTGAGTTCTTTGCCTTGGAGCAGAACCTGCACATCAGTGCCCGAAGACATTGACTCTGGGTCATGATCTCAACAGAGACCTGGTGGCATTTTTCCTCATCTTTCTTTGCTCACTTCAGGTGCTCAGTGCCATAAAGGTGTACCAGTTATGCCCTCACATGATGCTGCATGTGTGTGTGTGTGTGTTTGTGTAAAATCATTGATGTGCACATTGAGATGAGAAATTCCCCTGATTTCTGCCAACCAGTCAGTGGTACTGCTTAGGAAAGAGAGTCTCACACCACTTCCTTGATTTTCCATTCCTCTTTGCCTCAGTTTACTGTACCTTCTGTACCCCAGTTTAGTAACATTAAATGTGGCAATATGAGGATAATCTGTAGTTTTCTGGGGAAACCACCAGGAGCCAGCCCCACATAGGTGACCTGCATGCACATGCCTACTCCAGATAGACACTATTCTCCAGCATAAGCCTCCTTAGCAGGAGCAGGCCCACAACTCCCAGAGAGAACATGTCAAAGATCCAGCATCCTGTGAGACAGCTGTGACCGCTATCACCTTGTCTCCTCATTCCTGTTTTCTCCACCCCCTTCCCACACACGCCAGCTCCCCCACCTGAGAGAACTAGCAATAGTCAAGGATCCCTTCTGGGCTCTGCTCATGGTTTTCTTTCCTACCACCCACCTAAATCTCCTCATTTTCCAACTCACAGCAGCCTTCTAGCCTATACTGTGCTACTGGATCTTTTCCTAGGTTCACCAGTAATAATCTGCTGGTCCATTTTCTTGGAGGCTCTTTAGCCTTGGACTTCTTCTCAGCTGGCACTCCTGAGGCCCACTCCCATCTGTATCTGAGACAGTGCCTGTTACCCTCTCTCCTTGTGGGTGTCTTCATCCTCTCAGAGCTTATTTGTAGGTACCTTCTGAGTGTTTCCCCTTTACCAGTCTGCTTTGTCTGAAGAGTTGACTCAGCTGATGCTCCAGCTGTTCTGGACTCTTTGAAGTTCCTTATGGTGTTAGACCCACAACTCCTGTAGCTGCAGTTGTTTGTCTCTGGGGTTGTCTCTGCTTCTTCCCTTCATCTCACCAACTCCAACCTATAGGGACTCAGTGCAGAGAGTGCATTCCTTGGCCCTCTGACTTCAGTCATCAGGAGACAGATGGTCAGTAGCTACAGTCCAAATGGAAATGACTAAACTGGGAAAAGCATCTGTTTCATAGGAACACTGCAAAAGTTGTTATCTCACACCTTAAATTAAACTAAGTTCATTATTTGAGACTTTTTTTTCATCCTATGGAGCCCCTGAAACGTCTTTAGGGACAGATAAGAACATTCATTTCTTCTTTTGCAGTATTTACTTAGCCCTCAGCTTGGGAACTCAGCTCATGATCACTGAATTTCTTCCTGTTACAGGAAGCCTGTCCCAGGGGTGAATTAGTGGAGAACAAAGCAGCCATCTCTCCATCATTTCTTTAGCTCTAGACACTCAAGGCACTGCCCAATCTTTCTTTTTCCTTAACAGAAAAAAAAAAAAGAGTCAAGGGGAGAAAGTATGAATTGCAAGAAAATGCAGGTGGTGATAGAATATGGGTGATTCCTTTGTAATGTGCAGAATATAATGGACTTAAAGGAAAGAGATAAATTATAGGGTCATAAAAGGATGAGACCAGTGTATTGTTAACATAGGGAAACTGGCTGATTGGGAAGAAAATGGTGCAGATTGTTGGATAATGTAATGCCTTGCTTGGAAGATAAGCTTGTACCATATCAAGATGGCTCTCCAACCAAACAGACCCCTTTTAGAATTATTGGTTAAATTCAAGCTCCTATTACAGAGCAAGATTATCAATCTCCAAATCAATTAAGAACAGTCAGAAAAATCTGCTGTACTTATACCCACTTTCAGAATGCCTGAACTTTTTATTTGTCAGACTCAATGAGCTTCTTCCTTTTGGGGTATGATTGAGCCTCTGCTCCCAACATATCCCAACATAGATTCTGGATTCTAGATAGAATTTAAAACCATTTTATATTCACAATAGCCAGGCTCTGGAAACAACCAAGATGCCCTTCAACAGACGAATGGCTAAAGAAACTGTGGTACATATACACAATGGAATATTATGCAGCCATCAGGAGAGATGAAGTCATGAAAGTTTCCTATACATGGATGTACATGGAGTCTATCATGCTGAGTGAAATAAGTCAGAGGGAGAGAGAGACGCAGAATAGTCTCACTCATCTATGGGTTTTGAGAAAAATAAAAGTCATTTTTGCAACAATCCTCAGAGACAATGAGAGGAGGGCTGGAACTTCCAGCTCACTTCATGAAGCTCACCACAAAGAGTGGTGAGTGCAATTATAGAAATAACTACACTGAGAACTACCATAATCATGGTAGAATGAGGGAAGTGGAAAGCCTATCTAGAGTACAGGTGGGGGTGGGGTGGGATGGAGGGAGATTTGGGACATTGGTGGTGGGAATGTTGCACTGGTGAAGGGGGGTATTCTTTACATGACTGAAACCTAATCACAATCATATTTGTAATCAAGATGTTTAAGTAAAGAAAAAAAAAGAAGTTACAGTATGTGCAAGTATGTGGGTTGAGAAAATGAAAGATAAAAAGGGATCAAGAGTGTAATCAAATTTTCTTTCAATCCTTTGATATATTTTGTTTAAATTTTTCAAAATAAAAAAAACATTTTTTAACATTAAAAATATAAACAAAATGACTAAAAAGATAGTACAGCAGATAAGACAGTTGGCCTTGCTTGTGGCCGACCTGGGTTTGATCTTCAGAACTACATAGAATTCCCCCCAAACTCTACCAAGAATGATCCCTGAGCATAGAGCCAAGAGTAAGTCCTGAGCACAGCCAGGAATGTCCCCCAGAAGACTCCCTCAAATAAAATTTAAAAATTTAATTAAAGTGTACTAAATAACATGGAAATTCTGATTATTGTATGGACCTACTTGTTTCTGTACATTTTGGAAGTGAATCCCAGACTGCCCTTTGTCCCAGAATATTTTGTAGAGGTGTTACAGAGAGTGAACAGCTTTAGAAATTCGCATTAGTGTATCCCTCCAGAACAAAAGTTGGGTATACTTACTGATCATTTTTAAAGGCCCCAGGCTCTTTGAGACTTAAGTTTTTTGTTTGTTTTTGTTTGTTTGTTTGTTTTTGCTATAACACAGTCTTCTGTGTTGTCAGTCATTTCACTAGGCATGTGTGCATTTTCCCTATAGAATCGGTGGGTCAGAAGAATTGACACAAATGTGCTAACACTTACACTACTTGATATACTGTGAGGAATGAAGCACTTTGTCTGTGAGCTAGTGGTCCTGGGCCACTTCCAGGAGTCTGTGGCAGACATGATTGTGAGGACACTGGATTCACATGGCCTTTATGGCTCTTCATGGTTTTGGCAACCAGATAGGGGTGCTACCTGTGCCATGCTTTCTGGAAGAAGGGTGAGGAAATGGTTGTTTTTAAAGACAATGTGAAGGCAGCCCAATGGGTGGGCCCAAAGTTTAGCTATTTAAGATGACTACAATGTAGATGTTACTGAGAATGAGGATAAATGTAGGGCCACTATGGATAGAAGCCAAAAAAATCAATAGAAAATTGTCTAGTACTTTTGGGAGATGGCATGACACACAGCAGCTGTTAAGAAAAAAGGGCAGTGCTTACCCAGATATTGCCTCCACTCTTCCAATACCACAGGCTCCGCATTGCTTTTTCAGGAAAAAATGTTACTGAATGCTCCTCTGAAAATCTACTATAGCTGGGGAGGGGGACTGGGCCATACCTAGTGGTGCTTAAAGACTACTCTTAACTCAGTACTCAAGACTTAATCTGGTTCTGTGCTCAAGGACTATTCCAGGGACTATTCTTGGCTCTATATTTAGGGTTTTCTCCTGGTTCTGTACTCAGAGACTACTTTTGCATCTATACTGAAGACCATCTCCTGATTCTATGCTCTTGACTCCATACTTAGGGATTACTCTTGGCACTGAGCTCAGGGGTCACTCCTGCAGTTGTCAAACCAGGTCTCTGGTGTACAAAGCAAGAGGCTTATTCCCTTTACTATCTTTATGCAAATGAAAAGAAAGGGCCCCTGAACTGCCACAGAGAATTCTACCACCATCCTCCCAGGGCCTCCCCCTAAACTATAGGGTTAATCTTAGACCCCTTCAAAGAATGAAGACTCTAGTGTTCTTTAGAGTTTGGCTATACTTAATAATAGTTACTGAGAGGTTTCAGTTGGGCAAAGAAAGCTGAAAAATAAGAGAATTAAGGAATTCAGGATGAGGGATTACTCCCACAGATGAACACAGGAAGGAATGTATGTGGGTGACTGAGAGAATATTGATGACTTTGCAGTTCTGAAGTTGTGGCTCGGCTCACAATGTTAGAAGTTGTTCACAGTCTCTTCCTATACAGACTCTGTGCCAGGAGCATCTTCTATGACTTCAGACATTGTTGTGGAAAGTCATTTAGCTTGATCCGGTCTCTGCAAGTGCCCCAGCATTCGTGGGACCTTTGTGGGATAGAGGATGATGTCTTCTCCAGACCACACAGTGCCCCTCATCAAATACTCTCAGTTGCTCCACAGGAGGAAGAGTAATAAGGTCCAGAGTGGGACTCTCTGACTATCTCAAGGTTGCCAGTTGAGCCCAGGAAGCCCTTCAGCAGGATTTGGGACTTCTGACTTTCCTTCCAGCATGAGCCTTCTGAGGGCGATAGAAGCCCCAGTTCTGTCACTCTCACAAGATATTATCATTTTACATTCATGTTGGCTTTTGGGTCTCCCAGCAGTTCTCAGTGGGTCGTGGGTCTAATCCCAGTGATTTCTGGCCCATCAGGCTGGAGCCAAGAATGCAGTGCTGCTCAGGTTCTGTGGAGCCAAGTACCATTAGTGTTTGCCCTGTAGTGCTTGGGGCCCCCAGGGCCACACTCAGCAATGCTCAGGAGGTCATGTGGTGCCAGTGATCAGTGCAATGTGTGCATTTGGTCCCTGGCACCATTGGTCCACCTATAGTTTAAAAGAACTGCACCATCCAATCCCTCATTTAAAATAATGTTTAAAATGCTGGAGGCTACCTGCTCCCCCACCCCACCCATGTTGTGTCACTTTCTGCTTTCAGTGATCGATATGACTGTTCATGCTGTTCATGTTACTGTGGCTGGAGGAAGAGGAGGTGGCCTCAGTCCTGCAGATTCTCACACTCAGGTTCTTGGCCATGAGCTTCTTATTGTTTTATCCATTACATGAGGCTGAACTGGGCTCAATCTCTGGCACCACATATGGTCCTCGGAGTCTGCCAGGAGTGATTCCTGACTGAAGAGTTAGAAATGAGACCTGAGCACTGCTGGTGTGACACCCCCCTAAAATAGTTTTTTATTGTGTCCTGTGAGGTACAGAGTAGCCTAACTTGCAGATCCCATGAGGCCTTGGAAGGCAATTGGGAAGGAAACTTTCTTTTTGTTTGTTTTGGTTCTATACCAGATGATACTCAGGAGTTATTTCTGGCTCTGCACTTAGGAAGTACTCCTGGTGGTACTCAGAGGACTGTATAAGGTGCCAAGGATCAAACCCAGGTTGGCTGTTTGCAAGACAAACACCCTTCCTGCTGTGCAGTTGCTCCAGTCTGGGAAGGAGCCTTTCTTTTTCTTGAGTGTCTGCTTGGGAAGGTCTAGTGGCCAAATTGTTCTGTGGATCCCTTAGTTGAAAAGGCATTTCCTGCACACTTGGAGGAACTTTGTTCCAGCTTTTTCCTGGATGTCAGCCTTGGGGGCAGGGTGCTCATGTAGCACCATTGGGTGTGGCTTAAAACAAAAACAACAACAGAAAACCAAATTGGAATCACAGCCACTGGCCAGTGCTACAGAGATGTGTAGGCATCAGTAGATGATGGGAAAGGAATTGTTTAAAGATCAGACAGTGGGACCATCTGAAAGCCCCCCCCCAACGTTAACCTCCCCCACAAGCCAGCCCTTTGTCTCCTGATAGTCAGTCCTTAACATGGGGGTTGTTGAGGGTTTGATTTTCAGTTTTTGTCTCTGACCCTTTTATGCCATAGACATTTAAGTGGTCATCTATGATACGAAGTTTGCAACTGTGATGGGGTGAAGGAAGCTGTAGACACTAAGTGCTCTTTGTGTGGTTTAGAAGCGAGTCTTTATGAAAAATATTGGAATGGTGTTAAATGTATTAGATTCACATATAATCTGGAGTCTGGCAGGGACACTGCTACAAATAAGAGATCTCAGTTGCTGAAAGGTCTGATGGTCTTGTGTTCCATCAATATCTTACCTGGAAAGAGCTGTTGAGATGCACAATGAAGGCGCTTCCCCCTTCTAATGGGAAAGGTTTCATTTCTTTTCCATGTGGGCTTATCTCAGTGATACAAAACTCTGTTGAGTTCTTCAGATGTTTCCAAAGAAGGCAAAATGGAGAATATTTTAAAATGTTTATCCCAGGTCATACCTGCTTTTCCAACTCTATTTTGTCAATAGATTTGATCAAATTTGCTATTTTAGTAAATATCAGAACACAAATTCAGACTTTAGAATACTGAATCCAGCCCATGATCACATTGACAGAATTGGTAGTGGATTTTATTTTAGCACTATGTTGTTGGATTATTCTGCATTTCATAAATGTAGGAAGAGGTTAAAACATTTCTACATATGCTCTTTTTTCCCTTATAATTTTTTCTGTCCTTCATTCTTCATTTCTTTACACCACACCTGTGAGCCACCCCCCAACGTTCCCTGTGGACAAGGATCAGTGTACCCCAGGGGCTCTGGACAGTGCTCAATAATTACTCAGTGAGCGAATAGAAAACAGTATTCACATAAATAGGAAGAAGGAAAGCAGAGGCTATCAAATCCAAGTTAGGAAGGTCTGATTTTAATTTAATTTTTGTAGGTGACTTTGGAGCATTACCTCTTACAATAACAACTTCCTTCTAGTTTACTCTCCCCAGAACCATCATTTATTTTGATAGCTGGTTGCATGAAAGGAAGGCAGTTACAATATATAAGCAAAGCTCTTCAGAGCATCCTTTATATTGTAAGAGAGACACTCTGTGATGTAGTTAACATGTTGGAGGATGTGATTGTTCAAATTTTAAAAGACCTTTAGCTGTTCCTTCTATATAATTCCTTTTCCAGTGTATGTATTGTAGATTTCTATGTGTATTTCAGATTAATCAACACAACTAAAATTTGATTATAATTACTGATTTTTCAAGCTTCCTTCATTTTACACTTGGAAACTTTGTCTCTGACCCAAGGTTTGTGGACACTTCATCCTTCATGTCTTGCCATGGCCATCAGTCCTTAACTCCTCAGATGCCCAAAGACACCTTACTATTCATAGTGATAATTTCTATCTATAATGTCAGAGGAGAGAAAACTAAAAATGGTTAACAGTTTTGTACTCCAGTGATTTTTCTAATAAAAATGTTTTAGTGTATATCCATTTCTGCTATTATAGTTTAAGAAATTAAATAATGGTTGCAGTTGAAGCAACACATGCTCTATTGCCCCTCAATATTCATATAATTAAAATCATGCTTTGTCAGAACTGTGATATAATTCACAGTGATATAATTCACTGTGATATAATTTAGTTAAATTTGGCAAATATCTTTGGAGTCCACTTGATGCTCTCACCCCCATCCCAGTTAGTAGTTCTGTCTCTACAAGAACTACTCTTTAGTTGCAATAAGCCAGTTATGGAAGGGTGTGATCCACACATGACTGGCGAGGAAATTAAAATTCACTAGGGCATGGGATTAGGTAGGGAAGGCATATCTGAGAATGTTATGTTGAATCTTAGAGAATGTATTAGATTTCACTTGCAAAGGGGAAAGTTGCTCAGGTAAAGACCACTCAGGTTGAATTCAGCAGGAGATGTCTTGGAAAAGAAAAAGGAAAGGGACATGATGAGAAATGTCTTCACTTGAGTACAGGGTATAGAGTGTACCAGAATAGGGAGATTGATTTATAGGAAGCCATTGTAATGGACTAAGCTTAAATTAGTAAGGATTAATGTATCCTGGATACATTAATGCAGGGGTGGTGAACATGCAGTTCTCGAGTCGCATGCAGCTCCTGGCCAAAATGAATGCGGCTCTTTGCCTCTTATCATTCTTTTGTATACTGTGGCTCTTTGCCTCTTATTATTTTGTATGCTGTGGCTCTTTGCCAAGTTTGGATTTTGTTCTGCTGCTTCTGAGGAGGGACCTCTGAAGAGAGATCTCCTAGCACAGAGTCCCGCCCCCAGGCTGTATGCCAGCGAGCGGGGGACCCGTGTGTCACATGTTGTGTCACATCTTGCCATTTGGTTCTTAGTGTGGAGGACGCAGAACACCTGCACCATCACTGCAGGATTTTCACCCTCACTCAAAATGACAAAATGCAATATGTGTTTAATAGATTATTGTTAAAATTAGATGCTTTTGTGTAAGTGTTTGTCTGTTTTGGCAGGTCACTACGTGGTGTGGTTCTCTGACTCTCTCAGTTTAAAATTTTGGCTCTTTATGTTAAATTTGTTCGCCACCCCTGTATTAATATATCATGGATAAAGGAGATGGACATGTGAAGGAAAGTGAAATCTTAGAACTATTACTCAGAAAGAATATGATAGACACAAAACTCATTGGGATTGGGAATCAGTGCACAGAGAACTCTCAGGGTCAGATCCCAGAGCTGGAATACCATGGTGTGCCTAGGTAACATGGTGTCATGTTAGTAGTAATAGAAGGTTAGAAAGGGAAGTGGTCCAGGCAAAGCCTGTGTATATGCCTTAGGTAAAAGGGAAGTCAGATGACAAATGGTCAGAGGAGAGCCAGTGGCTTTTAGTTTTATTGTAATGAAAGGAAGACAGTTTTCCAAGGACATGGGACTTATCCATTGTTGATGGAAATATACATTAGTCCAACCTCTTTGGAGAGCAGCATGGAAAATGAAAATTAAAAAAAAATGTAAAATGGAACTTAGGATTCAGCAATTTTATTCCTACTGTTTATTCTATTAAAAACCCAACAAAATGCTAATTTGAAGAGCAATTTGCACACCTATGCTCATAGAGTTCTGTTTACAAAAACTACATCTAGACACAACCCAAGTATCCAACAATAATAGGTGAGTGGATAAAAAAAAGTTGTGATATATATACTCAATGGATATTACTCAGCTATAAGAAAAAATATAAAATCTTGTCTTTTCTGCAACAGGGATGGAACAAGAAGAGCTCATGCAAAACAAATTAAGTCAGAGGAGGGATGGAAAATTGTACAGGAGTGAAGGCACTTTGTCTTGCTCGAGGCCAATTCTGGTTTGAGCCTTGTCACCATGTAGTCCCCTGAACATGACATGGGATGATCCCTGAACATAGAGCCAGAAGTAAGCCCTGAGTGTAGCCACATGGCCCCCAAACAAACAAACATGCAAAGAAACCAAAGTTAGAGGGAAAAAAAAACCAAATATGAGGTGCTCTTCCTCCTAAGCAAGACAAAAAGAAACACAGCAGAGGGAAAGACAGTGTCTGGTGAAGACAAGCCCAGATACTCCCACCACAGAACTGAAGTGGTGAAGGTGGAATTGACACAGGTTCTTTTGGTAATGGGCCTGGTGTTCCCCTAAAACACAAGCATTTATACTTCTAAACATTAACACCTCAAAGCCAATTTTACCTCAATAAAAAATAAATTAAAAATCAAGGGGAGAAAAAAAGAGATGAAAAGAGAAGTGAGAAATAGAAAGGGCCAAGCTTGATTTTCATACCATAGTACCAAGTGTTGACCTCTGCGTTGCCACAGGTAAGAGACGACATTGGGGTTAGACAAGGGACAAGGACAAGGGAAGGGGAAGAGCGAGTTCCAGCCAGATTTCTTTGGAGATGCTGCAGAGGGAAGTTGCCTCCTTCCCTGACTAGTGTGGTGCATCGAAATGCCAGTCTGTGATTAATACCTGGAGATTTAAAATGTACCTATTTCCACAATGTAACCCCCAAACATTATTTTTACAAGCCATTTGGAAAGAGCATTTTTATTTTCTTTGATTCTACTCTTTCAAAATTTCGCTTCTCCCTCTCGGAGATTTATTTCTAGGTCATTGATTCAGATTTCACAACTAGTGTTTTCTATAAGCTTATTTTATGCCTGCCAGAGTTTATATTCAGACTTCTTCCCCCCCAACAGTAGCAACTGAAATAGATTCCAAGATAGGTTTTTATTTATTTATTTATTTTACTTCTACCCTGTCTTTCCTTAGTTGATTGTATCCTTTCAAAAAAAAAAAAAAAGCCCAGATTGATAGCTTCCAGAATAGTGTAGCAATAGTAATAACGCAAGCTTTTTAGCATTCAGAAATTTGATTTCGACTCGCTGTGGTTCATGTAGATGTGTCCTTGACTCCCCCCAAGGACTCCAACAGAAGATAATGGCTTTCAAAACTGAACCCAGCACCTTCGCTCTGTACCCGTTCTGGTGGCCTGACCTTGAAAAAGTTAAATTTTAGAGTTGCTCTGGCTGTGAAGGGGGAGAAGTGAATTAAGAGGGCCATTTAGGCCTCTTTAAAGTTCCTGAGTATTGAATAAGCTATTTTCTCGTGTGTGTGTGTGTGTGTGTGTGTGTGTGTGTGTGTGTGTGTGTGTGTGTGTGCACATGCACCCCTAAGGATGTGATATAACTGGACCCCATGATGTTGGGGATAGTCAAGTCATGTTGGTGGTGCTGGGAGCCTCCAGAACTGGCCCTGGTGATGCTTGGGTAGACCATGTAGTGCTCAGAATTGACCCTAAGTCAGGTACATGTGAGGCATGAACTTCTGTCCTGTGTCCTGGCTCCTAAGCCACTTCCTCTGTAAATTAGATGCCCCACAGCCATGCACTATGACCTCCCCCGCTCCCATCTAAATTCTCAGTGACCCTTCCTCCTGTTTTGCCTGTGATGGTCACCTGCCCTTCTTCTGTCCTCATGTCTTCTTTTTGTGGGGAGGCCTCCAGACCTCTTAACAGGTCTGGGGATTGGAAACCATTTTACCAAGGGAACAAACCAGCTCTATGGGATTATTGTGCTTCCAGGTGGGAGAGAGCCAGCAGCAGGTGAAATCTCAGACCCAGTTTGGTGTTTAAACACACAGCACCCTCACTCTCTGTACCCTGCTCCTCTGTTATGGTGTTCGTTTGAGTTTCTAGGAATGGGGCTGTGTGCCATATTTTGAAATTGTCCTTGAGATCCTACTCAGGAACCTTTTGTCTAGAATCTTCTCATCTGTCCACATTCTTTGAGTAAATTTTCCACTGTTTGATCATTTGTTTTAAGGCTCTTTTCCAATCTCTTCTGTTGTATGAAGTTGTTATGCATCTCATCTTCCAGCTCACTGATTCTGTCCTCAGCTGCTGTTACCCTATTGGGAAGGCTTTCCATTGAGGTTTTCATTTTGTCTATTGAGTTTTTCAGACTTGTTATTTCAGTTTGAAGTTTCCTAATTTCTATCTTCATATCCTCTTGATTTTTATTTGTGGCCCATTCAACTTGATCTATGCTTTCTTTGAGTTCTATGAGCATCCTCCATATTTCTTCTCTGAACTCCTTATCTGAGATACTAACTAGGTGGTTGGCAGTTTTTGGGTCATCAGAGCTGCCATCTTCATTCTCTATGCATGGTGTTAGCCTACATTGTTTCCCTATTGACAGGCTTGTAGTGTGATTTTTACTATGTGTTGTGCGGGGGGGGGGGGGTGTTTCGTGGACTAGAAGATGCATGCAGAGCAAAGCAGAGAGGCCTGGCTCCTCTGGCCCTACCCTTTGTGAGTGGGGCAGCTCACATCTGAAGAAGTGCCCTCAGGGAACAATGGATGAAGAGGATCAAAGTCCAGGATACAGAATAGCAGAGCAGAGTCCAGAATATCTGCCATGTGTCACAACACACAGCAGCAATCCTCATCTAGAATCTTCTGTGAGCTCTTGCAGGGCACAGACTCTGTTCCTGGGTCCTAGAATATAGAAAATGTGAATAGATGGGTCTCACTTTTGAGAAAAATAGCCCATAATAAGGATTCAGTATCCATTATCTGTATTTCAGAAATAGTTTCTTGAAGCTTTAAATGTTAGTTCATGCTGGACATAAAATTTTTTGTTTTGTAGCCACTTTTGGAGGAGCTCAGGAATTACTCCTGCTTATGCACTTAGGAATCACTCCTGGCAGGGCTCAGGGGGCTATCTGGGACATTGGGGATCAAATCCGACTCAACCACATGCAAGACAAGTGCCCTATGCACTGTACTATTGCTCCAAACTTACCATTTTAAATGAATAAATCATTAAGTTCCCACAGATACCCACTGTGATAAAATTCCAAACACATGCTTTGTTTTCCCAATTCCTATAATTTTGCAAGAAGACATTTGATTTCATTGTTATACACTTGCTCTATTCTTCGTTTTTGTTTTTATTATCTAAGTAACAATCCCGCCTCCTTTTTTTTCATTGTTGTGTAATTCTTGTGTTTTTGACTATAGGTTTTTTTTTAAGGTAGGGGCTGAAAAGTCAGATTGCATCACAACCACCTTTAGACATATATGCTCCAGTAAAAAGAGCTAGAATTTTTTAACTAAGAAAAGTTGCTATTCTGGAGACCAAGACCTTACTTGTCACTAAATAACTGACTGACTGATGCTCACACATCTATTTCTGAGTCACAAATTCTCATGGCACTGATAGCGCCAAAACAGAGACCATTGGGCTGGAGTAACAGCACAACAGGTAGGGTATTAACTTTACATTACCTCATATAGTCATCTGAGCATGCCAGAAGTGATCCCTGAGTTCAAAATCACGAGTATCCTCTAAGTAGCATGAGGTATAAATGCAGTGACAGTCTGGTATCTCACTTTCATATCCATTTTCAGAAGTTACATCACCTGTGATTCTAGCTAACACCCACCTGGGAGGGAGATCACTGGGGTCTATGGCCTACGCCACTGGCACTGAAAGACTTGACTTGAGCTGCATATTTGCTTCAAGAAACCCCCTGACGTTCCCACCTCAGTGGTAATAACTTCATTTACCAGAGACCTCTGTTTCTTACCACATCTCACCAAATTCTTTCCCTCTGAGTCCTGGAAGTTGGAAGTCAAGTTACTTGTGTATCTTCACAACATGGCACCTCTCTTTTGGCAAAATAAGTGATCTGGGAGAGGGAGAGAATGGAGGGAGCCCAGGGACCCACTGGCTGAAAACAAGGCTCACAGGCACAGCCCCTCTAAGAGAGGAAGATGAAAGAATCAGTGAACATATTACCCAACCACCATTGCCTGTAACATAAAACACTGCCTGCTGCCTTTGATGCATTGTCCCTGGTCTGAAATAACCTGTGATCCAGGTTTTTTATTTCATTTCTTAGCCATGAACAGAAGTTGGCTCTCAGGATTCCTGGATTCCACATCATTATTTCCAGTGAAGTGTTAGAATCAAAAGCGCTCTCTCTATGCTCTACACTCCAGCCTGTACCCCCCACCTCTCACATGCGATTCAGGATATTGTCTTCCTAGGACTTTAATGGAGGAGGAAGAAGTGGAAGAATCCTGCCCAATTTCCAGAGGAACTTGTGAGTTCCCCTTCCCATGCACTTGGTTAGAAAGATTAGCAGAGCAAGTGCCTGAGATAACAGACCTTAGAGAAGCCTCAGACAATGGCACCAGATGTCTCCAGAAAGCAATGCAGGCCCAGTGGTTGTGGCTGACTTGCTATGTGAACTTTTTCTTGTCATAGAAAAGGTCGGGTTAATAAGAGCCCAAATGGAGAATGAAAAACAACAATCCCCAGGCATTTAGCAAATGACCCTGTTAGTAGGCTCCCATGTTTCCATGTAGTTCTCTCATTTCTGATAAGTTTTTTTTTTTTATCATTTTTCATGTTTTCCCACTTTCCTCCTTCTGGTACTTTCTCATGCTTCTGTTCTAGCCTGATACTAGAACATCTTACTCTGTGTTCTCACATGTCTCCATCAGTCTCATCATTCAAGGCCAGTCAAGAGAGCAGCAATGAGCTCTTCCTCCCATTACCAAGATGATCAATAGTGTATGTTGATCATCAGCCTTATTTACAATCAAATACCATTATCTTCAGGGATCATACTTGGGAGGATTGTGTAACTTAACTAGACCCCCTAGCTTGTGCCCAGCAGTTAGTAAATACCAGGAGTTTGGGGGTGAATGCCAGGTGTATATTTTATATAGCAGGGTGGCTTCTCAGTGAGTTCTATGAAGGAGGCCCAAACAGCATCCCTGAGGGCTAGAGCAATAGTTGAGCTGCCACCATTCTGGTTGAGTTGAGGGGACCCCTGAGTGACCTCTTCTCTGTAGGAACGTGAAGAGCACCAGGCAGGTCTCCCAAAGCCGTTCCATGGAGCTCCATGCTTCTTATTCGAATTTGGGAATCTTAAATACCTCCTATTGAGTGGGGGATTGTTTTCACAGTTGTCTGTATTGCCTCTGAAATGTCACTCATTTCTCTTTTCTTTTTTTTTTTTTTTTTTTTTTGGTTTTTGGGCCACACCCGGTGACGCTCAGGGGTTACTCCTGACTATGCGCTCAGAAGTCGCTCCTGGCTTGGGGGACCATATGGGATGCCGGGGGATCGAACCGCGGTCCGTCTCCTAGGCTAGCGCAGGTAAGGCAGGCACCTTACCTCGAGCGCCACCGCCCGGCCCCATCATTTCTCTTTTCTAATAGACAACCACAAATTCATCCTTTATTTTTTGGGGGGAAACACTTTGAATGGAACTGTAGTTTGCTTTTAGTGTGTGGGTGTTGTAATGAGACCCCTTTGATTAGCCACTTACTATCTCATGCTGCATTATTTTAGATGTGCCAGCTTGATCTCTTTTAATTCAAAGAGTTATCTGGAGACATAACACACTTAGCTTTTATTATATTCTATAAACTTTTCAGCTTCCTTTCTCTCTCTCTTTTTTTGTGCTAATCCAATAGCATAATTAAACCGTCTGACTTCCGTTCTCTCCTTACAAATTCTGCCTAACTCTTCTGTCTCGAATCAACAGAAATCATTTCTATGTAAACAAATAACAATCGCAGATTGTGCTACCTATATTCCTTTTCTGTGAGGAGTTAAGTGCATCCCTTGTTTGTAAAATTAGAGTCTTAAAAAAAAAACAGATGTAGCATATTTTGTCACTTTGTATGCTGCAGTTGAAAACAAAGACTCACTGCTGAGTCTTTATTCTTGTCTTCACCTTTTATCTAATATGCCTTTGAAGTGCTTGTGTGGCAGGTGAAGAGAGAACCTGCTTTGGATTCGCATGGACTTGAAGCTCTCAACCCTTCTTAGCTGGGATGGGGAGCCAAGGCCAGAGTCTCTCTGGGACTCCTTGTTCTGAACATAAAATGACAAAGGCCTTGGGGATGCTGGAGATGAGGTGATTCTGTGCTTAGCACCCTGCCTGATGCATAGTAGGTGCCCAGTAACTGCGAGCAGTATCTTTCTATAGCCGAAACAGCTCTTAACTGGGTCACCAGCTTCCAGCAAGCTGGCAAGTGCCTTCTGCAATGCACTGAGAGACGTTTGTTCCCCAACCTGCTTATGGTATTTGAGTTTGTTTCCAAGCCCATTTAGGAGCTTGTTATTGTAATTATGTAATTTAATTAAATATCAGGCAAACAAATGAAATCTTAAGTACAAAAAGGCAGCTGCTGGGGCCAGAGCACTAGTACAGCAATTAGAGCATTTGCCTTGCACACAGATGACCCTGGTTCTATCCACAGCACACCAGGAGTGATCTCTGTGTACAGAGCTAGTAGTAACTCCAGAGTATTTCTGGGTATGATCACCAAAAAGCAAACAAGCAAATAAGCAAACAAAGCAAATAAAAAAGAGCTTTTTTTTTTTTTTTTGTGGAGGATGCATACCGGCAGTGCTCAGAGGTTGCTCCTGGCTCTATGGCCTGCTCCTGGCAGACTTGGGGACCATATGGGATGCAACCATATGTTGGTTGCATGCAAGACAAACATCCTTCCCTCTGTGCTATCACTTTGACCCCATGAGTAACTGCTTGTTTATATATATATATATATATATATATATATATATATATATATATATATACAAATTAGATTTTTAAACTTGATTGTTTTGGGGGCCACACCTGGTGGTGCTCAGGAGTTATTCCTGGCTCTGCACTCAGAAATTGCCCCTGGGGCCCGGAGAAATAGCACAGTGGTGTTTGCCTTTCAAGCAGCCAATCCAGAACCTAAGGTGGTTGATTCGAATCCTGGTGTCCCATATGGTCCCCCGTGCCTGCCAAGAGCTATTTCTGAGCAGACAGCCAGGAGTAACCCCGGAGCACTGCCGGGTGTGACCCAAAATCCAAAAAAAATAAAAAATAAAAGAAAGGAAAGAAAGAAAAAAAGAAAGAAAGAGAGAGAGAGAGAAAGAAAAGAAAAGAAAAGAAAAGAAAAGAAAAGAAAAGAAAAGAAAAGAAAGAAAAGCAATAAAGAAAAATGAGATTGCCCCTGGAAGGCTGGGGAATTATATAGGATGCCTGGAATCGAACCACATTCTTCCCAGGTTGGCCGCATGCAAGGCAAATGCCCTACTGCTGTGCTATCTCTCTGGCCCCTATAAATTTTTTATTTTTTTGGTTTTTGGGTCACACCTGACAGCACTCAGGGGTTACTCCTGGCTGTATGCTCAGAAATTGCTCCAGGCAGGCTTGGGGGACCATATGGGATTCCGGGATTTGAACCACCATCCTTCTGCACACAAGTCAAATACATTACCTCAATGCTATCTCTTCGGCCCCCCAAATTAGATTTTTAAAAACTCACCACATTGTAAATAAATGAAAGTATCAAAAAAGTATCATGAAATGAAAGTTTCATGAAATGAAAGTATTAAAGTAGATTTTTTCATAAAACAAAAAGTTGAATTGGGGGTTTTAGGAGCTGAAGGGAAAGTAGCCTTAATGGAGAGAGAGTTTCAGTGTTGCTAGATGAACAGAGTTCCAAAGATAGATGGAGTGTGGCGGCCAGGGGTATGACCACATTTCATGACGCTGCCTTGTTACTTGAAAATGGCATTGGCAGTGAAAAACAAAGCTCTGAAAGCTCACCTTTGTCCTTCTTAAATTTCCAGTTCTATTTGGCATTTGAGCCTTCAGGGGCAGGATGGGAGGGGTCCTATACTAAAAGTCATCTCCTTTTTTGTGCCTTTCAGATATATAGGTATATCTGAATATTCTTCTCTTCTGTGTGCTTGATTCCAGGTCAAAAAATTAAAATCTGCTGCCTAAGCTATGGATGAGACAAAAGCTAATGATAGCTGGGGTTCATAGGGAGGGGAAGAATTTAAAATCTAGAAGGATTCCTTCATGAGATTGTTTTCTGGGGATATTTCATTTTTGTCTTTTTAGTAGAACAAACTAGGAAATCAGACCCTGCATTTCAGACAGCGTAATAGGAAGAAGACAGACAAAGTTTGCCTATCATTGAGCCAGTTCTCCACAGCAGAGATGCTAATGGCGGAGAATATTCTGTTTGTGTGTTAATTACCATTTATGCTTATGCTGCATTTTCAAATTAGGTGTCTGAAGTGGGCAAGTGTCTATAGATTGAGCTCCAGTAAGCAGGCAGTGAGGGGGGTTCATTTGCAGACTTGTTAGGGTCTCTTGGGTAACAGGTGAATTCCATAACCTAGATAGGCTCTGTCAACAGTGCTGGGAGCACTGGGTCTAGGCAGTGGTTTGTACATAAGCCCCTCATTGCCCAGGCATTGGGGGTGGAAGGATCTCTGGGAAGAGGAGGAAATTCATGAGGTCTTATATTTTGAATGGGATTCCTTGGTATTCCATGGTATCCCCTGCAACACAGTTACTGCAGAGTCTAGCTTGCTTCTGATCTGACCATTGCTTGCACTTGCTTTTGTACCTGCCTCATAGCTCTGGGCTCAGTCATGAGCTCACTTGGTTACATGGCTTCATCCTACCTTTCATCCTACCAAACATTCAGGGCAAACATGTTTGCAGCTCTACGGAGATTAGGGATCTAGCCTTTTTAAAATACTAGCCATGTATTTTTGCGATTTAGAATTTTGACTACTTAAATTTCTAGACCATTTTAACATTTGATGATTTGAGAGAGAGTAGTGATTGGTGGCTGAAACTCAACAGTGCTGCACTATATACTCTCTGGCCTTCTGACCTAAATATCTTCAGTCTCCTCTGAAGTCTCATTTTCCTTTCATCTGGCCACTACCTTCATTCCATTAGCATTTTCCCTTCATACCTACCCCTGGGGATCCTAATTGCTCCCTAAGCTTGAATGAGGACCAGTCGTCAAGTTGCCAACATTTTTTTAGATATACTCAGTTGATTCTTACAACAGTAGCTGGATTATGGGGTTGTGGTTGTGTGTTTTTTAATTTATATATATATATATACTACCTTAAACTATTTAAGTCTACCTTAAATAGTAGTAGTGTCAACTATATTCACATATTTTTTACAATCAATCTCTAGAACTTTCTCTTCAAAATGGAAATTCTCTGCCTTTTAAATAGTTATACCCCATTCTTCCCTGGTCTAAGCATCTGGCAGCCACCATTTAACCTTTTAATAATAGGAATTAATTACTAGATTAACCAATAATTAATTTATTAATAATTAAATTTAATAATAGGAATTTATTATTTCTATTAATTTGCTATCCAAGGTACTTGAAGTAAGACCCTACAGTATTTATGCTTTGTGCATTGTATTTTACTTAGCTTTAAGTTCTCAACTATGTCCACTTCCTGTTTCAGGATTTTCTTCCTTTTAAAGGCAAAGTAAGACTCCAACAGTAATTCTCGTACTAACCAGACTACATTTGCCAAAGGACCTTTGTCTGCTTCTACTCTTTGGCTTTGTGTTGCAGATAGCTGTGTATGCTTTTGCTCTTTGAGTTTGTGTGTGTGTGTGTGTGTGTGTGTGTGTGTGTGTGTGTGTGTGGTTTTGTTGTTTTGTTTTTGTTTTTGGGCTGCACCCAGTGGCACACAGGTTACTCTTGGCTCTGGACTCAGAAATTACTCCTCTCAGGCTCCAGGAACCATATGGGATGGAGGAAATGGAACTCAGGTCAGCTACATGCAAGGCAAATGCTCTATCCACTATGCTATTGCTCTGGCCTCCACTTTTTCTAATTTTTAAGTACAGACTTATTTTTCTGTTTATCAGCTTGCTTGGCCTGCCATTCGTGGAAGTCTAAGTCCCTTTGCAAATGTCACTGTAAATATAGCGCAGAGGTCCCATGATTACCGTGATTACCCTACACCATCTCTTTCCTCTCGCATTTTGGCCCGAGCCACCCTTTCAGTAGGGACCCTATTTAGTCTCACTTCTCTGAAGCCCTTCATCGAGCCATGTTTCGTTGTTTCCTTGGTTTCAAATTTTATCTCTTTACGCGAACTGGGAACCGAAGCCTTTCATTCGACTTGCAATCTTGTACATTCTGGAAGCTCATACTTGTAATCATGAAACAAATAAAGCAGCTGGAAGAAATCTTGCCTGAACAAAACCCAAGTGGGGCATTTGGGTGCAAGCCAAGATTTCAACAGCCATGGAGAGATTAAATAAAAAAAAAAAAAGAAGCCTATATCATAACACCAACAAATCACTGCTGGGCTGATAGGAATGTGCTTTAGGGACTGAACAGGTCAAGGGTAGAGACCTTTGCACATTTCAATGCCTGAACTTCAATACTAAGTATGGTCATAAACTCTTAGGGTCTCTAAACAGAGTTAATGAATGTGACTTACCTGAGCATAGAGAGAGCCTCCTGCCATAGTGGACTTTCTCTAAATAGCTGCCTGGCCCATGGCCAGACACTGCTTTTGACTTCTAGGGTTATTATACTTCTCCACAATAAACCCAGAACTTCGGTGTAAATTTAGCTACTAAACACCTCACTAATAAGAAGAGAGCCCTGGAACCAGATAGATGCGCAGAAGCTAAGGCACTTTGCCTTGCACACAGCTGATAGGGTTCGATTCCCAGCACTGCACAAGTTCCCCTCTGTGAACTTCCTCCAGAAGTGATCCCTGAGCTGAGGACCAAGAGTAAACCCTGAGGAGTACCAGGTGTATCCAAAACAATAAAATCAGAACAAGAATAATTAAATATGATGTCATCAGCCACTTAAAGGAAATTAATTATTTATTGGCTTATGCATATGGGCATGCATATATCTGGGTTGACATATATGCAAGCAAAAGCTTGGAATGGAGTTAGATTATTTAAAAAACATGTTAAGGAGAAACCCAATTTTCTAACCATTTTTCAATTCTTGCCAACATTCGTAGTGCCCTAAAGCAGCTGCTTCTCCAGTATTTGGTGCCTGAAAGTCATCTGGAAAATTTGATTGACTCTCTGCCTGTGCTCCTTCCCCAGTTTCTGATTTAATTGCTATGCTGGGCTCTAAAAACGTGCTCACTGTTCACACTGACACTCCTGATGTGAAGAGGTAGGAGGCTCAGAGTGCCAGAGAAGAGGACACAGTCACATCTGCAAGAATGGAAGCTTAGAATGATTGCCCAGAGTGGGAGCCAGTGAATCCCACTGTGTGCTAAAAGACATTTCAGAAAGCACAGCACACAGGCAACCTGGAGTGTGCACAGATCCGCCATGCTCAGGGCCATGGAGTTTGCATTCCTGGAGCAAAAAACTTATGACTGGCCTGGGGGTTTCAGGGAAAGAAGGAAGAGGGCCTGGTAGGAAAGATACCAGGAACTAGGTTGAATGCTGATCTTCAAGAATCCTTGGGAATTGGATTGCTTTTCTCACTGGTAACAAAGTGAAAGAGAAAAGTTCCTAATTCACAAGAGATCTCAAGGAGGTTGAGTTAATGATCACATAGAATTGGGCAAATATAATCTAGTTTATCCAGTCATCTTGATGAAACCCACTGTAGTTGACTCCACTCTCTGGTGTCTGGCTCCTTCAGAACCGGGAAATATTTTGTACTCTGTGGTGATTTACATGCTCTTAAATTTTACCCTTTCTCCCCACTCCCATTATTTTCCCAGTTCTTTTTCTCTCCAGTGAAGAGGCAACCATTCTTGTCCAGAACTGTTTACAACAGTGAACAATTGGAGTACAAAGACATGAGCAATCATTAACAATGAAAGTGTCTTACAAGAATAGCTTTTTGTATTGCAAAAGCTATGCATGATAATTACAGAAACTGCAGATCAAAAAACTCTCATAATCTGATCCCTTATTTAGAAAATCACTGCAAAAAAAAAATCCCTAAAGATGAACTTTCTAGGTTTTTTTTGCTGTATCTCTGCATATTTTTTTTCTTCTGTATCTCTGAAGTCTTCCCACCCCAGAGCATTGGACAAAAAAAGCCAAAACAGGGCCCGGAGAGATAGCACAGCGGTGTTTGCCTTGCAAGCAGCCGATCCAGGACCAAAGGTGGTTGGTTCGAATCCCGGTGTCCCATATGGTCCCCCGTGCCTGCCAGGAGCTATTTCTGAGCAGATAGCCAGGAGTAACCCCTGAGCATGGCCGGGTGTGGCCCAAAAACCAAAAAAAAAAAAAAAAAAAGCCAAAACAAAACAAAACAAAAAAACACAAAAAACCGGCAAACAGAGATGTTCCCAGCCTTATGAAGTCTATCACATACTGGTGCTTTTACCTGCTTAATTTTGACCAAATTGGACTTAGGAGTTGGCTTTAGTCATGTATCCAGATCAGGGACTTAATGGTGCCTTATCTATGGGAAGCTGACTCATAGACTCACCAGCCAGCTATGCCCAATGCCCACTGGGTATCCAGGAATATAATCTTGGTAGCATGAAGATAACAAGGGCAATGAATCCGGCATCTGGCTGTACTTTCCATACAGGTGCCAGTTCCCTGGCACATCATAGAAGTTCAGAATAAATGTTGTGGATTTAATCTTGGGACTTGAACCCAGAAGTCAGACACCTCTGAATCCGGAAGGACCAGGATTTGAAATGACGTCATTTTCCTGCCATTTGCAGCAGAGTAATAAAATCCTCTAAACCTGTTTTCTTATATGATGTGGGGTCACTACTCTTTGACTTTCAGACTGAGTTTAAGAATCAGTCATTAAGAGATAAGAGCTGCTTTGACTATTCTTGTATGGAAGAGCATGAGGTCATCAATATGTTGTTAGTTTTGTTTTGTTTTGTTTTAAATCTCTGACTTGCTTTGGGAGCTTCAGGAAGTAATAACGACAGTAACTGACTTCACTGAGTGTTAACTTGTGCTTCCGTATGTATTGTTTCAATTGATCTCCAAAGAACTCAAGAGCTAGACACCAGTGATATGATTCTCCCCATGGGATGGCAAAGGAGACAGGATTAAGTGAAGTATCTCCTAACGATATAGCTGCTAAGTGCAGGGGCAGAATTTGGAATACAGCTCTGTCTGAACTGAGAGTCTTCTGTCCATGTGGTGTCTCAGCTCAGCAGAGGCATCTTAAGTGAGATGGTATCAGTTCATGATTCATTTGGCTTAAATAGTAGGTTGAATGAGGTCATTTGTGGGAAGGCTCCATACAGAGAAAAGAGTAGAGAGCCAGGGTGCAGCCTGGAGCTTAAAAGACAGGATGGGGCCAGGGAGCTGGATCAAAGGGCTAATGTGCATGATTTGCTTGCAGAAGGCCAGTTAGAGTCTCATGAACAGCATGATTCCCCCCCACCCCCCCAAAAAACATGACAGCAGGAGTAGTTCCTGAGCATTGCTGAGTGTGGCTCCCTGAACAAAAGTCAAGCTAAGAACAAGATAGTTTTAGATCCAGTGTTTTTCAACCTTTTTTTTTTTTTTTTTTTACAACCATAGGCCAGCAATTGAAAAGAGTTGAAAAGAAAACCTTCACTGGTTTAGTGAAGGAAAGAAGAGTCAGACAATTTTAAGTACTACACTGATAAGTTGAGAATTTTAAAGGAAGCCTTGGTTTTAGTCATATGAAAAACATGAATAATCTTTTGTTTGGGCCACACTTGGTGGCGCTCAGGGGTTACTCCTGGCATGCACTCAGAAATCGCTCCTGGCTTGGGGAACCATATGGACGCCGGGGATCGAACCGAGGCCTGTCTGTCATGTGTCAGCCACATGTAAGGCAAATACCACTGTGCTATCTCTCTGACCCCTTTTTATTTTTTTTTATTTTATTTTATCTTCTATACTTTTGTTTTTATTTTTTTAAATGAAACACTGTGATTACAAAGTTGTTCATGATTGAGTTTCAATCTTACAGTGAACAGCAACCCTTCATCCATGAACATTTCCTACCACCAATGTGTCCCATTTTCCTTCCACCAACCCATCTCCTGTCTGCAGGCATCTTATCCCCCCTCCTTTCTCTTTCTCTCCCCCGCTTAAAAACTTTGGTTTAAACTATTGTTAATGAAGGGGTACCTTGTGCATATCACTTTATTCCTTTTCAACACCCAGTAATTGTCCAGAGCAATCAGTTTAACTATCATTGTCATAGAGGTCCCTTCTCTGCCCTAACCACACTCTCCCAGTATATATGGCAAGTTTCCTAGCATGGATTGTTCCTCTTGGTCTTCATCTCTGTGGTCTCTGGATTTTATTAACATACTTTTTTTTAAAATTATATCCTTTTTTATTATTTATTTTATTTATTATATTATATATTTATATTTTATATTATATTTAAATTATATATTATATATTTATCATATAATTTATATATAAATATATATAAATATATAATATATTTATATATTATATATTTATATATAAATTATATTTATTATTATATACTTTTTTATTATATCCCACAAATAAGTAAGATTATTCTATGTTCCTCTCCCTCTGACTCATAATAACCTCCAGATCCATCTCTATATAAGCAAATTTTTCTAATAGCTGCATAGTATTCTATTGTGTAGATGTACCAGAGTTTCCTTATCCACTCATATGGTCTCAGGCACTTGGGTTGTTTCCAGATTTTGGTTATTGTGAATAGTGCTGTGATGAACAAAGGAGTGTGGAGAACATTTTGTATTGTGTTTTTGGGTTCCTAGGTTATATCCATAGGACATATGTGCTATTGCTGAATCATATGGATCAATAGTACATATAGATATTTGTGCTATTGCTGGATCATATGGAAGCTCAATTTCTAGTTTTTGAGAATTACCCATATTGTTTTCAAAAAAGGCTGGACCAATTGACATTCCCACAAGCAGTGAATGAGAGTCTTTTTCTTCTCACAGTCATGCCAGTACTGGTAATTCTTGTTGTTTGTGACATTTGCCAGTCTCTGTGGTCTGAGATATCTCATTATTTTGATTTGCATCTCCATGATGATTAGTGATTTTTTTCATGTGCCTTTTGGCCATCTATATTTCTTCTTTGAGGAAATGTTTGTTTTTTTCTCCCCATTTTTGGATGGGATTAAGGAAACACTGATAATCTTCTTTTGGGGAGGGGGTTTGGGTCACACCCAGCAGTGCTCAGGGGTCACTCCTGGCAAGCTCGGAGGACCATATGGGATGCCAGGATTTGAACCACAGTCCTTCTGCATGCCAGGCAAACGTCTTACCTTCCAGCCCAACACTGATAATCTTAACCAATTCATTGGATAAGATAAGGCAGATGGTTGATCTGTTAAAGAGTTAATAAAGTAGAAAGAACTGGGGCTGGAGAGATAGCATGGAGGTAAGGCATTTGCCTTTCATGCAGGAGGTCATCGGTTTGAATCCCGGCATCCCATATGGTCCCCCGTGCCTACCAGGAGCAATTTCTGAGCCTAGAGCCAGGAATAACCCCTGAGCACTGCTGGGTATGACCCAAAAACCACAAAATAAATAATAAATAAATACATACATACATACATACATACATACATAAAAATAAAGTAGAAAGAACTACTGTAAACTTTAAAAAGATGAAAATGCTGAAGAAGTTTCTTGGACTTCAAACACATATTTAACACCATACCTGTGTGGGGAAGAAAGAGTCAAAGCAAAGGCCAAGGTAAATGGTTGGAGGAGCTGAGTCCTGAAGAGAGGAATGGGGTAAAACCTGGTTTGAAAACTTGATGCTGGATGGATCCAGGTTTGGGCTTTGTGATGTGCTGTAAAGAAAGCAAAAGGAAACAGAACTGAGAAAAATGGCCATTCTAACTGAAGAGGGCAAACTGGGCAGGAATTTATGGAGTTGTCAGGTTCCTGGGGTTCTCAGAGTAGCTGGAGCATAAACGAGTAGTAGAATTTTGAGAGTAAGGAGTTGGCCTGGCAAATAGGTCCTGTCACCAAACACTTCAGATGAGAAGTTCTTGGGGGTGTTGACATGGCGCTGCTTTAGGCATTGAAGGCCAATTTTTGCAGAAGAATTGGAGGTGAAGGGACTCCAAGCATAGACCCTGGCCTGCTCTCTTCTATATCCATCTCAGGATGACATCATTTTCTACTATGACTCGATTTTGCCATAATGTAACTGCAATTATGCCATTGCCATTTGCCATAATGTGATTTGCAATTATGCCTAAATAGTCCCTTGCAAGTAGGGTAGGAATTTTTCAGTTACAGCAACAATCTTTCACGGATGCCTATGAAATATGATGGAATTCCACTTTGTCTCAGTCTCATTTCTGGGGTAGGCAGAGGAAGAACACCAGGTCCTGGATTCCTTTCTTCTCTTTCAACTGATGCTTACAGAAGAATGACTTTAATGATGGGAGTAGCTGTCTGTTGTGGATGAAGTGCATGTTCCCTGCCAGTCACATATAGTGTGCTTACCATTTGATAGAGCCCATATCTTTCCAGCCTTGTCATGTCTATAAGTTGGATGTAGTTCCTCCTTCATATTGATGGACAAAAATTCTAAGGGGTCAATAAGTTACTGGGGAGAGGGTGGAAGGGATATAATAGAGCCTGCTTTTTCAAATCTAGGTTCTTTGACTCCACATTTCCCTGCCTCCCAGTGGTTGGGGGTTTCATATTGGGGCTCTCAAGCTGGCTTGTGGTCCCATTCCTTGTATATGGTCATCTACCTTTAGCTCTTCTCAGTGATTCAAGGAGGTCACAACTTTTCATAGTTTTATGGTTTGACTTACTTCACTCTGTTGGCATTTGCCTTGATGATGCAAATGTTGTAGATAAAATCACATGAATCATTGACATGTTTTGTTTGTTTTAGCATGAATCCAGGCCAAATAGTATTAGAAATCATGGTATTCTTACAGTTAAAGTCCAGTTCACTAAAGAATATCTTTTATGAATTAGTAAAAAGAACTTTAATGAAACCTCAATACTCAAGTGTCCCTTTTTTTTTTCTTTTAAATTTTGGGACCATACCCCGTAGTACTCAGGGATTATTTCTAGCCATGCTGGGGAACCATATGTGGTGCTGGGGATCAAACCGGGTTTGCTCATGTTCAAGGCAAGTGTCTTAGCCCCTTACTGTCTGCCCAGCCCCAGTCCCACTTTTTCATATTCCAGGCAGCATCCCTGCCATTTGGCTCTCCTGTTTTTGTTCATTGGACATCAGGAGAAGCATTTGTCTCATCTTCCCACTTTGAAGACTGAACTGGCTGCTGTCTTAGTGGAACACATTTTTTGTTTGAAAGAATGAATGACAAACTGCCGTTATGCAGATGGGAATATTTGGTCAACATTTTCTCAGAAGTGAATGCAGGGAGGCTGTCATTTCAAGGAAACCAATGACAGAATTTGTCGCCACTGAGAACATTCAAGCTTTCAAGTGAAAATTGGAATCTGAGAAACTTGTATGCACCACCTAGATCTTGACCATTTCTCAATCCCAGTGAATTCAGTGATGATATTAACAAATGTAGTTTCCTTTTAATAAAGCCCAGTGAGAAGGTGTTAACATTTAAAAAATCTGTACTGCTCATTGAATTAACAATTTTCAGAGAACCAGTATATGTGTTGCAAAATCATGCTTGGGTAAAAGATCCATTGAAAGTACAAGACACACCAATGGATTTTAATATAACAAAGTATGAAAAGTTAATTGATATGGTTTCTAATTCTACATTGCAGCTAGTCTTTAAGAAACTACCACTTACTGAGTTATAATGCACTATCAGAAAGGACTATCTACAATTATGTGAAAAGACTATTAAATTACTCCTCCCCTTTCTACTACATTATCTGTGAGAGGCTGTATTTTTCTTTATGTCTACAACCATATCGCCTCCGAGGAAATTTAACCGCAGATATGAGAATCTAACTGTAATTTATTAATCAATGCATTTAAAAGACTTGAAAAATATGATAAAAATCTATTTTCATTATTTTGGAGGGAGAGGGGTTGGGAAATTTTAGACTTCACTAAAATATATTGTTTGTGTGATGATATGATGGGCTGATAGATTTATTGTTATTTTTATTTATTTTTTCCCCTTTGGGGATGCCAGACCATGGTTATGTCAGGCTCACTTCTGAGCATTCAGTAGCACAGACAAGACTCCATGAGGCCCTGGGCACTTTTTAGCCCCAAATCCTTTTTCCAGGCCCATTTCTATGCAAAATTCTTAGGATTGCTAAGATACACATGAGCACACCAGAATTTAAGCTTGTGGCTTCAGGCTTCAGGGCAAGTATTTTAAGCCACAGAGCCCTTTCCAGCTTATTGTTGTTTTTGGAAGAATAGAAAGTTATTTTAATTTCTAGCATGTCCAATATCAATAGATATTGCCCACATGAACAGATTTAGTGTCCTTAATATTTAAGAGTGCCTTGGAATTTTGAAGCCCAGAAGTTAGAAACATTGACCTAGTTCTTGGAGAGAGTGCCAGAAGATCCTAGGCTCATGCTGGTACAGGGGGAATGTGGTAGGCCTGGGCTGTTCCCAAGCTAATAGCACTTAACCTTAAATTGGTTAAGCGGACCTTCTTTCTGGAGTATGGTCAAAGCGTCATATAATATAGAAGACATTGCACACTCCCCTGGCCCTGTTCAGGAAAGACATTAAGAACAATGTATGTCTCTATTGGTTCTCTTTGAAGAAAGATGGTTTTTGCTGTTTTAGGAACCACATTGATCAGTATTCTGGGGCTCATTCTGTGTTCAGGGGCCATCCCTAGTGATGCCAAGGATCAGACCCAGGCCTCCCACAGGTAAACTATGTTCTTAGCCTGTTGAGCTCTCTCTTTTGCTGAATCTTGAAGGTGAAGGCAATGAAAAGAGGCTGAAGGCCTTGAGTATATGAAAAAGCAAACACAAAAGGAGAACACAATTAGAATGTAAAACAGGGTGGGGGCTGAAGTATTGACTACTGAGGGTTTTTTGGCAGTCAGTACTTAAAGTTCTTCCTTTGGGGGATTGAAAGGCATAAAAAGGACGCAGTGCATCTGACAAATCTCTGTAGGGCGATCAAGAGGAGATGGCTAGTAGCAGGACTGGTCTGGGTCACAGAGCTGATGGAACCTTGACTTGTGTAGTGGAGACAGCTGTGAGTGTATGTAAGACATGCCAGAATAGAGAAGTGCACAGTTCTAAGTAATTAGATAATTAGTTGAGACCAAAGAAGGAAAATCCAACCACAGAGTAGAGATAATAATCACCCCCAAAGGAAGTCCATGGAGTGCGGGTTTGAAAAGGATGACAAGGGGCTGGAGCAATAGCACAGTGGTAGAGCATTTGCTTTGCATGTGGCTGATACAGGATGGATCCGGGTTCGATTCCCAGTGTCCCATACTGTCCCCCAAGCCAGGAATGACTTCTGAGCATCTGGCCAGGTGTGTCTAGATTTCTGAGCATCACCAGGTGTGGCCCAAAAAACAAAAAAGAAAGAAATGAAGAAAGAAAAAAAGAAAGAAAAGAAAAGAAGAAAGGAAAGGACGATGAATTCCATTTGGGTCCCATCTGACCTGTCCATGAGGTGACACACCATCAATATTTGGTTGGCTGCTTCGGGAGCTAAGCAGGAAGATTGGTTTAAACACAGATTTGGGAGTCATCTGTATAGAAGCAGAATAGCTGAAGGTATGGTCTGAGTGAAAGAGCTCTGACTCACTCAGGATTTCTCTGAGAAGGGAAGCCTAAGTGAGACCCATGGAGTGTACCCATGGAGTGAGGAGAGAAAGAGGGAAGTGAAAGAAAGGGGAGAGGAAGGAGAGAAGAGGAAAAAAGAGAGTGCAAGATAGTAGAAAGGAGTGTCCAGAGAGACCCCAGAAAATGTGGCTGTGGAAACCAAGTTACTAATGTTCCAAAACCAGAGGTGACCAACAATGTCAATATATCAAATACAGTGAAGATTGGGGTTCTTTTCCATCAGGTAAAGATTGGGAATCTTCATTTTTGCAACCAGGAGGATTTTGTTGAGTCATGGTCTCTATCTAGAAAATGTTGGTTAAGTAGTTGGTCCCAGTTACTTGAAGAGAAGAGGAAAGTGAGAGAAAGGAGAATCAGAAGAAGGAAGTTGAGATATTACTATAATTCCTGCTTAAGTAACCTGAGAGAGACAGAAGGCTGATGAAACAAATGGAAGGAAATATCAACAGAGTGAGGTTTTGGAAGAAAAGAAGGTAATTTGGGAAATAGATAAGGGAAGGTCTCTCTCTGGCAGAGAAATGAGTTCCAATTCAGATGAGAGACATGGAGAGAGTATGGAAGAAGTTGAAGATGTAGGATGATTCAGTCAGAAATGGAAGTTGCTATGGTGCTTGAAAAAAAAATCTAGAAGGAGAAGAATGATGATAATTTGGATTGAGGGTGAAAAAAGAGAGGGCAGTGTGAAGTCAAAGGCGGGGTGAGTAGAAGGCCAGAGGGAGCCCTGAGAGACCAGGAATGGCAATTAGACTAGGAGGTGAGCAGAAGGTACCAAGAGCTGGATCACATCTTAGATATTGGCAATTTAATTAAACCAGTCTGGTCTTTCTACACAATGATTCATTTATATCATAACTAAAAATTATTCTCAACAATAGGGATTTTTTTCCCTTACCAAAACATCATTTTCTGGCCAATTCAAATTATCCTTATGTGTTTCTGTTGTTTACTTTGATGTTCACCAGGTTAAATCTTCAGCTATGTTACTGCCATTAAGAGTTCCCAATGCAGAAAAATCTATTCATTATGAACACATTTATTGCTTCATTGAGTTGCCTATTTAAAATGCAGAGAACCACAAATTAAATGTAGTGCTTTTTCATTTTGAAAAAGGCGGATGAATGGGTACTATTTTCTTGAATGCATCGTGTTTGTCTTACATAATTAACAGTCCAGATTCACAGGCTAACAGATGCCAGTCCTTGCTTGCATTGATACTTGTTCCTTCTGGAAAGGGAGGCTTCCAAAGACTTCCCCACGCTGTGTTCAGTGTCAGGGGAAATAGTAAGGCAGATGTAATGGGGACAGTTGCTTTGGAGGGGGCAGACAGAGGGCAGCTAAATGGACAGCAGAGAGGTTGGCTTCCAAAACCAATGCCTCTGAAGTGAATTATGCAAAGGGAAAGAAATAATCCTTCCTGACTCCCCAATTTAAAAGATTGCATATATAACAACAATAGCTTACTAAACCTTCTGCCATTGTATTAATGACTTCATTGGTGATACAATAATTTTCCCAAATGAGCTTGCTCCTATGCTTTTTCTTTTTTTCTTTCTTTTTTCCTCTTCTCTTCCATTTTCTTTTTATCTTTTCATTTTTCAATAACTTTGCTTTTACTTATCTGGAATAAAAAATATTATGATCAACTATGTCAATTATATGAAACATTTTATAAGGATTGTGAAAAATAAATATTTTCTTATTACATTTAAACATATTATAACAAAATGCATCCCCTTAAAAATCCTTCCTTGAAATAAAATATCTCAAGTACCCAGTATATGAAGTTGCTAGCCCATCATTTTCTGATTTCAAATTCTAAAGCCCTCTATGATAGATGTTCTGGTGTTTGTTCCAGATATAATTCTTTGGTGACATATTCCCAAGATGTCTACTATTGATCAGAATGAATATGCTGTGTTGAATGTGTGTCATTGTAGGCCAGAGTCAGCACTCAGGGGACTGACCAATCTGATCTGAAGGGCAGAGCTTCTTTTTTAGCTCTATCCCATTTGTAACCCAATAGAGACTCTGTACTCATACTTATTTTCCTTCTGGTTTTAAACCCACAGCTAGCTGTGCTCAGAGCTCACTCCTGGCTAAGTGCTCAGCAGTCACATGAAGTTTTGGGGATCGAACCAGGGTTAGCCACATGAAAAGCAAGCACCTTAGCTTCTGTACTATCTCTGACCCAGTGCGCTCTATTTCTTAATGTTTAAGATAGTTTCTTCTATTCATATGCAGGCTTTGATTGGGAGAACTTGTCTCTAGTGCTCACAGACTTTCTCTCTCCCTTACGCTTGGGTCTTCATTTCTTTTGACTTATACTCCATACTTCCCCTCTCTCTAACTTTCCAGGAATATATCTGAAAAGTCCTTATCTTTAATAAGCAACTTTTCTATACCTTTAATTCGATAAGAGGGTAATACTTCTTTGACTATACCTGTGAGCATTACTCTGTTTGTCTACTGAGAGAACCCAGATTCAGAAGCACAAAAACAGTTTGGAAGTCATCATTTTCCACCCTATGCCAGATGCTGCTCTTTGCATCTTCTGCCATCTAAATCATTTGCCCTTTGTCAGATGTATGGTGAAAATATTTTCTCCCAGAGAGGCCAGAGTGATAGTACAGCAGGTAGGATATTTGTCTGGCATGCAGCTGACCCAAGTTCTATCCCCAGCACCCTACCAAGCCTCACCAGGAGTGACTCCTAGTGTAGCAGTGCAAGGTGATTCAGGTGTTTCTCCTGACTCTGCACTCAGGAATCATTTAGGAGTAAGCTCTGAGAACAGCTGCTCTCCTTCCCAAAGTCTCACACTGAATAAGATGTCTTTTTACTTCAAGTAGTTTTAGTGAAGTTTTAGCCTACTGTAGCTTGTTCATTTATTTTTTCACTTTGGTTTTATTAGTCAGTGGAGTCACTTTAGAAGTAACTGTCATGGAATTTTTTGCCTTTTTTCCTAATGTGTTTTATGGATTTGAGGATAACATCTGTCTTTAATCCATTTTCAGTTAACTATTGTATATGGTGTGAAGTACAGATCACCTTTCTTTTCTAACCAGGTTTTTCTTCATTATTTGTTTAAGAGGTTTTTCATTTTTTACATTATACTCTTGACTCCTTTGTCTTGAACTGTCTTCATATCTGTATATTTATATACAATAAACATACATATATATTTGTAGTCTATCGATTCTATTCTATGTATCTGAAAGTCTGATTTTACTTCAGAGCCACAATGTTTTGGTTAATACAACTTTGTAAAATAATTGTAGTGTGGGTTTTTTTTTTGTTTGTTTGTTTTGTTATTTTGGGGGGCACACAGGTGGCGCTCAGGGGTTACTCCTGGCTTTGTGCTCAGAAATTGCTCCTGGGGGGACCCTATGGATGCCGGGAATTGAACCCATGTTCGTCCTGGGTCAGCTGTGTGCAAGGCAAACGCCCTACCACTCAGGCCCAACAACTTTGTAAAATAATTGAAAGTCAAGAAAGTCAAGCAATGCCTCTCATCTTCTATTCTCAGGATTTCTGTGGTTATTTGGAATGGGAGATTTGTGGTTCTTTTCAAATTTGTGTCATATTTTTTCCATGTCCTTAATGATTGCATTTGGAATTTTGGTATGACTTGCATTTAGTTTTTATGAAACTTAGGGGGATAGTCATTTTTACCATGTTAATGCTTTCAGGACATGGACATGGAGATTTTTGTGTTTCTTTTTTAATATAATTTTTATTTTAATTATAGTGGCTTACATATCGTTCACAGTAATATTCCAAGTACATATTTACATTGAATCAGGGGAATTCCCACCACCGAATTGTCCTCCCACACCCGCTCCCATCCTGCCTCCCATATCCTCCACTCTCCCCCCAGGGGCTGCTAGAATGCGTGGTCCCTTCTGTGTCTAGTTTATTACTTAGTGGTCTTATAACTGTTTGGTCTTGGTGCCTCCATTACTGCCCCCTCTAATTGGGAGGCGGGACTAGAAAGTTCAAGTTATGTGGTTTTGTTTGAGGAAGAGAAAAGTAATATTATGGGGTAAAAATCGACTACGCCAACTATGAGCAGAGTCATTCTAGAGGCTCTCATCCTTGGTTTGAAGGACGAAGGGGAAAAAAAGAAGGTGAGACACCACAACAGTTCAAAAAGAGGAATCAAATAAGATATCCAGTGAGCACTGCAGCAATAAAAATATGCACCACATAGTTGCCATGGTTCAGAGATAGGAAATATGACAAGGCGCGAAAAGGAAGAAGAGAAAAAAAAGAAAAAGTAAATATATAAATAAAAAAATGGACAACTACTTCAATATCCACCCCAAAACAAAGAAATCGACAAAAACAAGATTAAAAAAAGGATTATTTAGTGTTTTTTTGTCTCCCCCCCCCCCCCCCCCCCCCCGCATAGGCACAGTAAATATTGGGGTCATCTGAAACAGGAATCCCCTTGGCCTAAGAGATACAGGGTTTCTCTACCCTTGGAATATATTGTCATGGGATTATCTATAGACTCCTTTCATGTTCATTTACTCTCCCCTTGGTATTTTTGTGGCGTATGGAAGACTTCTGCTCCAATTTGGATGATAAAAACAGACCTTAAATCTAGAGATCTCAGTCTGTGCACAGGTCAAGGAGTGGAACTTATGATGAAGACTTTCTTTGTGATTTTAGAAGTTCTGTTTCTTCGATGTCAGTTTAATCTGTCTTTTGTGGTTAGTGGTCTTGGCCCTTGCGCTGAAACTCGGATGGAGCCTGGGATATTGTCTTTCATTATGTTTCCAGAAGACCCATTCCGTTGGAATTGCCTCAGTCAGATCTCTGGAATTAGAGGTCATGATTGTTGTGCAGGACGTAGACCAAACCCTAGACTAGGGCTTTCTTGTTGATCCCAGAATACATACTGCCCGGCCATGGTTCTATCAGCCAGTCATCTGTAGATCACGTTCTTGGCTTTTGCATGGCCCATAGTGTGATAAGTCTTCTGATTTTGTTTTATCATTAGTTGGTAAGGTAGGATAACCTGTTTTTGTGTCCATTTGTTCCCAATTTTCTCATTGTCAGGATATCATATTAGAACTGGCACATGTTGGAGTTCCGAATAGTATTCAGGATGTCCCAGATGGGCTTTGGTTCCTGTAGCTGTTGTGAAGAACTGTGTCATTCTATGTCTAACGTTCAGGATTCAAGTCTGGATGGTCGGTGTCTAATTTCCTGGAGTCTAAGATGGATCCACATGACATATTTTCAAGGTGGGAGATTTCCCTGTATTGTAAATAAGTATGAGTTCTTATCCCTAGTAGATAAAAGCTTGTTTATATACGTGAGATTTCCCCTTTTTTAGTGTGCCTTTGGAGGAAGAAATAGTGCTTCATTATATTGCCAGTGCATTTGGGGGTGAAAAGAACAGAGAAACAAGTCACATACCCAAAAAAACATAAAAATAAAAATAAAAAAATATATTTGCTCACATATGTATAGTGAAAAATGTTTTTAAGTAAAATGAAATAAAAATAAGGAGGTAGTGTTATACAGGTCTTATACTTATGATAAAAGTATAGGTTTCCCCATTGCCTTTTGAGATTTTCTTGTGGGGTGTGGGTTCCCAGGTGCCTTTTCATCGCACACCCTGCCCTTCTTGAGATTGGTAAAAGATTTGACGGAGGGGGGTCTTGTGTAAAGTTCTTGCATTGGGAGTCCTTTAAGGGCTAAGTCCAGTATCCACGTTAGGATAAGTTGGTAGGGAGGGCCACACAGCATGAGTCAGCAGGGGTGTTGGTTGTCTTTTCCTGCCGGGAACGAGGTGTGGGTTTGAGTGGATGTCCCTTCGCTTGGGTGCTGGGTACTGGTTCATTGGGGTAGGAGGTCAGTTTTGATGCCTAATAGATTAAGAACTGAGGGTGAAGAGTTTTAATAAGTTGTAAAATCTGGATGGGATTGAGGGGTGAAGGGATAGTCGGATTCCTGAAAGGGGGATAGGGGAGAGTATTTGGAAGGGGCAGAAGAAGAAAGGGGAAAATAAGATTAAATAGAAAAAAAAGGAAGGAGTAGTGAGAAGAGAGGTGAAAAGAGTGGGGGTATGTTATTTTGCTTGAATATGTTTGATGCCAGAATGCCAGGTCACACCCTAGGGTAGGGCACAGATTAGGGTGAGCAACATAGTAATCCCCCAAAATATTTACATACACAACAAGTAAGCACTGTAGTATAAGTCTGCAGGTCACAGTTGCTGCTTCAGTGGTCTGGCTGGTCACATGCTTCAGGTCCTAAAAGAAGGTATACCCTAGAGAGAAAGGGTATGTTAAAAAGTTTTATCGAGACAATTTTGTAATGCAACCTGGGTATGGTATCTCGTGTGGCTTAGCTCTGAGATGCCATCTTAGGTTGTCCATCCTTTGTATCCAAGAACGCCTGTGGACAGAAAAGCTGAGAGGTTACTTTAAATATATTAAGCTTAAGGCATTAACACCTATTATTTTGAAATACCTTCATTGGAGTCAGTGATTTCCCATGGTAATCTTTACATGTAATCTTGTATAAGATCCCTAAAAGATTATTATGAGCCTTTGCAGTAACAGGTTGGTTACATACCTGTTCTCTCTACGCTGCTGTTTCTGCAGTTGCTGGTTTCTTTATGGTTTAATGTGTGGTTGAGAGTTTATGTTGTTCCTCTTTCATGTGTTTTGGGCACTTCTGCCCAGTATATGTGTGATGTTACAGTGTTTGGAGTTTCTACCCTGTTAAGTCCTGTTATTTGATCTTTGAATATTAGTTGTATATATGGTGTAGTTTCTAGGTGCTTCAGAATAGTGCTATCATTCTGTGTTTATCTTTCATCTTCTGGCTTACTTCGTTTAACATAATATGTTATAGGTCCATCCATGTTGCTGCAAAGTCTGTGATTGAATCATTTCTGACTGCCATGTAGTATTCCATTGTGTATAGATAGATACCACATCTTAATGATCCACTCATCTGTTGTTGGGCATCGAGGTTGGTTCCAAGACTTGGCTATTATACTGAGTGCTGCGATAAATAGTGGGGTGCACACATATTTTGGGATGAATGTCCTTTCGACTTGGGGGTAGATACCCAGGAGAGCAATTGCTGGGTCAAATGGCAGCTTGATTCTGAGTTCCTTGAGCACTCTCCAGACTGTTCTCTATAGGGGTTGGACTAGGCGGCATTCCCACCAGCAGTGGATGAGAGTGCCTTTCATACCACAACCCCGCCAACAGAGATTGTTTCCATTATTTTTGTTGTGAGCCATCCTCACTGGTGTAAGGTGGTACCTCATTATTGTCTTGATTTGAATTTCCCTAATGATGAGTGAAGGTGAACATGTTTTCATGTGTTTGTTGGCCATCTTTCGATCTTCTTCGGTGAAGTGTCTTTTCATTTTATCTCCCCATTTTTCTATGGCTTTATTTGGTTTTGTGGAGCTCATCTTTCTGAGTGCTTTGTATATTCTGAATATCAGCCCTTTATCGGACATGTTGAGTACAAAGATTTGTTCCCATTCAGTTAACTGTCTTCTTGTGTTAAGTATGGTTTCTTGCCATACAGAAGCTTTTTAGTTTGGTGTAATCCCATTTGTTTATGTTTGATGCTAAAGTTCTTGCCATTGGCAATCTATCATCAAAGACTTTTTGATATATAGGTCTTTGAATGTTCTGCCTATTTTTCTCAATAAACTTTATGGTTTTGGGTCTGATTTTGAGGTCTTTGATCCATTTTGAGTTGACTTTTGTATATGGGGTGAGGTATGGGTCAATTTTCAATTTTTTACAGGTGGTTTTCCAGTTGTACCAACACCATTTGTTGAAAAGACTTTCTTTGTCCCATTTCAAGTTCTTGGCTCTTTTGTCAAATATTAGTTGACTATATGTCTGGGGGCTTATGTCTGGAAATTCTTTTCTAACCCACTGGTCTGAGGCTCTGTCCTTGTATCAGTACCATGCCGTTTTGATCACTATGGCTTTATAGTATAGCTTCAGGTTAGGAAGCGAGATGCCACCCAGCTTCTTGTATTTTTAGTATGTGTTTGGCTATCCTGGGTCTTTTGTGGTTCCAGATGAATTTTATGATTGATTGTTCTAAGTCTTTAAAGAATGATGTCTGAATTTGGATGGGGATTGCATTAAATCTATATAGGAGTTTGGATAGGATAGTCATTTTGACTATGTTGATTCTACCTACCCATGAGCATGGGATGTTCTTCCATTTCCTTAGATCCTCTTCAATTTCTTTCTGAAGTGTTTTGAAGTTTCCCTGATATAAGTCCTTCACTTCCCTTGTAAGGTTGATCCCTAGGTATTTAATGTTTTTTGTTACTATTCTAAATGGAATTGAATTCTTAATCTCTCTCCTCTACTTCATTATTTGTTTAGAGAAATGCTAATGTCTTTTGTGTATTCACTTTGTAGCCAGCCACTTTGCTGCATTGGTTAATTATTTCTAGAAGTTTTAGTGTGGACTCTTAAGGGTTTTCTATGTATATCATCATATCATCTGCAAAGAGGGATAGTTTGAGTTCTCTTTCCTAATTTGGATTCCTTTGATTCCCTTCTCTTGTCAGATTGCTATTGCTAGGACTTCTAAGATTATATTGAATAAGAGTGGAGAGAGTGGACAGCCTTGCCTAGTTCCTGACCTTAGTGAAAATACTTTCAAATTTTCTCCATTGAGGATAATGTTGGCTGTGGGCTTTTCATAGATAGCTGTAACTATCTTGAGAAAGGTTCCTTCTAACCCTATTTTGCTGAGTGTTTTCAACATGAATGGGTGTTGAATTTTGTCAAATGCTTTCTCTGCATCAATTGATATGATCATGTCGTTTTTGTTTTTCTTGTTGTTGATGTGGTGTATGATGTTGATTGATTTACATATGTTGAACCAACCTTGCATCCCTGGGATGAAACCCACTTGGTCATGGTGTATAATCTTTCTGATGTAGTGCTGGATTCGGTTTGCTAAAATTTTGTTGAGAATTTTTGCATCTATGTTCACTAGTGAGATTGGTCTGTAGTTTTCTTTCTTGGTGCTGTCTTTGCTGTCTTTGGGAATGAGTGTGATATTAGCCTCATAAAAGGAGTTGGGGAGGGTTCCTGTCTTTTCTATGGTTTGGAAGAGCCTGTGGATAAGTCTTCTCAGAATGTTTGATAGAATTCACCTGTAAAACCATCTGGACCTGGATTTTTGTTCTTAGGGAGTTTCTTAATTACATCTTTGATTTCCTCTGAAGTGATTGGACTGTTTAGGTTTTCTAGATCTTCAGATTCTAGTCTCGGTAGCTGGTATTTTTCCAAGAATCTGTCAATTTCTACTGGGTTCTCTAGCCTAACTGAGTATAGTTGTTCAGAATATGACCTCATGATATGTTGTATTTCTTGGGGTTCTGTTGTAATCTCTCCCCTTTCATTTGTGATCCTATTAATTTGGGTGATTTTCCTCTTTTTTTTTTTGGTGAGTCTTGCCAGTGGTTTGTCTAAAACCAACTCCTGGACTCATTGATTTTTTTGTATTGTTTTCTTGGTTTCTATGTTGTTTATTTCTGCTCTGGTTTTTATTATTTCTTGACTTCTCGTTGTGGTTGGATTTTTTTGCTGCAGTTGTTCTAGTTCCATAAGGTGATCCTTTAAATTGTTGATTTTGTTATTTTCCTCTTTTCTAACATAAGCCTGTATTGCTATGAGTTTCCCCCTAATTACTGCTTTCGCTGTGTCCCACAAGTTTTGACAAGTTGTCTTTTCATTATCGTTTGTCTCAAGGAATCTTTTTATTTCTTCCTTGAGTTGCTTTTTGATCCAACTGTTGTTGAGTAGCATATTGTTTAATCTCCAGGTGTTTGATTTTCTCCATTGTTTCTTCTTACAATCAATTTTTTATAGAAATATTTATTTATAATATATTTAAGCATCATGATTACAAACATGTTTGTATTTGGGTTTCAATTAAAAAAAACACCCTCCTTCACGAGTGCAACCTTCCCACTCATAGAAATATTTTGAATATTAACTTCTTCCCAAATGTATGATGTGCATATGTCTTCTTTTGATTTTGCTAGATTGCTTGTATGTGTGCTATATACTGTGTAAAATATTTTAATTGGCTGTAGACTAATTTATTTATTCACATTATTGTTTGCATTATCATTTGAGTTTCCATTTCACTTTTTCCCTTGACATAGTATGCAGCAATATCTTTTTCATATTTCTCCTTTAGCTTTGCTGATTTCTGGTCATAGTATTACTTATCCTTGGTTGATAGACCAGACCACATATCTCCCAATTATTTGGCAGGAACAGGCCAGGGAGTTCTTTCTTGTAGTTGGGCTATATTGATAGTAAAACAGGACAAAAGCTGATAGGGCCCTTTTTGGAACATTGGGGTCTTCTTGCCTACTTCTTATCTACTTTGAAAGGAATGTAATTCTTCACCTTCCTGTCATAGTGGAACTTATCAGTCTTGGCCATATCTTCAAGCTTTGACTTTATAAATAAGTCTTCTATCTCTCTGAGCATTTCTTGGAGAATTTAATGAAGTTGACCTTCAAGTAGGGATGCTGCTTTTTGTGCTCTTCCAAGCACAAAGACATTGTATTGAGACATTTTGCCTTTTGGTTTATTGGTGTCTTTTTTATTCATGGTGACAGGATGGTGTCTCCCTGGTCTGATAGTTTTTCCTTAAAGTCCACCAAGAGCTGGGTCAATTCGAGTCACTGTCTTGCAAAGGCTCTGGTGTGAACTGGTTTATAATAGTTTCTTTTTTATGCATGTAGCAGTAGCCTAGTTTTATTATTATTATTAACTATTATTATATAGTAGTCCAGTATTATTTGTTGAAAAGATGTTTTTCTCCATCATTGTATGATCTCTACTCCTGTATCATAGATTACATGTTTTTATTCTCTTAACCACTGTTACTTTGTAATGTAATTTGAAGTCAGGGAACATGGTACCTCCCTTTTTGGAAGTAACAATTCTCATTCCAACATTCAGAGCAAGTCAGATGCTAATCAAGTATAGACATCCTTATAGGCTACCTTATGGTCATAGGCCATTGAGGTTTGACCTGAGTTGAAAAAGATGGAACTAATGTCACCCTATCTCACCCTTGTTTTTTGTTTTTTAGTTTTTTTTGTGGGGCATATCCATCCCTTTTAAAATTCTTCATATAGAAATCTCACACCCCCAGATTTTATGGCACCTGTCCCACTCAGTTTTACAATCTCACAACAACTAAATCACAGATTCTTGGCAGTCACTTATCCCTGGAAGCTATTATGCTTTTTTTAACCTACAGAGTTCCCTTTCTTTCTTGTGACAATGTTTTCAATCTGAGTTTAGCAGATAATAGAATCCTATTTAGAATCTTAAACCAAAGAGGTTTTAATTGAATGATTTTGTTTTGTTTTGATTTGATTTGGCTTTGATTTGTCACCAGCAATAAGATTAGACCTACATAGGTAAAGACTTAGGACTAGGGACACATACATGATCCTATTATTACAAATATTTAGCCTGTCCTCATTATTACCAGATCAGAACAGCAAGATTTGTATTAGTTGAAAGAACTTTTAACAAAAGCATATGCTTTTGTTAAAAAAGGTTTGTTAAAAAAGGTCCAACAACATCATTTAAGGTTCTTGGAAACTTGGGAACTGTTGGCCTTCCCAGTGCTGAAGCAATAAGGGAGTAATATTACTACCTGAGTGGAGGGACAGGAGGTGCTGTGGAGAGAGCCCACTTGGTAGGGGGAGAGTTTAGAGGGAAGCAGCCTAAGGAAGCCATAGCAGAAGGAAGCAAGAAAAAATGGCTGCATCTTCTCTTCCCTCCCTGATCATCTTTTGTAAGTGCCTTCCAGTGGTCAAGCAGTGTTGTTTAGAGGGATGTAGGGCAAAGTCCAGAATGGATTGATGGCGGGAATATGCAAATAGAGAATAAATACACCAATACTTTGGTGGTTTTGTGGAAAATATCTTAAAGGGTTTTTTAATTTAAATTTTTATTTTCAACTCCTCAATCATGGAGGAACTTAATGTAGGATTGAGTCTAAAGGCTGTTGCACTTGTAGTGCAACCAAAATTTTTAACAAACACAGTTATTTTGCTATGTTAACTTAGAAGTCAGATAGACCTTCCATAATCTTTTTCACTGACTCATTCCACCACTGGGACAGCTTGGAGAAAGAGTGCCAATGGCTGTCCAAATCCCGTATTTAAAAATTATGAATCAAGGGGCTGGAACAATAGTACAGCAGGTGGGACATTTGCCTTGCATGCATTTAATCTGCCAGGTTGGTCCTCCAAGCCTGCCAGGAGTGATCCCTGAGCACAGAGCCAGGCATAAACTCTGAGCAAACCTCACCACCACCACCACCACCAAACAAATTATGAGTTGAGGAAAACCTTATTTATATAGTTGTTTTGGTTTTGGGGCCACACCTGATGGCACTCAAGAGTTCTTAGCCCTGGCTCTGTGTAACTCAGAGATTACTTTTGGCTGTAATTACTCTGCACTCAGAAATTACTCCTAGCCTGAGGACCATATGGGATGCCAGAGATTAAACCCAGGTTGGCCCTGTGCAAGGCAAACACACACACACACACACACACACACACACACACACACACACACAGAGTCAAGGCAGCCTTTTAAATCCATTGTGTTTAGCCTTCCACCTGTGGCAGAGACAGTACAGTTAGGAGAAGGGAAAGTCTGGATTTAGAATCTGAAACTGGCTGAGGGGACCTGTGTCATTATTGCATGTGGGCATGCCAGCCTCTTATATCTAGCGTTGCTCTTCCTAGGGGTGGGAGAACCTCACACAGAAATGAGTGAACAGCTAGCCGTTATATTTGATCATCGTCCATCCCGAGTCTTCAGCACACAAAAGGAAGAGGACTGCACAGGCCTGTAGGTGGGCAACAGGCTGTGTGGTCAGAGAACAGGCCCTGAGTACCCACAATGGGGCTAAAGGTTGTTGGGGGAATAGTGTAAGCCATCAGTGGACATCCTCTTGGGCCAGATTTCTGGTTTAATGGAGTGAGAGAGCCACAGAAGAGCAGAGCCATCTGGAACACAGGCATAGGGATAAAAACCTCTCTTCTTGGTCTATGTACTGAGCATGTGATCTAACAACCTCTCAACAGGTACCCACAGTTTCCCATTCCACCTCCACCCCCGTTCTTCCATCACTCCCACCTTCAACACTCCACTTACTTCCTGCTTGCTAATTGCTGGCAACAGAAGCAGCGGGGGCAGCAAACACAGGTATATGTCTATGGGCCCTCTGTGCCACCTAGTCCTTCTACTTCCACTCAGCCATCCCTTCATGGTTCCTGCAGATGCGTGTTGAGACGTGGGCTTCTTTCCTCAGAAACCTACCCAGCTCTTCCTTAATACTCTGTAGATGGCCTAGTGTCCCATTTCTCCAGAAACTAGAAAGCACCTAAGCAACAGTGTTATTTGTCTCCTGCTCCATGGACTACTTTACTATAGCTGTGGTGGTCTGTGGGAGGAGGAGAATGGACTGATTTTGCTCAGTCACTGACCACTGTACCCCAACGTAGTTTTCTTTCCCTCTAGTCCCAGGGGTGATGGTGCAGTTCTCCCGCCCACTACAGTCTCAGGCAACGGTTTCTACCACAGCTGTGAATGGATGTCAGCCCCCTCTACCTGCTGTGGACCTGACCACACCCCTTTATGTGGTCTAGATCTCAGAATTTATTTTGTTTTGGGGCCATACCCAGCTGTGCTCAGAACATATTGTATTCAGGAATAATTTCCAACAATGCTGGTAACCAGATAGAATGTTGGAAATGGAACATGGGGCTGCATTGTCCATTACCTTACTCCTGTCCTAAAGCTGAGCCTTTAGCTGCCTTCATAGCTCTGCTCCTCATTCCCAGGTTCTTTCTGGTCCTCTGTATTCTTCTTCCTCCTGGCCCAGTGATTTGCTAAATCGTCAAGATCAGCTCTAGCCAAGACCTTGCTGTTACAAGGTGCAGAGGGCAAATTGATTTTTCTGTTTGGTATCACACTAGTGAGATCACCTTCCAAACGTACCCTTCACCTGTGTGCTCTGTCCAAACAACTCTCTCTGCCTCCCCCCTGTGATCATTTTACTCCTTAAATTTTTTGCCCCTGCCAAGACCTTCCTCATTTCTTCTTTGTAGTACCTGGCCTCTCAAAAGGGGACAAATTAAGCTCAAATCTCATAAGACACATCAAACCACTGGCTTCCAATTCAAGTAGCAGTGCTCAGAAGTCTTTAAAAGTTTATCCCAGGAGGAATAAACTTTTTTGGGGGATAAGAGGAACACATTTACAATTAGAAATGATGTATTGCTTATAGCAGTCAGAGTCCACTGAGGGGGGAAAAACCATAATAGCTTATTTCAGAACTAATATGGCTATACATTGGCGACAGAAATGATGTAGCTATCTTACTAGAAATACAACAAAGATATTACTTAGCAGCTGTCTCCCCACACTGTCATTTTGTTTTACTCTGTGGTACTTGGCAGAGAATCTAGAAAAGGGAAAAAAATAATTAAGCCCTACTGTGTTCTCCTGGATGAAATGATTTCTGCTGTTCCAAGAAATAAACGTTACAAGGCAGTGTATGTCCCATGGTGATCGGAAATACAACCTTTTTCAGAGGTTTCCTTCGGTCAAGATAGGGCCTTTGCTTTCCGCTTCTTGCCAAGGTTTTCTTCACCCTGTGTTCCTAACACACACTTGAAGGCCAGGCACCCTCCGAGGGGTCACCATTAGATCTTGCAGCCTGCTTTGAAGCAAAGAATTCCACAGAGAACTGCTTAGGATTTCCTTTTCATTGAGATAAAGAGATGCCACATGTAGCACATTCATTTGCTCATTCATTCATCATTCATCCAACAAGTAATTATGTTAATGGCCACTTACCGTTCATTGTTTTAGACTGGATATTATTTCACATGTGGAAAAATGCCAGACAAGAGAGAGGCTGACTTTCTGAGTGACATCCCCCCGCCCTCGGTTCTCTCTCTGCCATCACACCCACTCGGTCAGCTGGACCACCTGTTCATGTTCTCTTGGGTCTGGAAGCTATCCTTGCCAAATTAGCATTACAGAGATCTGGATCATGTTATCTGTAAGAGCTACTCTGCCACAATGGAGGGAGCCCCATTACCTATGCAGAAGAATGAGCTGTCACAATAAAGTCTAACTTCTATTGTCTGTTGGCTGGTGCAGTTCATGGTTTGTAGCCATAAAATGTATGAAATGACCCCACTTTGCTCTCCACTGGCATGCCAAAGAACAATGACTGGCTAGAAGATAGTGAGAAGAGACATGTACAGATTTCCTTGGGGAAAATTCAGGTCTTCTTGGTCCTTTCCTGCATGTTTGAGACCATATTGGTGTAAGAGTATGTAAGAGTATGAAAGGAAACTCAAGTGTGTGGCTGATGGATGCACACTAGTGTCATGAAAATGCATGGATCCATTCTGAAACTTCCTTTTTCATATATTGCAGGCTATGTTGGCTGTTAGCATGGTGATTAACTCCATGTAGTTGCTCTTCTGTCCATGGTTTTATAATGTCTTGTCTCTTATTTAACCCATTGCTATTAGTGACATGTAAGGTGGGTTCTCTAACTCATCTGCTGTTTTGAGGGTTCTCACTTCATTCTCTCAATGGGCCTCTGGTGGGCATCCCAGGCAGACAGAATTGCCAAACTTCCCATATTCTTGGCCAAACTTGCATTAAGTGGCCACACCATCTTGTGTGGTGCTTGCACTAATACCCCTGCCATCATGGCACATGCTTTTTACCCATCTCTCAAAAACCACATCAGTGTCTCTATACTGGACTCTCTTCAGGCTTTGCCAGCTTGACCTTCCAGCCAACACTTCCAATCAAAGGCTTTGATTGGTCAGCATTCTGTTCTCAGAATGAGGGATTCTTTGCCAATACACCTAGGTCAGGCCCCTCTATGTTCCCAACCTTCCAGGATCTCTCATCTTACTTATAATGGCCCAAGTTCTTACAGTGGCCAGTAGGCTCAGGTAATCTGTGTGTACACACATGCATGCACACACATACACATCCTTTATTTCTTTCTTGCTTCCTTACATTGCTTCAACCACACTTCCTACTTTTCCTCAAACATACTCAAGTATGCTCCTTGTACTTTACCCTTTGCCAACCATGCTCTTCCCCCAGATGGCACAGGGATTGCTTTCTAGAGCTTCCTAGTGCTTGCTCTTTCAGTCTGCCTTATCCATTGTTCCTGGTCTCAGTATCTCTGCTCCTCCTTGGAGTTTGCTTCTCTCTAGTGCATTATAAGATCAGTGTTACTTTTCATGTTATTATTTGAGTCTTTGTTCTCTGCCACATACAACTCCTGCCCCTGGAGGAGTACTTGCCATCTAGTGGGCCATTCAAGAACTACAGCTGTGTTTGCAGTAAGCATCCATCTACCCTATTGCATGCTTGGAGCAAATTGTGGCATCAGTAGCAAGAAGTTACAATTTGGGAGAAAGAGTCAAGAATACCCTTGATTTGTTTTGAAAATGTTCATCTATTATGTCTTTTTGTTTTCTTTTTGCTTTATTGGGGAGCAGGGGCCTTTGAATAGGCCTTAGGCACTCTTCAGGGCCCTGTGTGTTATTCTGGCCCATTTGGCCATCAGTTCAGCACAAGTGCCTGAGGAGGTGGTAGTGGGGATATCCTGGCTAGCTTGGCAGTTTCAGGGGCCTCCAGGACTGCACCCTGTGATGTTTGGGGGACCATATGGAATTGGGACTCAAACTTGGTCAGTTCTATGCTAGCCTTATGCCCAAATTCCTAGTGAACATGGGGTTCTTAAAAAAAAACAAACAGAAGAGGGAGGTTATATAAGTTGTTTGAAAGAACTTTGACTGATGCTATCAAGGTAAAGTGATTCGTGGTGTTCTTGATGGTAACTAGGCTAGGATTGGGTTTTAGTGTCCCGTGGACTTCAAAGTTTGATGGCAAAGTGATGCTTTGGAAGTTAGGTGCAGTTGCCTATTCTGTCTGATACTGACATTATTAGATTCCCCTCCTTATGCCCCCCAGTGCTTTGTCATGGCTTAAGACACCTCAAGCTCTGTTTTTAGGTTTTTCTCTTTCATGTTAAGTGTTTATCTGCTGTATTACTAGGCGCCAATGCATGTATTTGTATAAAATAATTTTTAAAAGAGAAAAGAAACACCATAGAGAATGTAGACTGGGTACAGCATTTTTGGAAAACAATATGGATATTTCTCAAAAGGTATAAATTGAGATTCTATATGATCAAGCATTAGTACTCCTAGGAACCCAAAAATACCATGTAGAAAAGCCCTTTGTATTCTTATGTTCATTGCAGCACTGTTTACCATAGCCAGAATCTGGAAACAACCCAAGTGCCTGAAAACAGAAGAGTGGCTAAAGAAACTTTGGTACATCTATACAATGGAATACTACACAGCTATTAGGAATAATGAAGTCATGAAATTAGCTTATACCTGTATGGATATGGAGATTATTCTGCTGAGTAAGATGAGTCAGAGGGAGAGGGATAGACTTAGAAAATCTCAGTTGTTTGTGGGATATGAGAAAAATAAAATATAGTATGGTAATAATAGCCAGAGAAAATATATATGAGGGCCAGGATGTTAGCAATGAAGTACTCACCTGGGGTTCCATCTCTAGTAGAAGTCATGGGAGTATGGAGTAGTTTACTTCATTACTTCGCAGTTGCAGTGAGTTCCATTCCTTGACTCCTCCCATGCCGTCTGTCCTCCTACATCTTGTATTTTGTTGGGGAGAGTTCTCCTAGCCAGTTCTTAGAGGTGCTGGGCACCACTCCTCATGATACTCAGTGCTCTGAGTATCTTAGTATTTTAGTGTCCAGTGATACTGCTCAGACCAGTGGTGTCAGAGGTCCCTAGTCAGAGATTCCCAACTTGGCAGTACCTGGGGGTCTATAGTCCTATACTCAGCAGTGCTCAGGGATCATAATGGGGGGGTTAAACTTGGGTTTTTTCATATGCATGGCATGTACCCCAACACTTGGGCTTTTTCCTTGATCCCTTGATCTTGCTAGTTATTGTCATGATACACCCCTATATTAGATCATTGCTGCAATGTGTTTTGTTTTGAGACAAAGTTGCCCCGGGCTTACTTATGGCTCTGCACTCAGAAAATACTCATGGTATATTTTTCAAAATAGAGGACAACTAAGGATCCCTCTCACCCTCACCCTTGCCATCTTCCTGACAGAGAAGGGCCCATTTTCTCTACTAAGCTCCAGAATAAAATCACAGTCATGGACTCTTTCCATGTAGTCTGGTCTGCACTGCTCTGGGGCCTTCTCAGATTTTCCTTTCTGCGTGAACCACAGGAGCCCAAAGCCACACCCACCCCCTCCAACAGAAATGGCCCAGCTCCACAAGTTAACCTTATCAAGCTGCCAAGCCACCCAATTTGTTTCAGATCTGTAGACCCTGGACCATGCAGCTGTGCAACAGCTCATTATTTCTTAGTAGTGTCAGCCCAGTGGTATCACAGGAAATTTGATGGGAAAGTTCCATAGAAATCTGCCAAGCTTAGTGCGCCTACACAGTAATAGAGAAGGCTCAACTGGCACCAATCACGGCTCAGGAAATTCTTAGACACAGACATTAATAGCACAATGGAGAGATACAACAATTATTTCAACTAGACCCTTGTTGATCAAAGTTTTGATATTTCTATTTGCCTGTGTATTGTAACAAACAACATGAAGTAAATTTGTACCTACGAGGAGTCAGGGTAGAGTGGTGCGTGGGAAATTGGGGCACTGGTAAAGGAAGGTCACACTAGTGGTGGGATTACTGTTTGAACATTTAATGCTTGAACAAACTATATTATGAACAACTTGGTAAATCATCGTGCTATAATAAAACATAAAATATTTTTTAAAAATTATTCCTGAAGGTTCTCTGGGAACCATAGGGATGCCAAAAATCAAATCCAAGTTGACTGCATTTGAGGCAAGTATCCAACTTGCCCACCAACTATCCCTTTGTTGTCTAGATCATTGATAATTTAAAAAATATATTTTTTTATTTAAACAACTTTATTACATACATGATTGTGTTTGGATTTCAGTCATGTAAAGAACACCATCCATCACCAGTGCAACATTCCCATCACCAATGTCCCAAATCTCCCTCCTCCCCACCCATTTATACCTCATTTTATGGTTGTTTTTTTTTTTTATCATACCCAAGAGTATTCAGAGGTTATTTCTGACTCATTATTTACGATTATCTCTGAGTAGACTCAGGGAACCATTTTGGAATGCTAGGAATCGAACCCAGGCTGATCACATGCAAGACAAGTGCCCTACTCACTGTACCTTCTGGCTAGCCTTTATACCTGTTTTAATCCACTTGGATTTATTTTTGTATTTAACATAAAATCTATCAAACTTGCCACAAGGACCCATGGTACAAAAACAGTTAAAACCTCTCTTCACTGAAGGTGTCACTCTTCGTTCGGAAGAAGTAAATTATTCATTCAGATCATCATTAAGTATTTCATTAAATTAAAGTGCCCCAAAAATCTTAGTACTGGAGTAATAAATGCTGTAATATTTATAGCTAGCTTGTCTTTGATTCATCGATCCATTGCATATGTAGCAAGTGCTTCTGTATGCAGGTCTTGCATGAAGGAATCAAAGGTGAGGATGTAGTCCTTGCTTTAGCTTATTGGTGGAACATTTGCAATAACTAAACCAAGGCTCAGCCTCGTGGGCATATGCCAGAACCATCTGTGGCAAAGTAGCTTTTTTCCCTTTGCTTAGTCTCTTCTCTTCTCACCTCTGTTTGTGGAAGGACTGGTTCTTTCCCTAAGTTCCAGACATACCTACTCTCATCCTAACTGAGTGACTCAATTTAAATGGATAACTCTTGAGTCTGAAACCTAACACATCCCAACATATTTCAGCTTGCAGCATCAACCATCCATTGCTTCAAGCTCTGAATGACTTATATGCCCTCCTTGAATTCTTCCTTTCTTCTGCTTACTCCCCACATCACTCTGGTATCTCATGCTATGCATGAGCAAATGTCAATGGTTTTTCTCTGTCCTGATTCCCTCAAAGTGTGGTCTGCAGGTCATGGTAGTAAAGGTCATGAGATGTTCATTTTTGGCCCTTGATCAGTGATGTATTAAAAATTCAGAACAAGCAGTCAAAGCTTATATAGCAATTGAAATTGTCTTGATGGCCAAATCATAGGATCAACAGTTAAGATGATGGCTTATAGGTGACACAAATTGTATAGTAACTTATCATATATACTGTTCTGTAGCTTACCAGTTGTACCCTAAAAAATGATTCAAAATATGTGAAATGTAAAACTTATTTTTATACCTTATTTTTTTAGGCTTCCATAGTTAACCTTATCTTTCTTTTCAGATCTTAGAATATTTTTGGTTAATATGTAAAATCATTTTGTTAGTTATTTTCACCCTTGATTTACTAAAGCTAAAATAAACTTTATAAAAAGTTTTTTTTTAACTTTTGGGGAAAAAAAGGAAGAGAGACTTTTCTTTCAATTTTGGTGGGTTTTTTTTGGGGTGGGTGGGTGGGTATATCTAGCTGTGCTTAGAATATATGACTGGATTTATCTCAAAAATATTTTAGTAGTGCTTGAGGTACCAGGAATCTAATCTATGTGCAAGGCAAAAGCACCTTAACCCCTGTGCTATCTCTAGAACCTGACTTCTCTTTTCTAACTATAGCAAGAGCACAAACTAAATGGCAGCCAGATGTTCATGTTTGTTTCCCACAGAACTCTCATCATTCTTGCTCTGTATTGGTTTGGGTCTACCATTGATGGTGACATATTAAAGGCCTAGAGTTAAAGACACATGTGTCATATATCTTAATAACTACATAGATATAGTTACTGAGGTAGAAGGGTTTTATAATAGAGTTAACATTTATTCTTTTGGTATAAAACTTAGCTGCACCTTCACAACCTCCAAAGTAACATCCTTCAGCCATTGTCCTTATGTTATGCCTTGTCTTCCCTTTCCTGCCCCTTCTCTGCTTGCCCTTTTCTACCCCTTTATCTTGGTGACCTCAGTCTTGTTATTAGATTCAAAAGGCAAAAATCTAAAAACAGAAATATCAGATTCAAAAGGCAAAAATCTAAAAAACAGAAATAATATTGGATTTAAAAGCAGGTCGAATGACTGGAGAGATAGTATAGGGGTTAGGGTATGTGCCTTGCATGCAACCAGCTCCAGTTTAATCTTAGCACCACATGGTCCCCTGAGCATTGGTGGGGGAAGCCCTTAGAGATGCCCTAGTACCATAGGTATGGCCTGTGTAAGCCATAACACTGCAGGATTCTCTGGTCCTCTCATTGGACTAGCAGCCCAGCTAGCCAAGAATTACCTCATTGGTCACCCAAGCATCATTTGAAAGTCTCCTTCCCACCAAAAATTATAAGCTGACTTAAGTAAATGTTCATTGATATTTCATATCTAGATTGTGGAGTTTTATAAGCTTATTCATAAATATCTTTCTGATTTTCCAAAATGTAAATCCAGGTCCACTTACAGAGACACTGGTAAATAAAGGTATTTTCTTGGAAATATTGGATGAAGTCAGCCTAAAGTTTTTTTTTTTGGGGGGGGGGGGTCACACCCGGCATCACTCAGGGGTTACTCCTGGCTCTAAGCTCAGAAATCGCTCCTGGCATGCTCGGGGGGACCATATGGGGCGCCGGGATTTGAACCGATGACCTTCTGCATGAAAGGCAAACACCTTACCCTCCATGCTATCTCTCCGGCCCCAACCTAAAGTTTTGAGGGTGACTCGGTGACTTAAATTACCTGCCTTGCTAGTGTGTGGACCTTGAGTTTGATCCTTCCTGCTACCCACACATGTTCAGCACAATCCTGGAGGGTCTTTGATATCATATCCTAGATAAAGTTTCCATCTCCAGCCCCCATCCAGGTGCGTGTAAGCACACAACTGAGGTATGCAGCCCCTGACAAACCCCACAATAAAAGCACAGCCAGAAAATGCACTACAACATTGAGCATGTGTGTGAACCGCACAGCAGCCCCCAAAATGTACTACAACTAAAGGAATGAAGCCCACTAAGTGGAAGTGTAGGGCCCCAATCAGCACTTGGCCCAAATGAGTGATCTTCATAGCCAAGTGTGTGATCCCAGAACAATTAAATAACAGCAACAAAGAAATTATAATGGGGGAAAACAAGGGGACTAGTTCCACAGACCCCAAAGCTCAGCATGTTTAGGAACTGGCTCATGACAAGGAAGACTCATCTGAGCTATGAAAACTGGCAACATATTTTTTCATTGCAGAGTGATAAGTGACCCTCACACTCCTGTTTATGTGACATGTCAACATGAAGGTAAGATGAAGGAAGGAATATTATTTTCAACTTTGTTGCTGACAAGCAACTTTGTCTAAACTGCATATGATTATGAAAGATTGCAGATGCATCTTGGAGATTTTTATGGGTTCGGTTCCAAATCACTGTAACAAAGCTAATATTGCAATAAAGCGAGTCACATGATTTTCCCTAGGATGTATGAAAGATGAGTTTATGCTATACTATAGCCTACTAACTGTGCATAAACATTTTTATCTAAGACTGAAATATCAACACCTTAACTTAAAGTTACATCAGAGGCCAAGGAGATAGTTTAGGAGGTAAGGCACTTGCCTTGATTGTGACCTTTTAGCCACAATTCTGGTTCAAGCTCCAAACACAGCAGTAAGCCCTGAGTATACTGGTTGTGGCCTAAAAACAAAAATAATAAATCAAATTTCTTTGTTACATTAAAAAAAAAAGCCATCTGGGGCCGGAGAGATAGCATGGAGGTAAGGCATTTGCCTTTCATGCAGAAGGTCTTTAGTTTGAATCCTGGCGTCTCATATGGTCCCCCATGCCTGCCAGGAGCAATTTCTGAGCATGGAGCCAGGAGTAACCCCTGAGCACTACCAGGTGTGACCCAAAAACCACACACACAAAAAAAGCCATTTGTTTCTTTAGTAAGTTGGGTTTTTTTTTGTTTTGTTTTGTTTTGTTTTGTTTTTGGGCCACACCCAGCGGTGCTCAGGGGTTACTCCTGGCTGTCTGCTCAGAAATAGCTCCTGGCAGGCATGGGGGACCATATGGGACACCGGGATTCGAACCAACCACCTTTGGTCCTGGATCGTCTGCTTGCAAGGCAAGATGGCTGTGCTATCTCTCCGGGCCCTCCTTCAATAAGTTTTAATATATTTGCTTGTACAGAAAAGTATAGGGGTTGGAGTGATAGCACAGCAGTAGAGCATTTGCCTTGCATGTGTCCAACCCAGGACAGACCTGGATTTGATTCCCAGCATCCCAAATGGTCCCCTGAGCCTGCCAGGAGTGATTTCTGACCTCAGACCCAGGAGTAAGCCCTGAGTGTGGCTGAGTGTGCCCCCCCCCAAACAAAAACAAGAACAAAAGTACCAATATTGGATTAAAAGATGGATCAAAGCAACAACAATGACCTGCTTACAGGACAGGGTTCTCTGCATTGCCCTTTAATTGTGAGGTAAAACGAGAGGACGCTGTGCACCATCCTGACTGCAGTGTAGGATATGCAGATTCCAGGATCTTTAATACAGAAGCATGATACCAACAACAGAGACTGTGTGAAAATAAAAGTGTATTGGCACTATAGACAATGACCTGGATTGGAAAAACTAGTTTGCCTGGAGCCTAGAGTTGGTCTTATGCCAGGAAACTTCAGGGGTAGGGTCTCCTTGTATTTAGGCCATGCTTTTCCTTTCCATGTCCCTCATATTTTGGTGGGCCTATGCAAACAATAATTGCCACTCTAACACCGTTTTTACTGTGCTCCTTTGACTCTAATCCTTAAGAAAAACAACCCACTTAAACTTTTGAGGTTAACTTAAACTAATATGCATGTGCATGGAAATGTAAAAAAGTACTTTGCCTTCAATGTTTAAGGAGTTACATAAGTTTTATGGCTTTAGATTGCTTTGTGTGCTGCTAAGAAATATTATGTACTACAATCTGGGGACTTGAGGGACAAAGTAATTGTACATGGGTTTTGTTTTATTTTTCTTAATGTTCTTTGGCTGAAAGTTCAAAGTTAAGATATCAGCAATGAGACTACTGAGAATTCTGTTTATGGGTGATTGTCCTTCCACTGTAACTTTACCTTGTCATCTTTCTTTGAATCTTTGTTCTCATAATTAAAAATAAAAAATTAATAAAAAAATACTATCAACAACAACAACAACAAAAAAAAAGATGGATCAAAGGCAGGAGCACATTCTTTGCATTGGAAGTCCCTCATTCGATTCCATGTACTACATGGTCTCCCAAATACTGACAGGTGCTACCCCTGAGCTCCACAGTGGCAGCCAGAGCACTTCTGGGGACTATATCTCTCCACTGATCCCCACCAACAGAACAAAAAAGAAAAACACATGTCTGTGAATCCAATCCCAGTGCACTTGCTCCCTGTCTGCAGGTATGTATTGGACACATTTATATTTTGTATAAGGAGCACATTCTGGTGGTATGGAGACTTATGCCAGAATATGAATCTATGTGCATTTATTACCAGAGAAAATCCAATATTTGTTGTTGGTTCTAAACGTAGTAGACTTTGCATTGTAATGAAAAACATGAATGAAGTAAGATGGATTAAATTCTGATGGTCAAATTCATTATAATGAAAAACATGAATGAAGTAAGATGGATTAAATTCTGGATGGTCAAATTCTGGATCATCCTTATGTGTTATCATCCTTATGTGTTATATGAGGATGGTAAAAGCAGACCTGTACAGCTGTGTTCCATCAAATTACAATGACAGCAGAGTGGACAAGAAAAAGGAACATCTAATCTAGAGGACGTTTAATGTTTCTGCAGAAATCAGAAGGCAGGTTGGTCCTGGCTTGTTAGAGCCTGAAATGGACCAGCAAGACTACACATGCATCTGTATCGCTCAGCGTTTGTAATGATCTCAATGCTTCCATACCAGGAAGCAATGTGGCAGGATTTTTAATGGGTGCTAAGATCAAAGGATGAAAATGAATGTTTTAAACTTGAAGGAGCCGTTTTTTTACAGTTCATTGTGGTAGGTGCGCCATGATTCTACAAATATCAGCAACAGAGGTGATGATTTTGCAGATGTGACAGGCTATCAAAAAAGACTTTAAAGTTTGAGAAGGCATTTAAAATTTTATTTTCCATTTAAAGAAGAGCTGTGCCTAAAAAAATTCATGGTTCCAGAATCCATTTCTCTCATGGTAAGATCACTTAAATGTAACTATAACTTATAGGCTACATTGCTGAAATTGACTTCTATTGAAAGGGTTTAAAAGACTGGGAAAACATAGGAACAGTTTGCTCATTTTAGATAAGATTTAAAAGTGGATAAATGCAGCTCACTGAAATGCCTCTAACCTCACATTTTCCCTCCCATTCTGTGTTTTCTTTGCTCGTTACAATTACTTTTTACACAAACAAACAAAAAACAAAAAAATGAAGAAATAGTTTAGACATATATTATGTCCTATAAATAACATTTTTGGAAATCCCACTTAGATTAGATAAATTTTCAAATAAATAATAAGTTAACTTATCACAGTAAAAATAATGTATATTTACATACCCTGGTTCAAAGTGTTTCTGTGAACATTTATTGTAGAAACTGAGCCCCTCAAATTATACAAGTTAGAAGTGAGCTTATGAATTAGCTGCCTATAACCAATTTTCAATGAATTAAACAACATACCCAATTTTCATACTTTTTTCTTTATAATATGTCCATACTGGTAATATTTATCACAATATAATTTCCAATTCAAGCTAATAATATGAAAGTATGATTTTTATCTTATATGCTTTTTTTGCTTTGTTTTGTTTGGGGGGTCACACCCGGCAAGCACTCAGGACTCCTGGCTCTGTGCTCAGAAATCTCTCCTGGAAGCCTCATGGGACCATATTGGATGCCAGGGGATCAAACCCGGGTCCATCCCAGATTGGCAGCAGGCAAGGCAAATGCCCTACTGCTGTGCTATCACTCCAGCCCCATGTATGTTTTTTATTCTTTTAGAATCATTTGTTTTTTTATAAATCTTTATTTAAGCACCATGATTACAAGCATGTTTGTAGTTGGGTTTTAGTCATAAACAGAATACCCCCTTTCACCAGTGCAGCATTCCCACCATCAATGCCCCTTTCCTCCCTCACCCCTACCTGTGTCATTTGTTTAGAATTTTTTGTTTTTGTTTTTGTTTATCTGATTCTATGCTCATATATTCTATCTGGCAGTGCTTGGGGAACTATCTGGGATGCATTGATGAAATCTGTTTTGGCCTCATGCAAAGCAAATTTCCTACATGATTCAGCCCCATATATTTGGGCCACATGTGAGAGCAGTAGTCAGAGTCACGCTCAGTTTAGTTCTTCAGTTACTGGAGCATGTGCTGCCAGGAAGCCAACACAGGTCTCTCACATATAACACCTATGATTTAACCCCTTGAGCTTGCTTTCTGTTCTTCTAGAAATTCATGTAATTTTATTAAATTTTATAAGTGGGGCCAGAGCGATAATATAGCAAGTAGGGCAAACCTGTCAGGAGTGATTCTGAGCTCAGAGCCAGAAGTATCTATTGAGCATTGCTGGGTGTGACAAAAAAACAACAACAACAACAAACATACCATTTTGATTTCTACAAAGTGATAGGTCTATTCAGATATGCCAGATCATCTTGGTTTAACCTTGGGAGGTTATAGGAGCCCAAGAATTTATTCATTTCTTCCAGAGTCTCATTTTTGTGGCATAGAATGTGTAAAAGTGATCTCTGATTATTTTCCGTAGTATCTGTAGTAATTTCTGTAGTATCTGTAGTAATATTCCCATTTTCATTTTTAATTATGTCTATTAAATTTCTCTCTCTCCCTTTGTGAGTTTATATAATGGTTTGTAGATCTTGTTTATTTTTCTATGAATCAACTCTTGCTTTCATTGATCTTTCGGGTTGTGTTTTGTATTTCTAGCTCATTTATTTCTGTTCTAAGCTGCATTATTTCTTTCTGCCTGCTTATTTTGGTTCATTTTTTAATCTTTTTTCAATATATTAAGCTGTCCCAGTAAATTATTTATTTAGGCCCCTTTTTTCTTCCTGATGAATGCTTGCAAAGCTATAAATATTCCTCTTAGTACCACTTTTTCTGTATTCTACAAATTCTGATATTTCATGTCTTCATTCACATTTGTTTCCAAGAATCTTTTGATTTCTTCTTTGATTTTGTCTCTGATCCACTGGCTGTTCATTAGTTAGCTGCTTAAAATCCAGGTTTTAAAGTTTTTTTGTGTGTCTATTTTGATTCATTTCTATTTTCAGTGCATGATGATCTAAAACAGTAGTTTGTACAATTTTTATCATCTTGATTTTATGGAGGTATGTTTTATGGCCAGCATGTGCACTATCTTGGAGAATGACCAATGTGCATTGGAGAAGAATGTGTATCCAGTTTTCTGAATTGGGAAATCAACATCATTAAAATGGCAACACTCCCCAAAGCATTGTACAGATTTAATGCAATCCCACGGATACCCATGACATTCTTCAAAGAAGTGGCTCAAACACTCCTGAAATAGCTAAAGCACCCCTTAGGAAAAAGAAGATGGGAAGCATAACTTTCTCCAATTTTAAATTGTATTACAAAGCAATAATCATTAAAACAACCTGGTGTCGAAATAAAGACAGACCCTCAGATCAATGGATAGACTTGAGTATTCCGTGAATGACCCCCAGACATACAAAGGAACTTCAAAGGAAATAGTGATTAGAATCAAAGGCCACCCACAGAATGAGAGAAACTATTCATCCAAAACCTATTTGATAAGAGGCTAATACTTAAGATTCACAAGTTACCAATAGAAAAAATCTAATCCAATTAAGAAATGAGAAGAAGAAATACGGATGGCCAAAAGGCACATAAAAATATGCTCCACATCACTCATCATCAGGGAGATGCAAAGCAAAACAGCAATGATGTATCATCTCACACCACAGAAATTTGCACACATCACAAAGAACAAGAACAACCAGGGCTGGTGTGGATGCAGGGGAAAAGCAACTCTCATTCACTGCTGATGGGAATGCTGTCTAGTCCAGCTCTTTTGGAAAACAATAGAGATATTCCTCAAAAAGCTGGAAATTGAGCTGCTATATTATCTAGCAATACCACTCCTAGGGATATACCTTAGAAACACAAAAATGCAATACAGAAATGCCCTCTGCATCCCTATGTTCATCACAACACTATAATAGCCAGAGTTGGGAAACAACCCAGGTGCTCAACAACAGATAAGTGGCTAAAGAAACTATGGAACATATACATAATAGAATATTATGCAGCTGTTAGGAAAAATGAAGTCGTGAAATTTGCCCTTACATGGATGGACTTGGAGGCTATTACACTGAGTGAAATGAGCCAGAGGAAGAGGGATAGAATAGAGTAGTCTCACTCATCTGCAGAATATAAGATAAATAAAAGATAGGATGGCAATAATATCCAGAGACAAGAGAGATGAGTGCCCAGAGGACCAGCTCATGGCATGAAGCTTGCCACAAAGGGCTGTGAGTTCATTTAAAGCACTAACCACAATGAGAACTATTATGACAATGATAGTAAGGGAGAAAGCAGAATGCCTGTCTGAGAGACAGGGGATTAGGGAGAGAGAGAGAAATGGGTGACATTGATGGCAGGAAGGCTGTACTGATGAAAGGTGCTGTGCATTCTATGAAACCCAATTATGAATATTCTGTAACCATGTTAGTTCAATAAATTATGAAAAAATTATAATAAAAAATAATAAATTTTTGTTTTGCTTTTTTTGTGTGGTTTTTGGGTCACATCTGGCAGTTTTCAGGAGAAACTTCTGACTCCATGCTCAGAAATTGCTCCTGGCAGGCACGGGGGACCATATAGGAAGCCAGATTCGAACTGATGACCTTCTGCATGAAAGGCATACGCCTTATCTCCATACTATCTCTCCGGCCCCCCAAAATAATAAATTTTCTAAGTTTCCATTTGCAACAGGCTGGAACTTTTTTCTTTTGCTGGTCCTTTACCACAGAGAAAGTAATCAGTGTAGCATGAAATAATTAACGATGTGGCTGGATGGCGATGGATGGAGGCCTTTGTGCTTAGGCCCCAGCCACGTGGCTTCATCCCCCATCCAGCCGGCGAGTTCCAGGCCCAGGTGAAACGCGAAATCACTCACTCACAGTCAGGCTTCAGGAAGAATCATCTTTATTTAGGCCCTAGCCACCACGTGTGTGTGGCCTATCTCATAACCTTTTAAGCATTCGGCCATTCTTAGCCCTGCATCTTATAATTCAGTCATCTTTTTCCGAGAGCCCATCAGGGCCAAAAGGCAAAAGCCCTAAATCCCCTGGCTTCCGGGTTTATCTACCTATTCCAAGACCCCTCCCAGGAATGGGCCGGGTCTTGCAGGTAAGGTCACACCTAGTATCCGGTTCCCAAGACCCCTCCCAGAAATGGGTGGGTCTTAGCTATCTACACCAAATCCAGGGTCTCACACCAACAATCAGCATTACCTGTGAGACTCAGCATAAAATAAATAAGGCTTTTCCTCAAAACATCTCCCTCTGCACAGAATGGATTACAAAGTCTTTCAAACTACCAGTCATCCTCTCAGTTATTTTCTTTTTGACAAGAAAGTGACAGTTGGACCTAAAACCATTCTGGTCAGTCATTGTGAGGTTCTGATCCCTACAGAGATCTACTGGGGGAATAAAATCTGCAAATAAGGGAAGAAGAAATTGAACACAAATCCTATCCTGCTGTCTGTTATTGTAAACTGATCATCCTGAATATTGGCTTCACTGTAAATGCTTCTCTAAAAATCATTCTAAAGGCAAAACCATTATTAAGTGGCTAGGCATTTTAGAGATCAGCACTAGGCATCAGAGGCTATGTGAAAGCCTCCCATCACTTTCTGCATTTAAAATGTAGGCTCAGTGTAGACAGCAGGAGCAGGGTGGTAGCAGCAGAAAGAAGAAAACCAACTGTGTGAGTGATTTAAGCCTGCCCTCTTTCTGATGGACTTACTTTACTAACTTACCATGCTAGGTGACCTTCTTAAAGTTAACATTTGTGCTCAAAATGTGGCAGGTAGGAACGTGAGGCACCATATTTCTATCTAGGAAGCATTGATTTTCATTTACCCCTGAGCTATTTTTGCTAAGTAGTGAATACCAGTTGGTAAAGTGACATACATATACACACACATATATTTGCATTGTTAATGGTTTATTTTAAAACTGGAGAATTAATCAAGGAAAGAAACTCACTGATTATTATCTGATTATTGCTAAGAATAATTTTGTCAAATAGAGGAGTCCCAGTGTTCTACATGCTAGATTCTCTGGCCCCTATTTCAGGTTTTTGACTTCCTTCTGATACAACACACACACACATACACACACACACATACACACACACACACACACACACACACACCTGCTTGAATTTCCCTCTCCTACCCCTCCATTCAGATACACTCCCCTAGATAGATAGTTTGACTAGGATAGTCAAACAATACCCTCCCTTGTTTATCGACTCTTATTCTTTGTTGTTCAAGCTCTAAATGTTTATGGTCTTAAAATTTTTTTTTCATTGTCTGTGGCAGAAAGGTCTATGTGATGGCCTCCATGGTGGGTTGAAATATGTATTTTTGTTCTTTTTCCCTGGATTGGCCTGTGAGTTGCAGTGGTATAAGAGTTCTCTGCAGTTCAGTCTTACAGAAAAATAGAAATAATAAGGGAGTGGGTGAGCTGCCTGTGTATCTTGTTTATATCTAGTTCTTGTGTTGGGGAGGAAAGGCAAAGCGAGAGAATAAGGGGAGGGGACTGTGTGGTGTTTTTGAGGCAGAATTCCTGCTGCTTGAGGAAACCTCACTCTCTTCCTCTGGTTGGAGAAGGCCTTACTCAGAGTCTCCTGATTTAAAGAAAGATTACATCTACCTTCTCAGCAACATGTAGGTCCATGCATGATCATGTGTGACTGGGCACTGCCCAGTTGACACTTAAATGAATTATCATGGGCTAGAGAGATAGCACAGGGGTTAAGATTAAGTTCTGAGTATTGCTGGATGTGGCTCTCCCTCTAATCATATTATATAAATGCTATTTATATTTATACCCCCAAAACCTAGGCTGGTGCATAGGAATTGAGGACCTGCAAATAAGAGGCTAGAGTTTGGGGATAAGGAAGCAATAATGATGGAAGTAGAGGTTCCCATAGCATGTGACTGGATGAACTTAAATGTGAACAGTGTGGAAGTCTTCTAACAGCCTTTCTGAGGGAATTCCATGTGTCATTTGTCTTATGGCAGCATAGAGACTGAAACTCCGTGTGCAGCATCAAAATGAAGAATTGAAGCAAGAACCTGAGCAATACAGTATCCGGGGAAGGGAGCAAGCCAGTGGGTCAACTGCAGCATCCATACCCAGGAATGTTGAGATTAGAAAGATTCAATTGCAGAACATTTTCTTGGATTGCTTTTAGTTGGTTTCCTTAGTGCAGGACTTCCCATATATTTTGGAGAGAGCTTTAGACAGCTGATGATAATAATAGAATTATAAACAAATAAGCAGTATTCTTGGAAAAAAATGTACTTAGAAACTCTGCTCTTAGACTGATCATTCCTTCCTTGATTATAACAAGTGATGGGTTTTCCTGTGGCTGTTCCCCATCTCTAGCCATCTTTAATCATAGGTTTTTGTACAGCTGTAATAATGTCGCATGTTTCATTTCCTATTCTACTATGGGGGAGTATTAGTTTTATCTCCATGACCTTCATATAGATTATGTTTAATAACAGAAAAGCTTTATGGCAAATTGATGAGCCCTCATTTACAGAGCCATTTTTCTCTCGCTGTACCTTTGCATTTCCTCGAATGGGTTTTGTGATTCTAAAAGATGATGGTATCAATGATTTCTAACCTACAGCATTTTTTCAGCACTTTATTGCAATATAATTGACAATGAGATAAACTGCCCGCATTTGAAATATACAGTTTAATAATTTTTGACGCACATGCACATGAAATTTCATCACAAGTAAAGAGAACGAAGATAACCATCACTATCAAAGGCTTTGTGTAGTACTACATCAAATTTAAATGCTTTTACTTGGTGAGAAACTACCCCCATGCAGAAAAGTAACCTAGCAATTGAAAGTAGGTATTTGCGCATCATACATCTGACAATGGGTTGATGTCCTGAATCTACACACAACAACAAAAAATAACCAATTTTCTCTGTGCAAATGGGCAAAGTGCCTATATAGACACTTTTTCAAAGAAGACAAACAGGTGTTCCAAGACAACTTGAAATAATATTTAATATCACTTATTATTAAGGAAATGCAGTTCAAAATCACATAGAGATATCATCTTACACTGGTGATAATAGACTATCAAAGATACTTGTAATCAGGAAGTGTAGGAAGGGGCCAGAGCAATAGTACAGTGGGTAGAGCATTTGCCTTGCACTTGGCCAACCTGGGTTTGATCCTCAGCATCCCATTTGGTCCTCTAAACAATGACAGGAGTAAGTACTGAGTGCAGAGCCAGGAGTAACACCTGAGTACTGCTAGGTATGATACAAAAACAAAACAAAACAAAAAGAAGTGTAGCAAGAGTATAGGGGGAAATGAAGTCTGTTTCAATACTGGTCTCAAGATAATTTGGTGCCAACTCTATCATAAATGATACTGAGATTCCTTTAAAAACTAAGAAGGAATAGCTTCATATCATGGGCTGGTCTTTCTGGCCCTCATCTCTACCACAAAGGATAGTAAATGCAGTTAGAGATAACTATACTAACAACATGACAGTGAGTGAGTGAGTGAGTGAGTGAGTGAGTGAGTGAGTGAGTGAGAGAGAGAGAGAAAGAGAGAGAATACAACAACTGTCTCAAAGACAGGCAGGGGATGGGGGAGTAGGAAAATGGGGGGACACTGGTGGTGGTCAAGTTGCACTGGTGTAGGGGATGTGCATTTTATGGCTGAAATCCAACATGAACATGTTTGTGATGTGCTTAAATAAATTACTAAAAAAAAACAACTAAGAATGGATATTCCAGATAAGCCATCCCTAGGCAATTAGCCAAGGCATGCAAACACTGATTTGAAAGGCTGTTTGCACCCCTGCGTTCAGCATAGCACTATTCACAATCCCAAAGACCTGGGAATCAACCAAAATTCCCATTATTGACACATAACTGAGAAAGATATAGTAGTATGTATACTAAATGGAATACTACATTGACATCTTGGGGGGTATAAAAAAGAGGGATTTCTTCTGAGTGAAATAATGAAGTAATAGACAATTATCACATGGTTTCACTTTTATGGAATATAAATTTAAAAAAGTACTGTAACACACACAATCCCTTTCTCCCACCCCCCACCAAAACACACTCCTGAATGTGGCAAAAACTGTACTGGTTACCAGAGAGAAAGGAGGAAGTGGGTGGAGGAAAAGGGGACCTTTCACAGGATAGGAGGGCACTTAAATTTTGGTAGTAGGTGTGGTGACTTTTGTGTTCTTATAGAGATGTATAGCATAGCCCTGAAGTTCTTTAATATTGTGAACCAATTATAAACCTTTTTTTTTTTAAGAAATCAAAGTTTCTTATATCCCTTTGCCATGGTTCCACTCCTGCCTTTCCCCACCTACCTACTCTTCCTTCTCAGGCAGCTGCTAAACTCTAATTCTGCAGTATATTATATACATCTCATCCTTGACTTATTCTTGGGCTGATAAACCCATCATGCATTTAAAATCTCCAAAGTACAAAGTGCATTTGATTTATCGAACTATCAAACACTATTGTGTGCCTTAGTCTCCTTTTGTCATTCCCAGAACCTATATTATCACAGAGCTTATAACATGATACAATGGATACAGAACCACAGAATGTAAAACCCAAGAAACAAGGCAGCACAGTGCACTCTATAAAGCAATTGCTTGTTGACTGGGAGTGAACATCCAGTATCTCAATTGAGTATTTTGCCAACTAATGTTCACAGAAAACTAAAGTCCAAAATATGAAGTACAGGGATAGGTCTTCTACTGGATGCCTGTCACTTTTATGCCATTATAAAGTAGGAAAATATTGAGAGGAGTCATTATAAGTAGTTTTGTTTTCATTATATCAATATATTTCACCTTCATAGCATGGAGGTAAAGTGTTTGCCCTGCATGTAGAAGGTTGGTGGTTTGAATCCTGGCATCCCACCTGGTCCCCCGAGCCTGCCAGGAGTGATTTCTGAGCATAGAGCCAGGAGTAACCACTGAGCACTGCTGGGTGTGACCCAAAAACCAAAATATGTATATTCTGAATATATATATATATATTCCACCTTCAGTCAGTTAGCAAGTGAATATGTAATGTGATAAATTAGATATTATATTTCATCCTTGTAAGAGAAATTTCTTTGAAGAGTTTTCAATATTTTAGGGCATCATACCTGGCACTGCTCAGGGCCTATTTCTGGCTCTGTACCCAGGGATTACTTCTAGCAGTGCTCCAGGAACCATCTGTAGTGCTGGGGATCACATAGAATTTGGCAACATGTAAGGCAGGTTCCTTTATCCCTGCATCATTCCAATTTTAGTATATGTGCTGCCAAAGCGAGCACGGTTCCTTTATCCCTATACTTTTTCTATGAGCCCAAGTTTTTCCAATAACTTTTATTGTTTAAAAAGGAATGCTATTGGGGCCAGAGAGATAGCATAGAGGTAAGGCATTTGCCTTTCTTTTTTTTTTTTTTTTTTTTGGTTTTTTTGGGCCACACCCGGTAACGCTCCGGGGTTACTCCTGGCTATGCGCTCAGAAGTTGCTCCTGGCTTGGGGGACCATATGGGACACCGGGGGATCGAACCGCGGTCCGTCCAAGGGTAGCGCAGGCAAGGCAGGCACCTTACCTTTAGCGCCACCGCCCGGCCCCCAGGCATTTGCCTTTCATGCAGGAGGTCATGGGTTCGAATCCCGGCATCCCATATGGTCCCCTGTGCCTGCCAGGAGCAATTTCTGAGCCTGGAGCCAGGAATAACCCCTGAGCGCTACCGGGTGTGACCCAAAAACCACACACACACACACACACGCGCGCGCGCGCACGCACGCGCAGAGGAATGTGTTATTTTTGGAATATATTATTATGAGAAATATTATTTAGTTTTGTATTTAAAAGCATTAGTATATTTCTTTAAAGTTTTTGGTTATAATAATTTCAGTAGTTATTTGTGTTATATATATAAATATATTTACAATCTTAAAATATTTTTCCTGCCTTATTGCCATGGTAAATCTCTCTAGTAGCAAGTTAAATATATATGATAAGAGTATCTTTGTTTTGACTTTATATTTAAAAAACTATGCCACTCCTCTGACATAACAATATTGACTTTTATTTTATACTTTGATTTAGTCATTAGAAATGAAAAATGATACCTTTTAAAAAATTCAGGGTCAGAGAGGTGGCACTAGAGGTAAGGTGTCTGCCTTGCAAGCGCTAGCATAGGACGGACTGCAGTTCGATCCCCCGGCGTCCCATATGGTCCCCCAAGCCAGGAGCGACTTCTGAGCACATAGCCAGGAGGAACCCCTGAGTGTCAAATGGGTGTGGCCCAAAAACCAAAAAAAAAAATTTATCTTTTTGCCCTTTAATATGCAAAAATTCTCTGTAAGCAAAAACTATTAGGAATGATTTAATGAATGATTATGGGAACATTTTGGGATATTTTTCCTATTTTGACTCAAAATGATTTTTATTTCTTATGAAAAGTCTACCACCACATTCTTTTTTAAAATAAGATTTCACTTATGGTTACCTCCAGCCACATTTTTAGTCTAGTCAGAAAAAAGCACTATTCATCCTTGATGGCTGAAGGGAATTGCTGCCCAGTGAACCTAGAATCCAAATCACAAACACAAAAAGCTTAAAGTCTTAGGACTCATTGAGTGGAAACTAAGAAAACAAAAAAGAAGAAAAGAAAACCCTTTTTCTTTATGTATAGCTGGATCAGATGCAATAGGAAATAGACTCATAATTTGGCATTCATTGAACTCTATATTTATTATTATTATTATTTCATAATCAGCTATTTTATTGGAATATTGTGATTTACAATAACATTAATATTATTGTTTTATATTTGCAGTACAAATATACAAGTCCTACTGCAAGATTATCAGTATGTCTACAGCACTGTCCTGAGTCCTTTATCCTCACCCATCCTTACCTTTGTTGTTTCTTTTACTATTCTGTTATCCCTATCTCCTAGTTTATTTCCTTTTGGGAATTTTCTTATATTCCTTTGCTTATTTCCTTTTTATTTTTAAATTTTATTTACATGCTGTGGTTTATAAAGTTCTTCATAGTACAGTTGTTTTTAGGAATTAAATGCTCAAACATCAGTCCCTCCACCATTGTGATCCTCTATCCTCTTTCCACCATTATCCCCAGTTGCTCACTCCTAAGTCTGCCCCTTATAAAGCACAAAATAATTTATTTTATTTTTTGTTACTTGTTACAATACAATGGCAAAGGTAATTATCAAAAATGTTTCAGTAAAACAAAATCCATGAAAGTTGTTATATTTCACAACAATGTTATTAAAGTCATTGAGGATTTACTGAACTGTTTGTTGTTCATTAAACCTTCTGTGTTACTGTTTTTGCTCATTAAGCATAGAGAGCTTCTATCCAACTTTCCCACCTAATTTTCTGTATTCTTATTGGGTTATCAATATTATGAAACTTAGAGGTATTGCATAGCTGTGTATGTGGTTGCATGCTCCAGGGACTGTGGAAGTGGGATGATTAAGTGGCTTGGTGTCTCTTTGCAACTGGTTGTGAAGCTGTACCTTTTATATGCTGGAAGATGTGGGTTGTGGGTGTAGCTGCTAGGCCTTCTGGCAGAATAGATGAGTTGGGACTGGCTGGGAGGAGTCTGCCTGCTTCCACTTTTAAGATGGTCCCAGATTCTCAGACTGGAGTCCATTCTACTTGATATTTTCACCAGCTTGTCATCTCTTTGAGTTTAGTCATAAAGCTATAAAATTGAATGGGTTATATGTCAAAAGATATAGAGTATGTGTGAGGCCTCTGGGACTTTGGCAGGGCAGGAACGTGACCTGCTCCCCTCCTGAAAGGCCTCACATATCTCAGCCTGAAGACCAGTCTACTTGGGAGTTTCATCAGCATGGCATCTTTGCTAATATTAGTCTTATTTTTTTGTATTCCAAATATAAGCAAGATCATTTGGTTTTTGTCTCTTTCTTTCAAAATCACTTAGCATAACACCTCTAATTTAATTCAAGTTGCAGCAAGTTGAAAGATTTCCTCTTTCCCATGGCTGAATAGTATTCCATAGTATATATGTGTGTGTATATATATGTGTGTGTATATATATATATACACTATATATATATATATACACTACAATTCTTTGCTCAACTATTCTTGGGCATTGGGGTAGTTTTTAGATCTTAATATTGTAAATAATACTGTAATGGGCATAGGCATTGGTTATATCTTATGTGCAAATATGTTCACATTATTGAGGTAGATGCTCAGGAGTGGATTGTTGATTTATGTAGAATTTTTGGTCTTATTTTACTTTTTTGAGAAATCTTTAAACTATTTTCCAGTCCTCTGTTTCTGCTGTTATTCAACTGCTATAGCAGCTTGGTAAGAAACAGAAATGAAAGAGATTCAAATTGTTTTAAAAAATGTCAAATTATCACTATTCACAGATGATACGATAAGGTACATAGAAACCCTAAAACTCCTAGAAACTATAGACCAATATAGTTTTTCTTTGGGTTTTGGTTTTGTTTTTTGTTGTTTTGTTTTGTTTTGTTTTGGGGCCACACCTGGTGATGCTCAGGTGTTACTCCTGGCTATGCACTCAGAAATCACTCCTGATGAGGAGGACCATATGGGATGCCAGGGGTTGAACCTAGGTTTGTCCTGGGTCAGCTATGCAAGGCCAATGCCCTATGACTGTGCTATCACTCCAACCCCCTATAGACCTATATAGTAAAGAAACTGGCTACAAAATCAATGCACAAAAATCTGTTACATTTTTATACATAAGACTTATATAAGAAAAATATTTCAATTTATGACTGTGTACAAAAGTATCTAGAAATCAATTTACAAAGGAGGTGAAAACCCTATTTAGTGAAAACTATAAATCAATACTAAAAGAAAAAAGGAAATAGAAGCATAGTCTTTCTTCATGGATTGAAAGAGTCAGTACCATTAAAATGAACATCCTACCCAAAGCAACTCACAGATTCAACAAAATCTCCGTGAAAATTCCCATGGTATTCTTCAAGGACATAGAAAAATACTTCTGAAATTTATTTGGAACCATAAAGCTCCCAAAATAGCCAAAGCAATTCTAAGAAAAAGATGGGAGATGTTGCAGTCTCTGACTTTATACTACAAATCAGCAAGATACTGGAATGAAAACAGACTCTCAGACTGATGGAATAGAATAAAAAGCCCAGAGGAAAAGTCTCAGATGTCTGGGTAGTTAATTCCTGACCAAGGGGCTGGGTGTATGACATGTAGCAAGAAGAGCCTCTTGAACAAATAGTGTTGGGAAAACTGGACAGCCACATGCAGAATAGATGAAACTCAACCTCCTTCTGCCCCCATTCACAAAGGTTGATTCTGAATGGAATGGAAACCTGTGTCTAAATTAAAGAAAAATATAGGCAGAGCTCACCACAATAGTATTGAAATTAAAGGAAGCTTCAGTGAGATGGCGTCACTGGTGAAGAACAGAAAAGCAGAAATAAACATACCAGGCAAATGTTGAACTAAAATGAGTTTGTCCTGTTAAAGAAATATACTTATAATCAAGAGCCCTTTCTATCTAGGGGAAAATATTGACTAATGAATTTTTTTTGATCTTTTGATCTGAGTTTTCTAAGATGATCTTTCTTCCTCCTCCCTCCCCATTGTTGTCATTACAATGATGGTGGTTCGCATGTGAACAGACACACACACACACACACACACACACACACAGAGTTGTGCTTGCCAGGAACTATATGTAAAGTTGCTGTGCACACATATTCAGAGGTGAGTTAGCTGATGTGTTTGCCCGTTTGTTCTTTGGGGGTCTTGGAGGGGAGACACTTTTTAGTGGTGGTACCCATGAGCTTGTATGTTGTAGTATTGCACTGGGGGATACACACTTAAGTTATGATATTCTTCACACTCATGTTCAATGGGGTCACACCTTGGCTGCAGTGTTCACATGGGTCTGTCCAGTTGCTATGCTTCCACATATTATTATGTCCCACTGTTAGATGCAGCACTGGGATTCCCAAACAGTAGAGCTCAGTATATTTTTGCAGCACTGGGTATCAAACTTGCAACCTCCCCCCGGTAAAGCAGGCTCTTTCCCTGACTTAATCACCCCCCCTGGCCCCTAAGATTTTCTTTTGAAAGAAACTAGCTCTACTATCATGTTCTTAAAACTCCTGTAAGCTTTGTGTTCATCTCTGTTTCTTCATCATTTGAGTTTCCCCTCAATTTGCACTGATTCTCTTTTCCTTGGTAGAAGCTCTGTCAAATCAGTCAATGCTCTAATCTTCAGCCTCTTTCTGAAGCACTCACTCTTGTCTAGTGCTTTATTTCCTCACCATTGCTGAAGACTCCAGTTTCTAGCTAGCTGTGTAGTATTAATTTTACAAGGATTTTGTAACAACGTTCCTCTAATTCTGATAGCAGTGCTTCTATTAAACTCGAGTTTCACTAAGGGCTCTTTTCTTAAGCACAACCTGGCATCTGTAGGAGAAAAACATCATTAACAGAATATTTTCAGAGGCACACTTACGGCACAACATGAAGCACCAATATTTTGAAATGCGACTCATTCTTTTCCTACCCCCAGATCACGAGACTGATCCCTGTACTCCTCTGTCACACTGTGGGGGAGCTGCTCCATGTGATGTCTCCTGCATAAGTAGGTCATCCAGCTTCAGGCCTCATTCTGCCTAGAAGGGAATGTGGCTGCAAAAAGCTTCAGGCTGATGGTTCTGCAGAGTGACCCAACCTTGAAGGACACCCCAGATCCCTCACATGAATGGAAAATTATTGTTGGCAATGAGAATTCTGCTATCTTCTTCCTAGAACTACCTACCACGTTTCCAGACATAGCTTGGAGGTGATGGTGGTTGTCTGCACACTTTGCTTTTCTTTCTTTGTAAAGTGTATTTTATATGGGGAAATGTATTTGACTTGGATTTTCGACAAAGGTACTAATGATCTCAGAAAACACAGAATTATTCATAAGGGGACCTCAAAGTATGCTATAAATCAAGAGACCTGGTTTTCTAACCTTTTTGTGGCCAACTAGATATGTAACTTGAGTCGTTACTTCATGCTTCTGAGTTTGGTCAGGTTTATTTCTATACAAAATATGTTTCTAAGGATGATGGTTTCCCATTCATCAGAATTCAGGGTGTTTTTCAAAGTGCTACTGTTTGCAACAAAGAGCCGGGATTGCAGTTAGAGTAGAGAAGAATCCACTATGACAATGCAATGATAGTTGGAACTGATGATTCTGGGAAAAAAATGGGGATAAAATTTACCCCTTCATTAACAGTGCAAATAATTTCAATAACTGTGCAAATCACAGTGTCATAAAAGTAAGGGAAAAAAGTGTGTGTATATATGTGTATATGTAGAGAGAGACAGAGAGAGAGAGAGAGGTGAAATGTCTACAGAAGCAGGCAGGGAGGGGGGAATCTGTGAGAGATATTGGGGATACTGGTGACAGGAAATGTGCACTGGTGAAGGTGAAGGGAGGTGTACATTGTTTGACTGAAACTCAACCATGAGCAATTTTGTAACCATGGTGCTTAAATATGAAGGAAGGAAGGAAGAAAGGAAGAAAGGAAGGAAGGAAGGAAGGAAGGAAGGAAGGAAGGAAGGAAGGAAGGAAGGAAGGAAGGAAGGAAGGAAGGAAGGAAGGAAGGAAGGAAGGAAGGAAGGAAGGAAGGAAGGAAGAAGGAAGGTAGGAAGGAAGGAAGGAAGGAAGGAAGGAAGGAAGGAAGGAAAGGAAGAAAGAAAAAGAGGGAGGGGAGGGAGGGAAGGAAGGAAGGAGGGAAGAAAAAAAGGAAGGAAGGAGTGCTGCTTCTGTTTCTGTCTTGGTTCTCATCTGTTTAGCCTCACATAGTGGGCAGCTAACACACAGCTGCTATGTGTCTGGCCAAAGACAAGGGGTGGTTTATAGTATCCTGAATATTTCGAATCCAGGAAGTAGGAAATGGGGCTCTGCACTTCTTCCTGTCTTTCTACTTCTCTTTGACAGAGGAGAGAGAGGAAAGGAGACCCATTACAAAAGGCATGTTCCCTTGAGAAGGTGGTCATCATTGGAAAGCCTGAGCTTCAGGGTTCTCCTCTATAAAGTGTAGGTTGAGTGTTTCTAAAATCCCTGAAAAGAAAAGAAAAAAAAAAGTCTTGTTGCTGTCATGGTAAAGGTGGATGTGGACCTGTGCCTTGGCACTAGAAAGCCAAGCAAAGAGAGAAAGGCTTTATTTACTCCAGGCCTAGGTCCAAGGGAGGAAGGAGCAGAGCTCACTTTTATTTCCTCTTTCCTTTGTTTCAGAGAGTATTTGTGGAGGTATAAGGAGAGCCTAGAAAATTCTATCTTGGCTGTTCCTTGAAAAATACGGTATGAGTTGTGACTGGTGGAGGGCCTGAAAGTCATCATGCCTTTTTTCTTCCTGAATGATGATTATGAGGATGTTTGTTTTTGAAATTCTTTCCTAAACCATAACTTGACACATGTCTTAGGCCTTTTTAGGTATTTAGAAGGTAAAAGGGCAAAAGGTGACATTGCTGTGGCCTACAAAACAGCTGAAACATATTTATTGTTTCTACAAAGCAGTTACCACAAGTAGAGGAGAGAGTTTTTGTCCTTGAGATTCCCAGCTTATTTAGCTTACATCACTCCCCACCTTTACAGACAAGAAAATCATTGAGACACCCTCCCCCACCATGGAAATCTACCTCCTTTAAGTGAATAAACAGAAAACATTTCCCAGTTTTACCCAAGTCTCCTGGACCATACCAGTAGCCTGGGGAAGATAAGCCGTATTATCTGCTTTGGGAAATTCTGACCAGGCCAGGTAGCCCTGTCCACATTGAGTATATTGGGGTCTTGGAAGTGATGGGTAAAGTTAGAAGGGTTCCTCTTCAAATGTACCGAAAGTGATGGGACTGACAGATGCAGACCTGGAGCCCTTAGGCTCCCTGCAGATTGGCAGGAAGGAGACAGAGAAGCAACAACAAGGAACTGGAACTAGAAAGTTCCTATGTAGTATATTTCTTCTGTCCAGTGCTCTAGATTGTCACTTCAAGAAGGAACTTCAATTTGTTTGTTTGTTTATTTGCTTTTGGGCTATACCCTGAGACGTTCAGGAGTTACTTCTGGCTATGCACTCAGAAATTGCTCCTGGCTTGGGAGACCATATGGAACACCAGGGGATAGAACTGCAATCCATCCTAGGTCAGCCGCGTACAAGGCAAATGCCCTACCACTGCGCCACTGCTCTGGCCCCCAATTTTCTTCTTCTTCTTTTTTTTTTTTGTGATCTATGTGCCTCCATTAAAACAAAGAAAAGTTTTGTTTTCCTCTGGATTCTGTTTCCAGTGACATTTTTATTGATGGTTCAATTTATTTATTACTAAAGAGTGTCAAATGAGCCGAATATTCAGCCCAAGGGATCACCTAAGAAACCTGCCACCGAAGAACACGACTGCAACCCCCAGAATAACACTTAGTACCACGGACGAGACCACAATTGTGTCTGTGACCTCTGCCTTTACATTCCTTCCTTATAAACACAATGTGTGTAAACCCTTCAAGTGTTCTGTGTTGACTGACACTCTCAAACATGCATTTTCCCCTCAGCCATGAACTTCATATAACAGGGAACTGGCAGAATAGATGAGGAGGCTGTGAGCCGATTCCAGAACATACCTATGAGTACATGAGTGTGGGATGTGTGTGTACAAACATGTATAGGAGAATCTAAACTCATGCATTTTGCTTTAGGTGTGGCGCGTGAGTCCATGTGTGGAGATCTGGACTTGAGCATTGGCTCTGTGTGAATGCGTATTTAGCGTGTATGCGCACACATGTGTATGAGGGACTCTAAAACTCCAACATTTAGCTCTGTCTGCATGTGCCTATGTGGTAGTGCATGCAGCCATTCCACTGAGGGGGTCTCTGGTTGCAAAAGTAACAAATGTTCTGACTAGAATCGTTTAGAAAAAGAGGAAAGGAATCAAAAATAAAATCCATGCTGTTCCTACCAAACCAGGAGGATTTTGTTGTTGATATTTTGGCATATTTTTTCTCTCCTATTTCTCTGCCATGTTTTCGTTGTTGAAGAAAAGTGCATTTTCTTTCTATGCCATGATTTTTCCTCACTTTTGCTATTTCCACTCTTATTTTTAAATAACTCTATAATTAACATTATTCTCTGTACGTTCAAAGTTACCTCCTTAGGAGAGGTTCCTTGATGTAGGAATCTGAATTACCTTGTCCGTTTTTTGACTTCTGGTTCTTTTTAACATCGTCTAATTACCAAATCATCCCCCACCCTCCTACCATGTTCTTGCTTAATTTCCAAATCCTTGGTAGGTAGAAATAATTTTAATTTTTGTTTTATTTCAAGGTTTGGTAGTCAGTGAATATTTTCACCAGTTTTTTAATTTTTTTGTATTCGCTTGTGAATTTTCTGTCTGCATCATTTGTCTGTTTCCTTTGGTGAGAATATTTACCTATTTCCATTTCATTTTAACTGTAATTTATTGCTTTTCTTTTATTTTTGTGGCTTTTTTTTTACTTAAAAAACTGTTAGGTTTTCATCTGTTTAAGTCTGTGTTCTCTTCTTTCTCATTTTTCTCAGTTCCTCTGTGGCTTTTCTATTAAGAGCATTTCTCTAGAGCTGGGACATAGTATAGCAGTTAGATATCATGCCTGACATGTAGCTGACCTAGCTTCAATTTTCAGTACCTCATGGCCCCCGGGGAACCACAGAAGCCTCAGAGATGTCCAGCACTTCTGGGTGACCTGTATATTCTGGCTCAGGAAGGCCCAAGCAGCCTTGCATCCTCAGACTTTTGCATCAAACCAGTGGCTTAGTCAGCCAAGAATCACTGATGAGGTCCCTAGGTTTCTTGAGCACTACTTGGGAGGCCCTCTCAAGAGAACATTTTCCTTTTCAAGACACCAGTTTTAATGGCTGGAGGAAGAGTAGCAGGCAGGGCATTTGCCTTGAATATAACAAATCTACATCTTATCCCCAACATTCCCAAGCTTGTCAGGAAATTACTGAGCCCAGATTCATAAATAAACCCTGAACACCACTGGGTGTGACCCCAAAACAGAAGCCAATTTTTATATTCATTTTCATCTTTTTGTTTTTTGTTTTTGGGTCACACCCAGCAGAGCTCAGGGGTGACTCCTGGCTCTACGCTCAGAAATCACTCCTGGCTGACTCCGGGGGACCATATGGGATGCCGGGATTCGAACCACCATTCTTCTGCATGCAAGGCAAATGCCTTACCTCCATGCTATCTCTCTGGCTCCTCGTCTTCATCTTTTAAATTTATTTTAATTTTTGGTTTGAATTTGTAAGACCATTTAGCACCTTAATGTACTTGCACTTTATTTTAGCATGGACCAAGGAATTCTAAATATTTTTGTTTTTCAACTAGGTGGCAGTTTTTTCACTATTACATGCAAAATGGTTCCTGTTTATAATGTTTCATGACCAGATCCATATTTAATTCTTTGACATATTAGCAGAGTTTCCCAGGTTCTTTCTCTTGTTTCCTTGGCTTCCTTATTCTTATTCTTCCACCAGAAATGCACTTTCTTCCTCTAATTCTTACAAAATGTTCGAAAACCTGGTTTCTTGTTTTCAAATTGTTCCCTGCTCTTCTTGCCCTTTTATTTTCCAGATGAATGGTGAAATCATTTTTGTGCAGTTCCAAAACCCTCCCTTGGGGTTTTGATGAAAATTGCATTCTACCTATAAATTAATTGGGAAGAATCTGGCAGTTTTACAATGTGTAGGCTTTCCATCCAGAAATACACGTATGGTACATCCCTCTACATTTTTCAAATACTTTTTGATATGTACAGTGGAATTTTGTAGCTTTCTTTATATAAATTCAATATATTTCTTATTATAATATTTCAAAATTGTATTTCTGATATTTTTAAATTATTGGTGTTGCTTTTTATTTGGAAAAAATAAATATTTTACCCCTTTAATTTTAATCTCTTTTTTTGAATACCACTTTTCCCCTAATAATTGCCAATACTGACAGAAACCTGAGGGGAAAAACTTATTTACTTCTTTCCAAACTTAGAAACTCAAGGAGTCATAACTAACTCAGATTTAGAATCAAACTTAAAACATGTTTTCTTTTTATAAGTCATAAAACTGAGGTCATGAGAAGTCCAATATATTTAAAGATTATGTCACTTGTTGGGTAAATGCCACTTAAATAACTATTTTCCAATTCTTTCTGTCAAAGGCATGTAAAACTTAAATATCCTAGGGGCCAAAGAGATAGCATAATAGCAGGTAAAGCTCTTGCCTTGCAGCTGGCCTCAGATCAATTCCAGCATCTCATGTGCCCCCCACCCCCCCCCAGATAGCCCACCAGTAGCAATCTTTGAGCAGAGAGCAGAGTGTAAACTCTGAACACTGTGTGGCCTTCAAACCAAAGAAACAAGCAGACCACAACTATCCCAAACCAAACTCTTGAATACTTCTCTTTCTCTCTTGGAGAGACTGGATCACATGGTCAGGAGATTGGAGATCCTACCCATAATTATTGGCCAAACAGGTCAATAAACAGTCCAGAGCAAGTGCCTGAGACTGTGATAGTGCTCCAGTCCTGCAGTGCTGGGGATGTCCAGGCCACTCTAGTGGTGCTTGAGGGACTCCTCAGGATGCTTGTAAGCAGGAACCGATCCCAGGTCAGAGGCATGCTAGCCTAACCACTGTATTACCTAACCACTGTATTATCTCTCCACCCAACATCGGTGATCTTTGGACATGGTTTTGGATGTGTTGTTCATTGACAATTCTGTGAAACAGCTTCAGATCTCCATGCATCCCTCTTCTCCCACCACCCCAGCACCGTCACACTATCAGATGACCCCATTCTCCCATTTCACCCCTCCCCAACTGTCTCCTTTCCATCTGACAATCACCCCAGTTTTCAGAGTCTTAAGTTATTTTTGTTGTGCTTCCCAAGTTTATTTCCTTCAGTTATTTATACTGCACACAGGAGCAAAACCATCTGGTAATTGTCTCTCACTTTCTGACGACTTCACTTCACATCATCACCTCTAGGTCTGTCCATGTGGTCCTTAAAGGCCTGATTTTAGATTTTTCTTTTTTAACTGGCAGAGGCATATTCCAATGAGGATATAGGTCATGGATTCTTTATTTGATCATGTGTCTGTGGGCATTTAGGCTTGATTCTGTATTTTAACTGTAAAGAAGGATGTTGCTGTGAACACAGGGATGTTGATACCATTAGGTTAGTGTTTACACACCTTTTGATAAATGCATAAGAGCAATATTGCAGTACATTTTGGGGGGGAGTCACACCCAGAAACACTCAGAGGTTACTCCTGGCTCTAAGCTCAGAAATCACTCCTGGCAGGCTCAGGGGACCATATGGGATGCTGGGATTCGAACCACTGTTCTTCTGAATGCAAGGCAAATTCCATACCTCCGTGTTATCTCTCAGGTCCCCTTAATCTTAATTTTGTAAGGAATATGCACATCAGTTCTCAAAGTGTCCATTCTACACACAGGGCACTGAGTCCTTTCCTTCCATACTCTTGCCAATACTTGTTTATACCAACTTAGTGATAAAGAACTAGGCAGATGTGCCAACCTTGAGTTCTGGAGTGAGAATGCCAATATTGAACTCCCTCCGTTAAGTCAAAAGGCTTAGGTTGGAGGGTTGATTTTCTCACCTTCTCCAGCTTCTAGAGCCCCCTTCTAGAGTCATTTCTTGATTCGTGGCCTCCTTCTTCCTTTTCCAAGATAGTCCTTTAGTATCTTCCTGTCTCTCCCTCTGGCTGAGTCTTTCAGTTTTCCCTCTTCATTTTCAAAGACCCTTGAGAAGACATTGGTGCCCATCTGGCCAATTTAGGACCATCTCCCTACTTTTAAAAAGCTGACTGCTTGATTCTGTCTACAGCCCACCTTCTCCATTCCTGCATAACAAAACCACACGTTCTGGGAATTAGAACATGGTTATCTCAAATGAAGCAGCAAAAATGAACTTCCAAATTCTCCCTCTAAGCCATGAGCTACTTTGAAGCACTTTGCTCCATAAAGCCCTGAATTCTTCTGTGGCATCTGTGATCCAGAAGAGTTCCAAATCACTTGTGCTCTTGCCTGTCATGGCTCATTCTGTGCTCTGTCCACACAAACTTCTCGGTATCTTTTATGTACCTTTCACTTTCTCTGCCACAAGGCCCTTGCACATGCTTATTCTCCCTAGAAGTTTTTCCCCAGCCTCACGTCCTAATGAACCTCTTGCTATTCTTCACATCTCAATACCCAATCTGCTTCCCCAAGGACCAATGTTCCAGCTCTCCATAGACAGACCCTTAATCTTGCTCCCTCCTGGCACCTTCTTTCTCTCCTCCCGGCACTTAGCACTTCCTTTCCACATAGAATAGTTAAGAAATTATTTCATTCTCTCTGGCTGAATGAAAAGCTACAAGGGACCTTGTTTCTTTTCTGTTCCCCTCTACATTCTCAGGACCAATAAAGCCTTGCATATCTGACGAATTAGTAAATGAACTCAAGCAATGATTTCTAAGGAAAGGTCCTGTTAGTGAAGGTGCTCATCGGCACATTTGGGAAGGACTGAGGGGAGGGGAATTCTTGTGGTGTATGTCCCTGGAAGTTGGAGTGAAGGGTACAGTGAACCCTTTCTATACATAGCGGTGTTACACTGTACCCCTGGAATTCTGTAATGTTATAAATTAATGAGCAGTAAAAGGAGATAGCATTGACACAAAATTTGAAGATGATAAAAGCTGTACCACAGAAGGATAATAATTGTGTTAAAAATATCAAGATAGGGACGGAGAGATAACATAGAGGTAGGGTGTTTGCCTTGCATGCAAAAAAAAGGATGGTGGTTCAAATCCCAGTATCCCATATGGTCCCTGAGCCTGCCAGGAGCGATTTCTGAGCGTAGAGCCAGGAGTGACCCCTGAGCACTGCCGAGTGTGACCCAAAAAAACAACAACAACAACAACAAAAATCAAGATAGGAATCTCAGAAGAAACATCAGTGATGAAACTGTCATGTAGACTAGTCTCCAGGCTGAGAATTCTGGGTTATTCTTGGGATAAGAGTGGGCTGAGTCCCCACACTGCCTAAACCCCCACAACCCCACCCACATCCTCTGGCATATAAATGGCCCAGCTTCACAGCTTCATAACTAACCTCAGCTTCACAACTAACCCTGTTTTTCAGAAAGGTCTAGCAACCCCACCCACACTCCATATCCTCCAACATATAAATGGCTCAGCTGTACAACTTCACAACTAATCTCAGAAGAAACACCAAACTGTTGATTCGTCCCAGTTTTATAGTGCCTGGAACACATGGCCACATATACAGTCACGCAACACCTCCAAATTTTACAATGACAGCCCAGTAGGACCACAGCAAATTAGATAGGAAGGTGGTTTTTTTTGGGGGGGGGTGGGGGGTTTGGGCCACACCTGGTGACGCTCAGGAGTTACTCCTGGCTATGCGCTCAGAAGTTGCTCCTGGCTTGGGGGACCATATGGGACGCCAGGGGATCGAACTGCGCTCCATCCAAGGCTAACGCAGGCAAGGCAGGCACCTTACCTCTAGCGCCACCGCCCGGCCCCATAGGTTTTTTTTTTTTGGGGGGGGGAGATAGGAAGGTGGTATAGGAACCAACTAAGCTCAATAAACAAAAATGATAACACAGAAGGCACAATTAGCAACAAATAGCTCAATAATCCTCAGATACTGACTTTAATATACCATTGTGAAATATAACAATTTTCACTGATTTTTTTTCTGAACAATTTTTTGATAATTTTATTTGCCATCTTGTCTAACAAGCAATATAAAGTAAATTATTTTGAGCCTGCTAAAGAAGCAGGCTTTGGGGATGGGTGCCAAACTGGGAGGGACATTAGTGGAGGGACTTTCATACTACACTGGGAGTCGGAAACCATAGTGTTTAAAGTCAAATTTTTTAATAAACTAATAAATAAAATTGCAAGATAGGACCTGGAAAGATAGTGCAGTGCTTAAGATACTTTGTACATTGCTGAACCCAGTTTGATCTCTGGTACCACATGTGGGACCCTGACTACCACCAGGAGCACAAAATGCTCAGCACCCCTGGGCACAAAGCCAATCCCTGCCAAAATAAAAAAAAGAATAGTAATAATAAAATTAAAAGCAGTACATACTAATTGTCATTATTCTTTTTTTAATATATTTTATTTTATTTAAACACCTTGATGACATATATGATTGTGTTTGGGTTTCAGTCATGTAAAGAACACCACCCATCACCAGTGCAACATTCCCATCACCAATGTCCCAAATCTCCTTCCTCCCCATTCAACCCCCACCTATACTCTAGACAGGCTTTCCATTTCCCTCATACATTCTCATTATTAGGCAGTTCAAAATGTAGTTATTTCTCTAACTAAACTCATCACTCTTTGTGGTAAGCTTCATGAGGTGAGTTGGAACTTCAGCTCTTTTCTCTTTTGTGTCTGAAAATTATTATTACAAGGGTGTCTTTCATTTTTCTTAAAACCCATAGATGAGTGAGGCCATTCTGCATCTCTCTCTCTCTCTCTCTGACTTATTTCACTCAGCATAATAGACTCCATGTACCTGCATGTATAGGAAAATTTCATGACTTCATCTCTCCTGACAGCTGCATAATATTCCATTGTGTATATGTACCACAGTTTCTTTAACCATTCGTCTGTTGAAGGGCATCTTGGTTGTTTCCAGAGTCTTGCTATGGTAAATAGTGCTGCGATGAATATAGGTGTAAGGAAGGGATTTTTGTATTGTATTTTTGTGTTCCTAGGGTATATTCCTAGGAGTGGTATAGCTGGATCATATGGGAGCTCGATTTCCAGTTTTTGGAGGAATCTCCATATTGCTTTCCATAAAGGTTGAACTAGGCGTAATTCACACCAGCAGTGCATAAGAATTCCTTTCTCTCCACATCCCTGCCAACACTGTTTGTTCTCATTCTTTGTGATGTGTGCCAAACTCTGGGGTGTGAGATGGTACCTCATAGTTGTTTTGATTTGCATCTCCCTGATGATTAATGATGTGGAGCATTTTTTCATGTGTCTTTTGGCCATTTGTATTTCTTCTTTGTCAAAGTGTCTGTCCATTTCTTTTCCCCATTTTTTGATGGGATTAGATGTTTTTTTCTTATAAAGTTCTGTCAGTGCCTTGTGTATTTTGGAGATTAGCCCCTTATCTGATGGGTATTGGGTGAATAGTTTCTCCCACTCAGTGGGTGGCTCTTGTATCCTGGGTGCTATTTCCTTTGAGGTACAGAAGCTTCTCAGCTTAATATATTCCCATCTGTTAATCTCTGCTTTCACTTGCTTGAAGAGTGCAGTTTTCTCCTTGAATATGCCTGTAGTCTCAATGTCACTAATTTCATTATTCTTATGATAATTAGAAAGAAAGGGCAGAAATGACCATAGTAGTTGGACATAGATGATAGGTTGATGAATGAGAGCTCTTTCTCTCCAAACTTACCTTTATATATTTTTCTTATACTCAGCACTTGCTGATTTAATTCCACTAATTCTAGATCCACGCCATGGCCTAAGAATGACAGTGAGCACATGGAATGTGCCAATTTAAAGAGCACAGCCAGATGAGGAAAACTAATAATAATGTGATCCAAATGACTCAACAGCATAGAATACCCCTAGATTCTAGAAAACCTGACTTCCTTTGCCAGAGCATGTACCTACGCTAAAGGAAATAGTTTTTAGGTCAGGCCTGTCGATTATTATGACATTAAAATTTTTTAATGGGAGTAGTTCTAGGAGTCACCATATGTGCATTTCCTGTAGTTGATAGGCTTCGAGGGAGATTTTCTAAATGATTTCCCCAGTTTTTCATAACTGCTTTCTAGGACTTCTGCTGTATCCACTAGCAAGAGAATATCTGGCATCCAAGTGAACTTTCCTTCCTGACTGTAATTCAGCTACAGCAACACAAATTTGTATGAGTAGCCATGAAGACACTGCTGCCATGGGCACAACTAATATGCTCTGTTCCCACTTCTAGGTGCCTCCAGCTTCCACCAGTAGAAAACTAGAAAAGCATTTACATCCCAGTGTAAATTCTGTTTCATCATTGGACACTGGCTTCCTCTCTGACTTTGTGTCTATGCTTGAACATCATGCAAATACTTAATTTGTTTAATAAATATCCTGACATAGCCTGTTTGAGTTGTTGCTAGGAGGGCACCAACCTTTTAACTCACTTAGCCAGCCCTGATCAGTACTTAATGTCTTTAAAGATGAGCAGGATCTTTTGTAGTGACTGAAATAGTCAGTAATCAATGATGTGGCCCTGACTAGAAGCAGGAAAAACAATTTAATCCACAAAAAGTGTCATTCTGCCAGCAGGAGCCCAGCGTTGGAATCCTTGACATAGGTGATTATTTGTCTATTTTTGGAAGAGCCTGGTTACTTCCCAGGTCTAGGGAGACCCCCCCCCCCCCGCATAGCATCCCAAAAGTTCCTTCAGGATTTTGTAGGTTTTCGAGCTCCATTCTGTTCTCAGCTTGAAACCTCTGCATTCCCCCACTTCTTGAGCTTTCCGCCAGCATCCAGCTTAGTGGTCTCCAAGATTGATGGTGTATGGGGGTGCCTGGCTCTTTAGAGATGTCTCTGAAGATCAGGAGACCTCAAGACCTCATTGTATCAGTGCTCTGCAGCACTGAGTGTCGCCTTACAGGCACCAGTGTCCTTTCCCAGAGGTGCCCACGATTGTAATAAAATTCTGGTAGGGAGTTCCCACCTTCCCATGCACAGACATACAATGATGTTGTGAGCAGAGGGAGGAATGAGGAGTGGGCCACCCTTAGGTGGCCTTGAGGGACACAAGCTCCTGACAGCAATGGGGATCCAGTGAGGTCTTCATAGCCTTCTCATCTTCATCTCTAGGGCAAGGAAACCCATTAGAGACGCTTCATACACATGTTTATATGTGTGTGTCTGTATGTTCAGAAGGAGTCTCAAATCTAGCCCAACTTAGAACCCAATTAATTTGTTTTTCTAAATGAAGAACACATTATTATTTTTTCTTTTTTGGTTTTTGGGCCTCACCCGGCAGTGCTCAGGGGTCACTCCTGGCTATCTGCTCAGAAATAGCTCCTGGCAGGCACAGGGGACCATATGGGACACTGGGATTCGAACCAACCACCTTTGGTCCTGGATCGGCTGCTTGCAAGGCAAGCACCGCTGTGCTATCTCTCCGGGCCCAGAACACATTATTTTTACAAGTTTGTATATAGTTCTAAGTTTTAGGAGCTACAATCTCTAAAGTGCCAATACTTCTCTACTTCTGTCCTTAGGACCCCTCTTCTTTATTCCCTGACCTCCAGCCCTTCTACCCCACATACTCCTTGGTCAGTTCACTTTTGCATCAAACTCTTAGGGCTGTTTTCCATCAGAATCTGTCCATTCCCTCACTTTACTCCTTTCCATGTCACCTGTGGGTGAGGCAGACACCAGTACTCACCAAGTCAGTGTTGTGTTCATGCCCTTTGGCAGCAGTGCACCATCAAGACGCCTGTTTTACTTTTTGTTCCAGCAGGACCTCTTTTCCAGCTGTGGCTGCATCTGCTCTCCCCAGTGCTGCTCTGCTGATACTGATCACTCAGATCACTCTCCATCACCCCCACTTTCACATCAACAGGATGCCTCTCTATCTCAGTGTTCCCCACCTTTCAGCACAGAATGTTTATACCTCTCAGGATTATTCTCAGTTTAGTACCCCAAAACAAACAAGCAAACAGAAACTGATTTTAATATTCATTTTTATCTTCTTTTTTTTTGTCTTTTGGGCCACTCCTGGTGGTGCTCAGGGGTTACTCCTGGCTCTGCATTCAGGAATCACACCTGGTAGGCTCAGGGGACCATATGGGATGCCGAGGATCGAACCCAGGTTGGCCGTGTACAAGGCAAGAGCCTTACCTGTTGTGCTATCACTTCAGCCCCTTATCTTCATCTTTTAAATTTATTTGAATCTATGGTTTGAATTTGTAAGACTATTTAGTACCATAATGTATTGGCAGTTTATTTTAGCATAGAACAAGGGATTCTAAATATTTTTGTTTCCAACCTGGTGGCAGGTTTTTTATTATTATATGCAAAATGGTTCCTGTTTCTATATATTGCTTTTCTGACCAGATTTATATTCAGTTCTTTGAATTATTAGCAGAATGGTAACATGGCTTTCTTCCCCTTTGCCCTCAACTCATATTAACTTTAGTAATGATTTTAGGGACAGAACCCAACTCTTAGATTCTTGCTGTTATCTAAAGAACACTTTCAGGTTTCTATCCTAAAATCTCTCTCTCACACTCACACACACACACACACACACACACACACATACACACGTCTGAATTTGCACATGGGATATCTTGTCTTTGCCTGGGATTTGATCAGTCTGGGTATGTTCACATACTCAATGCATTTCTCAGTTTTCCAAACATTTATCTCATACACTCTGATCCTTCATTTCCTTCAGCTGAAATGGCCAAGTTGAAATTACTCCTGGATATTCTATGCAGTAAGACTTTATTAATAGAATATAACTAATAGCTAAGAGGGAGATTCTTTCATTATGAACATTACTCTTTTTTATATTATTTATTATTGTCCATAGACCAAGAGGTTTTAAAGGCTGGGCATATGTCATAAATGAAAGCCTCAATAATTTAATATTATTACACTGCACCAAAGCCAAATTCTCTCCTGGCTCTTTGATATCCATCAATGAGAAATTGACTAGACATGAAGACATCATTTCCCAAGTGGATTATTTAAAGCTAAAGAATAAACAGTTTGAAGCCTTCATCTTGATGCATCTCTGTACCAAATTAAAATTCTCATAGAATTAAAAAAAAACCCTTACCTGATAGAATCTTAAAATAATGCTCCTATAACTAAGATTATATCTAGTTCTGGAGGAGAAACTTAGTGTCTCCAAACTCCAAACAGGGGCACCAACCTGGCAAGCAGGTGGTCATGAGTCCAAACCCCCATATGTGTCACACATGTGTTCAGGGCAAGCCTGCAGCTCTGCTGTCTGCAACCCCTGGCTGATGATTTCCTGCCGTGCTACAATCAGGAAGTATAAGCACCACCAAATGAGGTGTGACACTCCTCTTCCCCCAGCTAGCACCCCGCAACTTAAAAGAAGTGTGAGTGTCACAGTCATTGAGCACCGCAGACACCATAATCGACACTCATGTGCCCAGTCTCAAGAGTCTGAAGCCCCACTGAATCTGTGTGCAAGCACCAAGCCGAAGGGGAGAGAATGTGTGAGCAAAGGTGCAGGCTCCACCACTGATGTGTGGCCCCAAAAAGCACCACTATCAAGCTGTATTCAGCAATAACATCCCCACCAAAGGGATGGAAGAGGGAATGACAAGAACTAACACTGGGGATTGACTACAAGGCACGGATGGTATGCCTGTCTCTGTAACTACAGTGAGTATCTCCTCTGAGATTGGACCAGATTGCAGGCCCTGAGGGGGATGTGGGACAGAGATCTCCTATACACTCCAGGATGTAAGCACTTCAATGCCATGGAGCTGACGTATCTTCCTTCCCAGTTTGTTACCTTAGTATCAGAACATCAGTCACATCTCCCCGAGGGGACAGATAAAGTTAGTTTGGCCATATTGTCAGGGAGAGAGAAAGAGATGAAAGGTTTGTTGTTTTGGTTTTGGTTCCTGGAGTTTGGGGTTTATTTTGATTTGAAGAGGGTTTTTGTTTCCTTTTGTTTTGTTTGTTACCATCCTGGTGAAGCTCAGGGCTTACTCATGGCTCTGTGCTCAGAGATCACTCCTGATGGGGCTCAAGGAACCATTTGTGATGCTGGGAATTGAACCTTTATCAGTTATGTGCAAGGCAAGCACTTTACCTGCTGTACTGTCACTTCGAACTGACAAAAAGAATTTCATTGAACATATAGAAGAGCCTGCTGTTCATGCTGGGGGGCTGATTTCAGCAAGACTCTCTTCTTCCAACTTGTTTCCTCTCCACCAATTTGAATTGCCTCTTTTCTCCTTTATGTACATGCTCTGCACACTTTCCTCAGGCATTCATTTAATTATAACTAATTTCATTTTAACCATAGTTTTATTGGTTGAGCCTTTATATTTTGTGTTGCTATTATTTTAACCAACTATTTGACTCTTACTATATTAACCTTTCAAAATTTTAGATGCAGTTGATCAGAGGGCCTTAAAAAAGAAAAAAATGAGGGCCAGAGAAATAGTACATCAGCTAGAGTGCTTGCCTTGCATGTAGCTAATCTGGGTTCAATCCCTGACATCCCGTGTGCTTCCCTGAGCACCACCTAGAATGATTCCTGAGTGCAGAGTCAGGAGTAACCCTTGAACATCCTCAAGTATGGCTCAAAACAGACAAAAAAAGTGAAAGACAAACCAAAAATCTCCAGCCTCCTTTTTTCCTACATTAACAACATAGGCTACTTGAAAAAAAAAAAAGGAATATATGCTACTTGAAAACATTATACTATCAGAGAAAAATAAGCATTATTTGGCTTTTGGTGTTTTTTTCTAAGGAAAAATGCTTATGAAAGTAAAAGGCAAGTTTCCTAACAAACAGTGGCTAACAATGTTATTAGAAGATAATTTATAAATGCCTTCATATTTATTTATTTATTTATTTATTTTGGTTTTTGGCGGGGGGGGGGGAGGTCACACCCAGCAGGAGTTACTCCTGGCTCTATGCTCAGAAATCACTCCTGGCAGGTGCGGGGGACCATACGGGATGCCGGGATTTGAACCACCGTCCTTCTGCATGCATGGCAAAAGCCCTACCTCCATGCTATCTCTCCGACCTCCAAATGCCTTCATATTTGTATTTCTTATTTCAACCTCAACTCTCTCTGTTGCATTAACCAAATGATGCTCATTAAGCTTTATTCTTTCAGCCCATCTCTAAGCCTGCTACCACTCAGTCTTCTGATCCTGAAGTGTGCAATCTTCCCGCATTACCCTTAAAAGTTCAGTTCATTCCTGAACCTACAGTTGAGGAGATGAACTTGTTGCTTTCAGGGAGGCCACATGTGTGCGCGAAGCCATTACACCATCGCTTAGAGTGGTCACAGTCCATTTTATTGCCTCCTTTGTGCAGGGACTTGCACTGGGAAAGTGCATGTTATTGAAAACATAATTTTCCTCATCATTATGCTTTCTTTCTAGCCAGATCATAACCTGCTAAAAGTCTATTGAGCATTGTGAAAAGCTCTTCAGAATAGCTGTTCTTAAGAGATTAAGTGGTGGCCATCTCTGTCCCCTTTCTTTTATCTCCTAATCAAGTTCAAGACCACACCAGGCGTCTCTGCCTAACTGATTATATATTCGAACTATAAATGGCTTTATCTCCGTTCCTGTTTCCATCTGTCAAAGGCCACCTCCTCCTGCCCCTATTTACATGTCTGCAATATTTTACACCTGTTTTTTGAAGGTTTTTTTTGTTTTGTTTTGTTTTTGTTTTTGTTTTGCGGAGGGGGGGTTGGGAAGCACATTTGTTCAGGTGTGAGCTCATGGAGATGACAACCAACTTCTTGTCCCTTCCCCCAAACCCACTTACTCTCAAACAGGTCTGCTTGGGAAAGTGGGGAGAGGGCCAGTGGGAGAAGGCATCCAGGCTTTGCCCTGGGCTGATGAATCCTCAGGGGTGTTGGTCTGTTCCCTGAGATCAGGCCCTTGACATCTGCATCTGCCCTGTCACTGAACCTTTGAGTCTTTCTCATGTCTCATTGTCACTGCAGGAAGGAAAAAGAAGCAAGAGTCTCCTCCTATTTCTGGTTCTCATCTTTTTTTCCTCCCTGAATTCTAGTTCAAGGAGCTTCCCCTTCTGGTTACTGGGCCAAGATTGTTCCTGGTTTAAGCACTTGAATCGTGATTACTCTCCAAGAAGTGTTTCCTGCATTTAGTTCAACAGCCTGGCTTCTGCCCATGGTCCCCCTCTGAAACCAAATCTGCTCTATCCAACCGCAGTGGTTTTTTGTGGTTTTGTTTTTGTTTTTACAGACACCAACTACTTATTTATTTTTAAAATTTTCATTATGATGATAATTTTGTTTGAGGGCTATATCTGATAGTGCTTGGGCTTACTCTTGGCTCTATGCTTAGGGATCATTTCTGATGGGCTCAGAGGAGTGACGATAGGGGGTGCAGGGGATTGTGCCTAGGTTAGCTGTGTGCAAAGCAAGCACCTTACCTACTGTATTATATCTCTGTCCCATCAACTACTTTTTTTTTAAACAATTATTATCAACAGAATCCTTCATAGTTGAATTTGAGTTATACAATGAGTCAGGGCCCTTCCCAAGACCAGTGTCAACCTCCCTCCATCAATGGTCCTAGAGTGCATCTTATACCACCACCCTTTGCCCTCTGGACTGCCAGTACAACAGGCCCCTTAAGGTTAGATTGTTAAAGTTTAGGTTCCTTGATTCTATTATTGTTGACTTTGGCTGGATATTTAGTTCTGTCTTTATTTATTTCCCAGCCAATGCATCCGAGACCACTTGGCCTTTCTTTGATCCTTTCTTCTTAGTTTTGTAGGAAGATGCAGGAATATATGGTAAAATAAACTTTTCTTTTTTAAATAAAAGACTGAAAATGGCTAACAATAATGGGTTGCACTTAGTTTACTTCCTTTGGTGTATAAGAACAGCAGGAACATAATTCCAGGGCTTCACCCCATGTTGAAGCTTCAACGAACAGGAACAGTGAGAACCCAATTAGTGAACTTGACATGTGATGCTGTTGAATTCATAGCAGCCCAGGTGACTTGTCCAAGGTCACCCGCTGGACAATATCCTGGTTGAAATAAAAGGTCAGCACTGGGTCATTTCAGTGGAGACCTCTAGATATGGTGTGGGGTGTAGAAATGACCTGTGAATGAACAGATTTTTTTTTTTTGGATGACTTAAAAGATGCTCATTGTACCTTTTATCCTTCATCCAGAAATTGCCTGGCCTATGCTTTTGTCACTCTATCACAATTCTCTCCTAGAAATTTCACACTGAGGGGGGAAAATATATATATCATGTCACTATTTGTTAGCAAGTTTGTTAGAACACTTGCTAGAGAGGGAATATGAAACTGCTTGCCGGGCGGAAATGAGACGTTGGGCTCCACGTTGATTGCATTTACCATGTGCTCACAAGGAGTCAATAATCAAACAGATGGAAACTCCATTCTTCCCGCCTTTTAAAGTATTTCTTGCTTTAAATAAGGCTCCTCACTTTTAAAACTGAACAAAAAAGTGGAGGAAAGTGAGTCATTATTTATGGTTAATCACATTTGCCAGCTGGGACTACATTTCTAATCCAGTTGTCCTTTTTTTTTTTTCTTGGGCTGGAGAATCTGTCAGGGTCCTCTTTCTGGGAAAATCCTTGCTGGCCTCTTCAGTAGCCTTTTTCAGCACATTATCAGAGTTGGGACTCTTGACTAGTGATCCTCCTCCCACACACATCTGTTGGCTACAGCGAGAGTAACTTCTTTCACATGCAGAACTGTGGGAATTTATCCAGAATCTTGAATAATACTTAAAGAAAAAAAAGCTGAAATATGTGAGGAGTTCCTTTCAAAATGGAACCATTATCTCAAAAAATATCATTATAATCAGTGTCTTCTCTTTGTCTGGCAAGTTTTAGATCCCAAATGGTTTGGGAAGGGTTTCAGACAGGAGAGTTGACAGGTGAAGACTTTCATATGCGAGAGGCAGATTAGCCACCCCAGGCTGCCTCAAGAGAGCAATTGTTGGGCTGGATTAAAAGTTCAATACTGCGCCCTTTCCAGACTAGTTTCCATGAGGTCCCAGTTCCCTCACTCTTCTTCTTCAGCCTCATTTCCTCAGTGCAAAGAGAGCAATTTTCTTTGGCATTTGGCGTTTGTATTTAATCTTAAAGAAAAAATGTATTCTATTTGGAGGTGGGTAGGTTTGGCCCTACCTGTGGTGTTCAGGGCCTATTCCTAGGTCAGAGCTCAGGGAACCAGATGTGGTGCCAGGGATTAAACCAGGATATGCCAGAGTAGTCACACACAAGGCCAAGTACTTTTTCTCCCATACTACCTCTCCTGCCCTATCACTGTTGACAGTGTAAGCACATGCCCACGTTTTGGAATCAGTGCAGCATTGGCTTATCAGCTGTTGTGAAGTTTACGGCTTCATGGTAGGAAAAGTGCTGTTGTGATACCAAGTCTCACCTCTACATCCCAGCTATCCAATGATAGCAGTTTCTTTCTCCAGGCTCAAATAGAGCCTGCCATTTGTTGTGGTCGAACCAGACCTTTAACCAATTAGTAGTGAGCAGGGAAGGCCAATGCACTCATTGACCAATTAGGCCTTAAATCATTGGATGAAGGTGAGATTCTAGGGATTTGCTCATGTTGTGACTGACTTATGTGTAGTGAGGAGGAGAGGTGGAAGCCTCGAAAGGGAATCCTCTCTCTCTCTCTCTCTCTCTCTCTCTCTCTCTCTCTCTTTCTCTCACTCTCTCCCCTCTCTCCGCTCATCTCTCCTCTCTCCTTTCCCCTCTTTCCTCTCCCCTCTCCCCTCTTTCCTCTCCCTTCTTCTCTCTTCCCCTCCCCTCCCCTCTCCTCTCCCTCTTCTCTCCTCTTCCTCTCTTCTCTCCTCTCCCTCTCTTCTCTCTTCTCTGCTCTCCTCTCTTCTCTTCTCCTCTCCTCTCCCTCTCCTCTCCCTCTACTTCCTCTCCCTCTCCCTCTCTTTCCTCTCCTTCTCCCTCTCCTCTCTCTCCCTCACCCTTCTCCTCTCCCTCTCCCTCTTTTTTCCTCTGCTTCTCCTCTCCTCGCCAGTCACCCAGGACAGTACCTGGGGAAATCTAGGACTGATGAGCATCTGCTCTGAGCACCTGCACGATCTAGACCTCACGTCACACCTGCCCCATGAGGCAGCTCTCAAACCACATCTGAGTCTCACTTGTTCTGCCTGCCCACCATGAAAAATGATCCCTGTTGTCCAATTTCTCGGGGAGCCATGGAATCCAGGCTGGAATGAGGGGTTGCTCTTTGGAGGAAAATTAAGTCAGTCCTAAATATTACCCAGGCTTTCTAGGAAAGAGTTTCAGGAAGAGATGAATAGGGAAGTAAATAGTTGTATTTAGAGATTGTGAGGGAGGAGGGAGGAAGAAAGAGAATAAGAGAGAAGGAGAAAGATAGAAGGTGGAAAAAGAGAAAGAAAAGGAAAGAGGAGAGGAGAGGAAGGGAGAGAAAGGAAAAGATATGTGCCAAGAGAGAATCCAGGCTTCTCCATGGGGGCAAGAGTCCACATCACAGATGGAGATGGGGCCAACCCCCAGAATGGGGAAGCACCCTGCTTGACTTTGCAGAGTTGGTTTATAGGTTTTCTGTCACCACTTAGAGCTTGCTATGGGGAGAATGGTCTATTGCTATAACATTGTCAAGGGAAAAATGAGAAACTTTCGGTGTCTACCTTCATGGCCTTACCACAACCTTTTGTCCCTGCTGGAGCTTCTTTCTGGAGGGCAGAGGAGGTGTGGCAGGTGGGAGGACAGGGGCAGGCAGTTTTTTCCAGGCCCCCACTGGCTCCAGTTTAGTTTTATTAGACCTCAGTTCCTGCGTCCATTTTGCCACAAAGTGGATCCAGCCATGTTTTTGGCTACTTTAGGACTAGTGACAGAGTAACTTCTTTAAATACCATCTTGGTTTTATGACTTCCTGAGAACTTAGTGCCTGACCCTTCCCCCACATATACCTGCCTACTCAAGTCTGTCAGATCCGGTATGAGGCATCTGGGGGCTGGGGGCTGGAATCATACAGCCACTGACACGCAGAGGGGGGTGGATTAGATACTAGGGGAGTTACCAGCAGCACCCATCACACTAAGAAGGCTACAGTCCTCTCTGGTTTTTGTCTTTCTGTGTCCCAAGCCTGGTCTAGAACCTCCTTGCATCTAGGGAGATCTGTCCTAAAAGGCCAAGTCCACCATCTGCTCACAGACAGCACACAGCTGCTCGTCTGCAACCCTAACGTGGAACTCTCATATCCAGGAATATATTGTCCTCACGCAGGAGAACTCAGAGCCTAATAATGCTGCTGATTGTCGGCAGACTCAGTATTACTAAACAAGGCGTGTATAATTGAACAGTGAGGGGAAGCGTAGCTCTCATTTGCAGATAATTCTGGCATTTCAATCTCCTGCAACTTCACGCTTCAGAGCACTTCTTTAAAGGCATTATTTAATCTGCTCTAAACATCACTGATGCACATGGCACAAAACCCTGATCTCGTTTAAGCAGTGAGCTGCCTGGTCTTCGATTGGGAGCTTGGTGTGACAGACTTTGGCTGGTGGTGCTTTAAGCGAGGACTTCCAGAGGAGATTTCTACCAAGTCTTTGCCTGGTTTCTTTCTGGAAGCAGAGCTTGCCAGGAGGTCTTGTATAAAGGTTGTTTGGGAAATAATCTAAGTGCTATATGCAAGAGCCGAACCAAGAACGAAGGCAAGCCAAGGCCAGGGGAAGAAGGATCTTTCCTTGGGGCAGCCACAAACTGTAAGAACTACTGGGGCAGAGTGCATTGGAATGGTGCTGCTAGTTGTATGTGTGTGTGTATATGTGTGTGTGTGTGTGTGTGTATGTGTGCGCGTGCGCGCACGTGAGTGTGTATACATATGTATGTGTATGTATAAGAAGGGGGGCAGCAAAGCTTGGCTCCAAGATCTTTCCTCCACAGAGAATTGCCCTAGTCCTTAGAGAATCTTGAAAAGACCGGAAATGGTGGATATCTCTCTTTCCTGAGCACCTGAGTGATCTTTCTTAACAATTTTCCTTAGAAAAGTGCATTTAATAGGCACCATAGCAGGGGGACAACTGTGCACAGAGTGGTCAGTGAAGGTGTAAGGTAGCAACTGGCCCTCAGGAAAAGTGGCATACGGAGCTCTCATTTCTCTGAATAAAGTCAGCTATTTTAATAAAGACCCTACTTTGAGTCCTTACTCTCTCAAACTAGGTCTGGTTCCTAAGTCCATCTTTAGCCTCCCAACTTAAGACAGTCACTCCCACCTCCAACCCTTGACTGTTGTACCCAATAAGTAGAGATGAGGGAATTGATTGCTGGCAATACACTACTGTGACCAGAAAGGTGCATTTATGGACTTTTGATGTCTGTTCCACTGAGGAAAGCTGTGTGGAAGAGTTCTAGGGATCATTCTAACCAGGGCCCCTTCTTCCTGCATCCACTCCTACCTTACACCCTGATGATCCTGAGTCCTTCCACCATTCCAGCCTCCCTTTGCCCTCCAAGAGATTAAACCACATATCACAGCCCTGTTTCTGCAGCAGCTATCCTGGTTAATTAACCAGGTGATTCCCTCCTGTGTGTCTCCACTGGTTTTGCGAATTCCTTGAAATGCCAGTTCTAAAACTAGATGCCTTCCTCACCTCCTCCCAGGCCTACTAGGGAGCCCCCACTTCACTGGCTGACAGAGCCTGGAGATGCATCCCCATCCTGCATTTCTGCTTTCCTCCAGTCTCAGGCTGAGCTAGACTCAAGAGAGAGCCTTTCCCAGCCAAGTTCTACCTGTGCAGCACTTCCTGTCCTAGACTCCTGTTGCTTTCAGCCTCATTTTCCTTTTCTGTGTTTAGTAAATATCATTGTGTTGGCAAACCATTATTGGCATTGTTCCCCTCCACAGGTGATGCTTTCTCAGTATCTTTTTTAATTTTATTCAAGTTAGTTTTCATTTGTTTGGGAGCTTAGGGACCACACCTAGTGGTGCTTAAGGGCTATTTCTGGCTCTGCTCAAGAGTAGCCACTGATGGTTCACTGTATATGATACAGTGCTTTGAACCCAGGTTGCAGTTGATGACACCTCTGCAGGGCAAGCCTTGTCTTCTGGACTAATTCCCCAGACCCTCCTATGGTTCATTTGTGAGGCTTTGTGGAAACAGTGATAAGAAAGTTTTTAAGTGCCCACCTCAAACTTTTGGTGCCTCCTTAGAGGTAGGAGGTATTTCATAATGGCAGCTGCAGTCTCCAGAATACTAATTTCACAATTTCTTTCACTCTGTTATGGGCGAAGCCCATATGATGTGGCAAAAGCAATAGGAAGTCTTCACTCTCTTCAAGTCCTTTTCTCACTGGGCTGAGGAATGGTGGTGAAATACTCTAGCACTAACTATCTTAGAGACACCAAACTATTCCCTCTAGTGTCTGTGTTACCAGAAACAGGGAACTTTAGCCTGCTGCTTACTCTTCATCCCCAAGTGTAGTAAAAAAAAAAGTCCTGGATGGGGCTGGATGATGATGGGATGGATGGAGGGGCCTTTCTCTGCCGGCCCTGGCCACACACCTCCAACTATCTCCAGCAGGAGGTTTTGAGGGTTCAGAATAATGGTGAGGAAATGATCCACAGCAGTCATGTTTCAGGAGACATTAGTTTTATTCAAGGCCCTAGACAACAGGTGTGGCTTCTATCATAACCTTTTATGCTAGATTCATAATCAGCCCTGCATTCAACATGTTTCTTCTCCCTTCATCCTGTCAGCTCTCCTCCTTCTCTCTTGCTGAATCTCCCTCCAAATCCTCCTTCCTGCCCCTGAGGCAAACCTTTTCTTACCTTCCAAAGACCCCTCCCAGAAATGGGCAGGTCTTACCATCAGGTAAATTTACACATGAAGAATAGGAGATAGGGATAACACCCAAGCACTCAGCCAGTCCGACCTCTGGCAACACTGTACCTTTCCTTGTTTGAGTGTTGGTGCTCTAAGGCACTCTTTTCAGGATCATTCCCACTGCCGTGAAAAACTATGAACATTTGCTTTTTATGTTGTGGCTCTGAAATGTACTTTTCCTTTCACTCCCACTGAGACTTCCAGATCTAAGAGACACCTCTGTCTCCATAGATGATGAAGAGACATTGAAGACTCTGCTGACCCTGTCAACCGGCAAGGGTCAACTTCCTCCTCTCAGTGCATTTGGGGACCAAGGACATCCTCCCACCCCCGATTATGACAGGAAAGAACAGGTCTTAAGTTGATGACAGGGACAGTGTATTCTCTTACAACAGAGCTTATAGAGACAAGAGAGGAACTGAGATATCTGAAGGGTAACAGGTATGTGAGGTGCCTGGGAGAAGCTCAGCTTGAATCCTGGGGCTTAGGAGTACCCTGGAGCAAGGCAGTATTGATAGGTATTATAATCAGAGCTCTCTGAGGGAGGAAGAAGGGAAGGCCCAAGGACAAAACCAATTAAGAATCATGAGGTGATGACACCCTTTTTTGTGCTGTCCATCTCCATCTTTGCTGCAGTGATGTCTCTGTAGCTTTTAACCTCAAGGAGAATCCCTGGAACTGTTGCTCAATGGAGTCCCCCCTTCCCCAACAAATAGCTTTACAGGGGTTCCATCTGCCAGGTGGTTCAGGAACAACATCACAGAGAGCATCCAACAGAAGACAGATTTCACTCTAAATAAAAACAACAACACCCCCCTTTCTAGACAAAAATAAAATGCTACGTTGTACCTCCAAAATCAACCTTTCCATTTTAATACATCTTGATTCTACAGTGCCCCTTTTATGATGGAAAGCTCTGGCAAAAACATCAAGGAAGAAAAAAAGAAGTTAATACAATTACAATATGGGTTACTTGCTGGGAAAATCAATCAAAGGTCCCCTTTTCTGTAAGCATCAGCATCTCACTAAGTGAATAAACATACTGCCTCCTCAAATCCTGGTAGTGGTGTATTCTGAACATTACTTTTTAAGGTTATCCACTTAACTCACCCTTTGAGACTTATAGTTCAAGCCTACCAGTTCAGAGAGGAAAGGCAAAAAGGACTATCTAATCCCATTCCTTGGGTGGGGGGTGGGGTGGAATATGTAGGCAATATTAAGACTCATCAATAATCTAACTGAATAAAAGGGATGATTTCTTTTCTGTCATCAGCAACATGTGATGCTGATTATTGTTAATCCCTCCAAAGACATCTGACATTGTGTGTTGGGTCCTGTACAGCATGAAATTGTCATGTATATTTTACCAAAAGAAGAAATGTGAAGAATGGTTTCTGCCGCCTGCAATCATTTCATACTAACGAACACACTGCATCATGGTTTTGCCCTGGGGCCAAGAAGTAGGGATTTTCTCTACTTCAAAAGAATGAAAAATTATCATCACTCTATTCAGAACCATTACCGAGTTCAGAGACTTGGGCATGAAATATTCAGAAAGTTTATTTTAGAATTCAATATTTTAAAAGCCTGCTTTAAAACTATTATAGTGATTAGTGGCTCTGTTCCTTGGGCCAATTCTTGCTTTAAAAAACTCTGTGTCATGGTTGATACCATCTGTTGTTTCAACAAAATATGATTCGCATCAACCACAGAAGTCCACAAAAGCATGCCATGGGTTGCTATAGTTTGTGTCTTCCCCATAAAGAATTGTAACTTGGAGTTCATTATCCTGTTCAACACATTTTCCTTTTTTTTTTTTTAATAAATATTTTGTTTGGACAACTGAGATGCATCCATGTGGGTCCTTCATAAATACAATTAAAGTTAAAAATGAAGACGGACGGGGCCGGAGAGATAGGTAGGGTATTTGCCTTGCATGCAGAAGGATGGTGGTTCAAAACCTGGCATCCCATATGGTCCCCAAGCCTGCCAGGAGCAATTTCTGAGCATAGAGCCCGAAGTAACCCCTGAGCGCTGCCCACTGTGACCCAGAAACCAAAAAAAAAAAAAAAGAAGAAGAAGAAGAAGAAGAAGAGGAATAGCAATATAGCAAATTATATCATCTATCCCATTCTTCTTCTTCATTGACCTGAATCATACTCTGGGATTACTCAGCCTTCAGATCTATATACTAACATGTCTTTTAATGTCCTCCTATAAGCATTTATTAAAATCTGGCAAATAAACTTCCAGCAACAGACACCTATAAAATCTTTTTTAAAATGTAGCTTTGTCTCCAGGTTATCTCTGTTCTGTGATGAATAGGTACCTACTAATATCTGTTAAGTCTTTTACCTATATGTCATTTAAAGATCAGAGTAGTATTATATGCATAGTGTTGAGTTTTCTCTTTAGGAATGCTTTCTTGTAAAACCCCTCTTCCTTCCTTTCCCCTTGCCTTAAATTCTCACCTCTCATTTCTTTTATTTTAATCACTTTATTTAAACCCCAAGATTGTTCATTATACAGTTTTTTTTAGAATGGCAAAGTTGTTCATGATTGCTTTTCAGTCATACAGTGTACAACACCCTTACCAGTGCACATTTAATGCCACCACCAAAGTCCCCAGTTTCCCTTCTACTTTCCTCCCTCATGCCTCTTTGGTAGACACCTTTCTCTTTCTCTCTCTTCCTCTTTCCCTTTCTCTTTCTCTGTCTCTCTCCCCCAACTTTCTCCCCCTATTTTTTCAGACACTGTTGCTTGCAATATTGTTGCTGAAGGGGTATCATGTCTATAACGTTATCTCCTTCAGCACCAGTTCTTGTCCAGTGATCATTTTCAATAATCATTGTCATTCTCTATCCTAACTGCACTGCTCTACTATATGTCGCAAGCTTTCTACCATGGACTGGTCCTCCTGACCCTCATCTATTGTCTCTGGGTATTAATACCATACTATCTTTTCTTATATCCCACAAATGAGTGAGATTATTTTATCTGTCTCCCGCTGACTCATTTTTCTCAACATAATACTTTCCATATCCATTCATGAATAAGTAAATTTCATAACTTTGTTTTTCCTAATAGCTAGATAGTGTTCCGTTGTGTAGATATACTAAAGTTTATTTACTCACTCATATGTTCTCAGGCACTTACTTGGGTTGTTTCCAGATTCTGGCTATTGTGAATAGTGTTGCAATGAACATAGGAATGCAGAGCGCTTTTCTACATGGTGTTTTTGTACTCCTAGGATGTATTTCTGTGAGTGGTATTGCTGGGTCATATGGAAGCTCAATTTCTGTTTTTTTGAGAAATATCTATATTGTTTTCTAAAACGACTGGACCAGTCGACCAGCAGTGAATGAGAGTTCCTTTCTATCCCTTTTAACTCTAGACTTGATTGTTCTTGTTCTTTGTGATGTGTGCCAATCTCTGTGGGTAAGATATATCATTGTTTTGATTTGCATCTTCCTGATGCTTGATGATATGGAGCATAAACTAAGAAGCTTCTGCACCTCGAAGGAAATGGTGACTAAGATACAAAGACTTCCCATGGAATGGGAGAAACCATTTACCAAATACTCATATGATAAGGGGTTAACATCTGTGATATACAAGAAACAGCTTAGCAAGAAAAAAAAATCTAACAACATCCAAATATGGAGAGAAGAAATGAACAGACATTTCCCCAAAGAAAAAAATTCACGTGACCAAAAGGCACATAGCTTCTCATGTCTTTTTTTTTCTTCTTCTTCTTCTTTTTTCCTCAATTTTTGGTGTTTCTGGGTCACCCCTGACAATATTCAGGTACTGCTTTAGGCTTGGTGCTGAGGAGTCATTTCTGGCCTACTTGCAATCCATGACCTTCAGCTCACTAACCTATCTCTCTAGACTGCTCTACTCATTTTTAACCAGCGAGACTATAGACCTCTAGGTCAGTATTAGCTAATCTGCATGGCACTGACTGGAGCCAACCCTTGGGGAAAATCAGGAAAGTCATGAAACATACTTAGTGATTTGTTTTTTATTGTTCTTACATTATTTTTTTCTTTTTATCTTCTATCTGTTCAGAGGCACTTTCCAGTGTGTTCATGCAATTATTGGGTGTGCTTTGTTCAGCACTTATAATTGTGGATTTTCTTCTCCAGAGAAATAAATTCTGCAGCTATTGTCAGAAATGAAACAACCACATCATATATTTTAAAGCAAATAAGATTAATTTACTGCCTTATTAAAACTCCCCTGTATTTTCCCAATTTACTTCAAATAAAATCCAAAACCTTTGTTTTTGTTTTGTTTTGTTTTGTTTTGTTTAGGTCACACCCAGCGGCTCAAGGGTTATTCCTGGCTCTGAGCTCAGAAATCGCTCCTAGTAGGCTCAGAGGACCATATGGAATGCCAGGTTTCGAACCACTGTCAGTCCTGGATAGGCTACGTGCAAGGCAAATGCTCTATCACTATGCTATCTCTCCAGCCCCTAAAACTTTTTTTTAATGTAACTTTGTATGAGATTAAGATATTGAAAGAAATGGGGAATAATCTCAAGTTATTGCAACAAGGGGTGTCTGGCAGCTTTTTAAAAAATTGTTAGAACACCTGGTACATTTGTGGGAATGCTTCCTTTTTGCTCAAGGAAAATGCCCTGAGAGGCAGAGATAGAAAAATGAGCAAATATAAATATGCCTTAAAAGTACCATGACTTTGATAAAAGTTAAGTATGTCACTTTATTCTTCTGTTGCCTGGTCCCAGTGCATTTCTTCACTTTCTGCTAAGGAACCTGGCCCCATCGCAATGATTCTGTGGACACACCAGGACAATCCACTAATGCCACCTTCCTCCCCCACTCTGTGTCAGCCAGCCTAAAATTCACATCTTTACCACTCCGAAAAGCCAATCAGTGTTGATGAGGATTTAACTGAGCTTCTGAGGCTCTGAATGAAGCCAGAGAGAAATTCTGGAGCTGGAGTGAGCCACCTGGGGGTGGCTAGATGTGCTCCACCACCACCACTACCACCATCCTGTGTCCAAAGGGCAGACTGAAGCCCTGGCTTGGAGGTTTAATGACCTGCTTTGAATGTCAAACCTGGCCAACAAAATCTCGAAAAGCTGATGAACATTTTAAATTTATTGTCTCTGTCTGCAAATTGCCCTTGGAGCTTCCAGACACAAATTCCCTGAGAAGGAACATGTAGTCAGTGTGGTGGAGAAGGGCAATTAGTGTTCCCATCACTATTAGTTATTCTCTGAATGTTGTTGGCTACACATTTCTGTCATGTCATGCACAGTTATTTTGCAACAGATCACAGAATGATCAAGCCTGCTTTTCATAACTTGTGCAATTGGCTTCATTCTTCAGATGTGTTGAATGGTTTCTGAGGGTTTTAATGGATATCTTCTTGTCCTTCTCATCGTAATATCAAGATAAAAGAGAAATAGATATCAATATTTACCTTAAAATAGATGCCGAGAGCGAGAGAGAGAGAGAGAGAGAGAGAGAGAGAGAGAGAGAGAGAGAGAGAGAGAGAGAGCTAGACACAGAATAGTTTCATTCAGCTATGGGTTTTAAGAAAAATAAAAGACATTTTTGCAGTAATTCTCAGAAACAAAAGAGATGAGGGCTGGAAGGTCCAGCTCATGATATGAAGCTCACCACAAAGAGTGGTGAGTTCAGTTAGAGAAATAACTACACAGGCAACTAGCATAACAATGTGAATGAATGAGGGAAGTAGAAAGCCTGTCTCAAATACAGGTGGGGGGGGAGCGTGAGGAGCGAGATTTGGGACATTGGTGATGGGAATGTTGCACTGGTGAAGGTGGGTGTTCTTTATATGACTAACCCCAACTACAATCATATTTGTAATCAAGGTGTTTAAATAAAAATATTAAAAATAAAATAAAACAACAACAACAAAAATAGATGCCTCTTAAGGACAGAGATGGCGCCATGGCCAAATACATACTTTGCATATGAAAGGCCTGGGTTTGATCCCTGGCATCATATGAGTAACCCCAGAGCACAAAGCTAGGAGTTACTGCTGAGCACCAGATGTGTCCCCAAAACTAACAAAAACGTGCCTCTAACATAGGTATATAATGAAGCAATAATTCTTATGTGCTCTTATATATGTTTCTCTGTTTTATTTTTCCAGGGAAGTAGATCAGGACTCAGATGGTCATGTCAGCTTTAAAGACTTCGAGTACGCCATGAACTATGGACAAAATGAAGCTGAGCTATTGTGAACTCCTGGGATCACTGGCAGATTGCAATGATTTAGATGTCAAGCATCACTAATGATGCAATGTTGCATTCTTGCAATTAAACTCCTAGTCGTTGTTTCCAGTACTGATAATTACTTGAGTGGTCGTATTTACAGGAAGTCTTTCTCCAGGTGGCTTTCAGGACTGCACCTGGAGTGTTCCCTGATACTCCTCTTTATTCTAAACCCCACATTCCCTTTCATACTATAGACTGGGGTGCTCCACTCATTTGATAGTCTTCCTATCCCTACCTTTAATGCCCTAATCTGCATCTGTTCCTAAGATCTGGAAACAGTGACTTGTTTCTGCCAATGGTACCACTTTCCTTCACGAAGTAGACTTTGGCTGAAGAAATATAATAGCCTCCCTCTCCCCATGTTATTGAGTGTTTCCTTGGTTTTGAGCACAGCAAAGGTGTAGGGGAAGAAGAAACCAAAGACTTCTCTTAAGAAAAGGAATCGAGTTAAAATTGTCTTTGTAAAATGGCCTCAGAGTACTGACTGCCAGATTAAAATAGAGCATCTGGTGTGCCAACCCTGTTGATCAGCAAGAGTCAGCCTCTATCTCCCAGTGCATTTTATTCAGAACAAGGACATTCCCCTCAGTTGATGACAGGGAAAGAATGGGTCCTAGGCTGATGACAAGAGATACTTCATTACATTCCAACAATATGTATATAGAACAAATGGAACTGGCATACATACAGGGTGACAGGACATAGCAGAAGCTTAGCTAGGGGAAGTGAGGCACCAGGGAGAACATGGGGGCTTCGGGATACCTGGGAAGTAATACAATGTTGATAGGTAACCTCTCCTTTAAACAGAGATCTCTGTGAGGGAGGAGGGAGGGCCTGGAGACAAGCCTGATTAGTAATCACTGATCATGGGAAGATGATGTCCCTCTTTGAACTGTCCTTTCCCATTATTGGAGCAGTATCTCTGAAGGTTTTACCTCAAGGACAATCCCTAGAATTGTTGCTTTATAGGATCCCCTGGAACAATTGTTCTAAGAGGTTCTGTCTGCCAGACAGTTCAGGAACAGCACACAAGGAGGATCCAACAATCTAGAATATATCCAGCCGTGGGGTTTAGAGATACAGGGAGCACACTTGTTAGCAGGACCCTTTAGGATGGCAGGACCTGGATGACCAAGTGCTACCCACCTGCCCTTTGCTACCTCTCCCCTAGTTCTAGATGGTTCTGCCACTTGTGTTAACACTGTCTATTTTTTGCCTTCCCACCCCGGGGCACCCTTGGATGCTCTGTTTTGAGTGCTCTCCTCTACTGAAACAGAAACTGTGATGTTAGATGTCCAGCACTTACTTAAGTGCTCATGTCAACACTAATGGTTTATACATGTTCATAGTTCATGACACTAACAATATTTACAGGCCATCTCCTAGAGTTCAAAATGTTTAAGTATTAAGCATTTAAAAGTAAAAAATGTTGCTTTGTAAAAATCAAAACATTAAACAAAAGCTCATCCAAACATAAATAGAAATTAAAATGTTGGGGCTGGAGAGATAGCATAGTGGTAGGGTGTTTTTGCCTTGCAAGTAGCCACAGCCAATCCAGGATAGATGGTGGTTTGAATCTCGGTGTCTCATATGGTCCCCCGTACCTGCCAGGAGTGATTTCTGGGCACAGAATCAGGAGTAACCCTGGAGCGAGGTGGGTGTGATCCCCAAAAAAGCAAAAAACAAAAAAACAAAAAAAAAGAAATTAAAATGTATAATAAAATATGTTAATAAGTATAAATCCATAACTTAAAATAGTTCCAAGAGATGCCTCAAGAGATGTAACAGCTGTGACTTGGTATCCCAGATGGAGTCCCTAAGTAAAGGGTAACATTAGGAGCCAGGAATGTGACTTAGGGGCCTGGCACTTGCCTTATATGTGTGATCTCTGGATTCCAGCTTCAGCACCGCCACAGATACAAAGTGAAACACAAAGACTAATGAAATCTGGAGCATGTGTGCGTGTGTGTGTGTGTGTGTGTGTGTGTGTGTGTGTGTACTGCAATTAAAGAGTGTGTCCCCTGGTATGCACAGTAACTAAAAGATTCAGAACCATAAAGTGTGACACATAAACCCACACCCCAGCCATCACTACACCCAGAATGCCTCTGAGCACCACCTCTAAGGTGCACAGGGCCCAGCAAGCTCTGAAGCTGGATGCTCAAGCCTCCCTAGCAACCAAAAAAAAAAAAAAACCACCATGTCTGATGAGTGTCAGAGCCAGATGTGAGTGAGATCCAGACACCACAAGAAGAGCAGGAAGGGGTGGGGAAGTAGTCATGTGGCCCAGTGGTGTCATTGAGTACCATGTCCTTTTTTTGGGTACAGATTATTCCAGATGATGAAAAGCTTTGAGTGGGGTTTTGTTCGGCAAGTATTTTTTATCATCAGCTGAATAGTTGAGTCATTCTATACTCCATATATAAATAAGAATGTTTTGCCAGCTATTTTGTGGTAATAGTAAAGAATAATCTGGGCCTGGAGAGATAGCACAGTGGTGTTTGCCTTGCAAGGCAGCTGATCCAGAACCAAAGGTGGTTGGTTCGAATCCCGGTGTCCCATATGGTCCCCCGTGCCTGCCAGGAGCTATTTCTGAGCAGACAGCCAGGAGTAACACCTGAGCACTGCCGGGTGTGGCCCAAAAACCAAAAAAAAAAAAAAAAAAAAAAAAAAAAAGAATAATCTACCAACAAAATGCTAGTAGTTCAGTAATTGCCCCAATATCTGAGTGTCAGATTCCAATCATTTGATGGACATCATTTCTCCCAGGAAACATAATAAGAGTAAAGAGGGGTCCCTTCCTCCAATTGATGAGAAAGAAAAGAGCCAGACCAGTGATTAGCTATTAGCCTTGGCTCATTCAGACTCCCTTGGGTCTTAATTGCAGAAACCATTTAAAACTAGCTTAGAAAGAGGAACTTCCAGAAGACAGAAAGTCTAACTTATGGGATCCACCAAGAGTAGCATCATAGGCAGCTGGGTTTCCAGGACCACTGGTTAACCAAGCTTACTGTACTCGGACTCTGACAGCCTCCTGCCATTCTAAAAGGATTCTGGCCTAGTAGTTCTCTATGTCCAAGTCCAAAAACCCCAGAAAGAGGCTCAAGTCTAGGCCAGGAACAGCCCACTTTGTGGTAGCACTTGTATGCTAGGGCAAGGGTCCAGGGGGAGATCTTCTGAGTGAGTGGGGTTGGCATGCTTTTGCCCAGTGAGAAGGCTGCTCTGGCTGGAGACTAATCTTGAAAGGAGAGAGAGCACCCAGGTGCACAAAAAAAGGGGCAAAGAGTGGCAACCCTTCTCTTCCTCGATTCTTCTCAGCCTAGTTCAAATCCTTGCCTCTTCTCCCATCCCAGATCCTTTCCTTGTTCCCAAGGCCCAAAACACTGTGCTAGGTGACCCTGTTGGTCTGCAGTGGGAAGGGTCCATGTCTGCTGGGAAGACATCATGTGTGTATGTGGGATCTAGCACCCCTCAGCTAGGCTCCCGAGGGCTGTTGGAAGAGGCCTGACTCAGGGTTACATCACTTCTTCCCACTCTCACCCCAAAAACAAGGTGAGGGTTTGCAGCAAGAACAGAGATGAACCGAACCACTCAAGAGAGAAGAGGATGAAGCCATAGAAAGCCTGTGAAGTGCGTGTTCTTTGGGTTCTGTGAGGGGCATCCTGTGCCCTTTCAATGGAGCATTGGAAGGAGTGGCTCTTATTCTTCTAGACCCAGACCCCTGAGTGCTCAAAGCTCAGAACCAGAGACCAGAGTCTTTGGTCACATTTACATTCCCTGGGGCAGCAAAAGCATAAAGATCAACAAGAAATTGTTGAAGGACCAAAAGAGATAGGAAAGCGGGTAAGACTCTTGCTTTGCATGTACCCCACCTGTTTGATCCCTGGTACCCCATATAATTCTTCTACCCCTGCCAAGAGTGATCCCTGCACACAGGGACAGGAATACACTCAGAGCACTGCTGAGTGTGACCACCCCTCCCACCCCAAGCAGACAGCATTGAAGACAGTGGTTGGAGATGAAAGAGGAAACTGTTTCCACTTATCTTCCCACCTTGGCTCAGAGTCACCTGCCCTTACTGACCTCTCCGATCATCAACACCTGTCTCCCTTCATGGCAATGACCATCAGGAGCTTGCCCATCAGGACCTCAGATCTAGAGATCCTAGCTGCCAGCAGCCTGCCCCACTGGGTCTGCATGAGAACTGCCTTTGCAGACCTCCCTCCCGACCTCCCTGACATTGCTGCTTGGTTTTTCTGGGCTGGTTTCTGTTTATTCCAGTCTCCCTTTCTGCAGACATCATACATGTTCATGTTTTCTGAGATCATGCTTTATTCATGCATACTCAAGGATGAGTTATATCTACTTCCCCAAATGGTTGCTGTTGCCTTTCTTTTTTTATTTTTGAAATTTTTTTGTTTGTTTTTGGGTCACACCAGCAGTGCTCAGGGATTACTCCTGGCTCTACACTCAGATATCGCTCCTGGCAGGCCCGGGGACCATATGGGATGCCAGGAATCGAACCACCATTATCTGCATGCAAAGCAAACACCCTACCTCCATGCTATCTCTCGTGCCCCTGTTGCTTTTATTTATGACTCCACATCATTTTAAAAGTTTGATTTTTTTTAAATTTACAACTTCCCCTTTCCTGTCTTTTCTGTTGTGGTCATGTGCATATCTGCAGGGCTTGTGTTCTTTATTATTTTTGTTGGTTGGTTTTGGTTTTGCAGTCACACCCAGTGGCACTCAGGGATTACTCCTGGCTCTGAGCTCAGAAATCATTCCTGGCAGGCTTGGGGGACCATATGGGATACCGGGGAATTGAACCTGAGTCAATTCTGGGTTGACCACATGCAAGGCAAACACCCTACAGCTGTGCTATTGCTCCAACCCCAGGCTTGTGTTCATAGCCTGGTGCTCAGACACACTTGGCCACAGTGGATAGAGGATAGCACCCTCAACTGTAGCATTGGGAATCCCAAAGAACAATTTTACCTAGATCACATTCTGTATGTGGGGTGGTACTGGGGCTCATGACCAAGTCTTCATGTCTGCAAAACAGGTATCTACTATTGAGCCACTTTCTGGAGTCCCCAATTCTAATAACTCTCTTTAATCTTAGTCTCTGCTCAACCCAGCAGATCTGTGTTTTCACTTGCTTGTGGACATACCACTTCCATATAAACTCATTGAACTAGGATCAGACCCATTGTTGTCTCTGATTTTCTAAACTGAGTTTTTCATTCTGTATTTTCTAATTTAATGAATGATATCACCCTATTCTCCTTCTACATACCTCCCGATCCAAGCTGTCATTCAAATCAGCTGCTTGCTGCTGAGATGATTTTAAATAATTTCAAATCTCCATCTTCCATCCCTCTGCCACCAAGGCAGGCATAGAAGCCTTGTGAAAACTTGCCTGATTTCAGTGAAAGTAAAAATCAGGCAAGTTTTCACAAGGCTTCTATGCCTGCCCACACTTTTTCTCCACTCCAATCCATCCCATTAGTCCTTTGTTCTTCTATATCTTCATCTAAAGGTGAGCAAAAGATGTACAGATCACTTTTCCTTTTATTCTTTGATGTCCCTCTTCCCCCAATGTGTTTGATTATCATGCTAATGGCGATGGTGATGATAGTCATGATATTTTCATTGTTGTTGTTGTCGTCATCAGCAGTAGCCAGATGTATGCGTGGCTGCAGCGCACGCACGCGCGCGCGCGCGCACACACACACACACACACACACACACATTGTTGGCCATAGTGCCCTCTATATGTGTTAGAGTGGGAAATGGCCACACATCAGAATGCAGTGCTTGCATGCTCAACGTGGTGCTCACTGAGGGTTGCACTCTCTTAGCTGCAGTGCTTGCACACTTGCCCTAAGTTGGGGTGCACATGTTACGGTCATCATGGGGTTGCTTTGGTGCTCACTCGTATGCTCACCAAATATTCACACCATTTTTAGTTGTAGTGTTTGCCTATAGTTGCTTTCTTTTTGGTGGTATACACATACACACACACACACACACACACACACACACACACACACACACACACACACTTGGCTAGAGATAGCCAGGGATGATAGACAACAGAACATCCGGGTTCTAACAGAAGAGCTACCAGGAGCATTCTTGGTGCCTGTGGGACTAGGGATTTGAACTTGTAACCACATACTTGCAAGATTTTCTAAGCCCCTGCATTTTATTCTGGGCCCAACATGTTTTTTTTTTACACAACATAAGATTATCCAGATTCACTGGCCACCCAAGATCAGGCATTTAGCATTTAGTAGGTATTAAATATTAATTCTCAATTTACCTTCTCCAAAATTGGCCTAAAACGAAAATGCATATGGTCCTTGGGCAGCACTCACAAATCTGTGTAACTTCTAAACTGCTTTTGCCGAGTCACACGACTCACTGTCCCTGCTTCATTATGGAATTGCAGTTAAAGATGAATAAAACAAGTCATTATTCACTTTCCTTTTTCTTAGCTTAAAGCTCTTGAGAAATTTGTTTGGAAATGCAACACTAGAGAGTCGACACACATGAATTGAAATCTAATGGCAGCAGAAAGAGCAGCTTATAAAGTCCCTTTCTTATAAACCGGTTTTTAATTGGCTTGGCCACATGAATTGAAATATGACTTAAGACAATCTAGCTTAATAAATATGGATACCTCAATTTCAGTTTCTCTTAGATGACTAAATTGGTAAAATACTCAAACGGAATCACAAAAACATTAACTTCATGAAAATGCAGATTAATTTATATGAAAACAAACTGAAAACCTATTTTTTGCTTACTAATCCTTGGGGAAACTCTTCAAAGAAAAGAAAAACAGCATGGTACAGTATATAACTATAAGAAATGATTTTAATAATTTGTAGAAAATTTTGTAAAACATTTAACCAAGATTTACGTGAATGGAAATACATTCTTAAATTTTAGTATAATAATCCTATAATGTAAAAATCCTGGTTTGGATTTTCCTCCTTTTGCTTTTAAATTAAAAAGCAATGTAAAGTTATATAAAAGTATAGAATTCTATTTTTTGGCACACGGAGGGGTTTGGTTCGCTCCTAATGGTCTTAGGGGCCTACACCTGGCTCTGTGCTCAAGGTTCACACCGACTTGTGACTGGTAGGCCAGGAGCTGTTGGCTATCAAACCTGAGCCTCACACATAGAAAACAAATCCTCAGCCCTCTGAGTTATCTCCTCTACTCCTCATCTTTATTTTAAAGATGAAGACACACCTTGATTTTAAATAATATTTCTAAGGTCAAACATGGCAGAAATATTGCTCAAGTAAATTTCTTTACTGAAATTTTCCTCCAGCTACTTGAATTATACACAAGAGATGAGGCTTGTTCATTATGTCCTTTCTTCCTCCCTCTCTTTCTCCCTCCCTCCCTCCTTCCTTCCTTTTCTCTTTTCCTCCCTTCCTTACTCCCTCCCTCTCTCCCTTCCTTCCTTCTTTCTTTCCTTCTACCAATGCACTCAAGTGTAGTCAACACTTTGAACAACACAGTAAAGTTGTATTGGCTTTTGTATGACCCAAAACACAAAATAAATTCCCATGAGTTCATACTGATTCAAATAAAGGGTTAGATTAATCAACAGAAGGGGAGAGAAAACTCTTCCTTGTTGAGTAATTCCAAATAGTGAATGAAGTAGGTACTCTACTCTCAAAAAAAGAGTGCTTGCTGGGCTTGAGCAATAAAACAGTAGATAGGACACTTGCCTTGCAAGTGGCTGACCTGAGTTCAATTTCTGGTATCCTGTATAGTTCCGCAATCCCCCTCACCCCCGGAATTATCCCTGAGCATACAACTAGAAGTAAACTGTGAGCACCACCAGGTATACTCCCTCCCCCAAAGAAAAGAACAAAGAAAGTTCTAACTCTACCCTGTAGCCTCTGTTTAAGGGTCTTCTTCCAAAGCAAACCCTAAGGAAGGGGGTACAGTATGACCTGTAGGAACTTCTATAACCATTGCTTTAAGCCAGCCTATTAAGGTCAACACTAGCAGTGATGAATCACATCGACACCAACTACCATATTGATGTCTTACAATGTGTTAACTTTTCTAGTTTTCCTCCCTGAGACTCATAATTCCTTCATTCTTTTTCCTCTGTCCATGAGAAACACATCAGATAAATTCCAACTGAGAGACAGTCTTTAAAAAAAAAACCTGGCCAGGGCACCTCAAAGATGTCTAAACCATGAAAACCAAAAAATATCTGGGAAACTCATAGCAGCCTTCAGGAGAGAGCAGCTAAATTAAATGTGATGGTTGGATTGGGATCCTAAAGCAGGAGAACGTTATTAAATAAAAACCCAGGAAACTGAATACAGAATGACCTTTAGCTGATAGTAATGTAGGCATATTGGTTCATTAGTGATAACAAATGTACTACACTAATGTAAAATATTAACAATCAGGGAACCTGAATTTGACATGTATATGAAATTTGTACTAGCAGTACAATATTCCAGTGAAACCATAATTATCCTAAAATGTAAAGTGCATTTAAAATTTTAGATCTTACTGAAGAGAGAAAAGGCTATCCCTGACCACTCTTTAAGCATATCCAAAAAGTTTAGGTGTTAATCTAGAAATAGGCAAATGGGACACATACTTTTATTATGGTCTACATTAGCAAAACTCTTTGAAAACCATCACTTTGGGGAAGCTTTATAAGACTCTCTGAACTCTCAAGAATGCCCCCTGGGGTCAAGCCTTTGCCATAGGGAAGTGAGTTCAGAGCCTATTAAATGATTTGGGTTGGTTTCTGACAAAGAAGAAACCTCATATAATTTAAAGTTCCTGCTTTTAAATTGCATTTGGAGCACCTTCAAAAAGCCAAAAGGAAAAGACCCCATCTTTTCTATTATACTCCTCTCGATATACATTTCAAGGAAAGAAATCCCTTAGTTTTAGACCCTTTGGAAAGGAAGTCTTTATATTTCTTTTGAACTTCATAATTTTTCACAGCACTGAGAAAATGCTAAGGCATCATATACCCCTTAGGTGTGGCTCCTAGAGTCTTCATGGCACATCTCAAAAGACCTACTAGTATAGAGACAAGCCATGAAAAGAATAGAAGTGGCCAATAATAGATAGGCAAACGACGTAGAGTTTAAGTACAAATGTGATAGCTAGAAAGTGTGAACTCTGGTGAGCACAAATGTGAACACCATTGCCACTAAACTGTGAGCACCACAGTACCAAATTGTGTGCCCCAGCTGAGACTGTGGCCTCTGGTATGCTTATGTGCAAACATCACAACAGATGGAGAGTAAGGACAGATTTAGAATGATCTCTACTATGTGTGAGATATGAAGAAATAGCAGGGAATAAATCTGACCAAAGGCAGCAGAATCAGATCTGGTCCACAGAACTGAATTTTTCATAACAGGATTAAGGGTCTTGCAGAAGACACTGGTGGAGGGTGTGATATTGGAACGTTACATGCATAAAACCCTATCATCAACAGTGTTGTAAACCACAGAGCCTGAACAATATATAAATAAAACACTTCTTGGGGCCAGAGTGATAGCACAGTGGTAGGGTACTTGCCTTGCACGTGGCAGACCCAGGACGGACCTGGGTTTGATCCCCAGCCTCCCATGTGGTCCCATGAGTCAAGAACGGTTTCTAAGTGTAAAGCTAGGAGTAACCCCTGAGCGTCACTGGGTGTGGCCCGAACACCCCCCCCCAAAAAAAAAAACCTGTTCTCTGGCATGATTACTATCAGCATAGGTAGCTGTTTAAATGTAATCTTTAATCAATATTCAAGTTCAATTAATTCTTACTTTTCAATGACTAGCCATAGCCAACAGCCGTGTTCGAAGTTGTCAGTAACTCCATAGGATAAGTGCTGCCATATTAAACTGTGCTTCTATCTTTGCACAAATTCTGACTGGACAGTGGTAGGGTACTGCCAACCTTTACATTGGGGGTTCTGAGACCCTGATCCTGATCCAATGAGGTAAATAAAGCCATTAGCATCAACATAACAACTTATTATGAAAACATCAGCCCATACTTAAAAAAAATACCATTGTGAGAACTTCTTAGATAAAGTTTGAGAGTTAAATAAATATTCTTCAGAAAATACCTTGCAGATCCTCAAGGACCCATGCTGATATTACTTCCTGTATGACAATTGTCCTAACCCTTTTAGAAAGCAATCACACTTTCTTCTGGACCCCAACAGCTAAAATTTCATTGCTCTCCCCATGTTGCAAAGTCATTGCTTCATTTCTCATATCAGTCTTCAAATCTTGATCATGACCTTCCCACAAACTAAGTCCTAGGTCCTTTTTGGAAATCTACTGTCCTTAGTGCCTGGCACTATATGAGCACATAGTGTGTCTAGATGCATTGATGGAAAAGATGAATTTCTATGAAAGATATTGTGCTAAGAATCAGAACATTCAATTACTTACTCTCAATCCCTGCTTCTTGTGCATTAGCAAGTTAACCACTTTTTTAAACTCAATTTCCTCTTTGTTTCAATGAGGAGGTTGACTTAGATAATAAGCTGCTTAATTCCTATTATACATAAATAAACAAAGTCACGCTATGACTTTGTTATATAAATCAAGGCTACCATGCCCAAAGAAGCTATAGAAATACTTAGTCAAAGATTAAATATGGAGCAGTGTATATGTGGGGCCCTAGGTTTGATCCCTGCTCCGTAACAATAGTAATAAATTTATACTTTTATGGCATGGGGTTGTAGAGCCTTTAAAAATGTTAATTTCCAGTATGTCAGTTCAAGTAATTGATAGGATATGTAGCAATTTGATGGACTATGGAAACATGTATAGAGGACTATGGAGAGATAGAACTGTAAATGTAAATCATAATGTAAATCAGATACTCTCTCAACAGGTAAGACAAGTTGTTTCAATCAAAGAGATTGAAAATAACCACATATTTCAGCCTCTATGGAAAGCAGTATAGAAATTTCTCAAAAGCTAGATGTGAAGACTAGAGCAGAAGGTACTCCATTTTGTTGATCCATTTCCTGTTTTAAGGCTGAAGTTCCATTTAAAGCTAAGTTTCCATCTCTCAACTGTGACAGACAGATAGACAGACAGACACACAGACACACACAACACACACAACACACACACACACACACACACACACACACACACACACACACACACACCCAAGGCTGTTAGATACCACAAACACTACCCTGAGACATCTTCTGAGGGTAGATAACCTACCAAGGCCACATGCTAGCTCTGTGGAAAATTCCTTAGATGCTAGCCAATAAGTTTAATGGTCATCATATATGGTAACTTCCCTGTAACAATCCTATATAAGCTAGCCACTATCCCACTTGGGGTTGCCTCCTGTGAGAAGTGGTCAGTTTAGAGCTGTTGGTAGACGGAATAAAGCCTGGCTTTGCTTTACCTCAATTGTATAGTCATGTCCCTTGACTTTCTTTTTTTTTTTTCTTTTTTTTTTTTTATTGTGACTGAAGTGCATTACACAGAATTATTTACAGTACAGAGTGACAATGAATGAAGGGCATTCCCACCACCAATGTTGTCCTCCCTCCCCTCCTGTTCCCAGCATGTCTCCCATATCTCCCTCTTTTATCCCCCAGAATACTAGTGTAATTGGTCTCCACTTTACAGCTTGTTGTAGATTGGGTATCTATTTTGTCATTGACTTTGGGTTTGGTGTTCCAGTCTGGTCATTTTTTATTCGAACTACATGTGCATATGACTGGTCCTGGTATCATCATTTCCCCCCCTCAATTTATGAGGCTGAATGATTCAAGTTATGCTATTCTGTTGAAGATAAAAAGGTTAAGGAAAAGAGAAGAAAAATTTGGTTATCAACTACTAAAAAAAATAAATCACCAAATAATATCCACAAGAGTGAAAGAGAAGGAAAAAAGTGGAAGAAAAAGGAGAAGGAAAATAATATCAAAAACAAAACAAAACAAGAAAAAGGAATGCTGGAGTGGCAGGGTTTGGTGTTCCCCCCACTTTTTTTTTTCTTTTTTTTTGCATAGGCACAGTAAGTATTGGGAAAGGAAGGAAATTCCCTAAGAGATTCGGGGTTTCTCCACTCTTGAAGTATATTGTCATGGGAATAACCACTGGCTGCATTCATACTCATTGCCATATCCCAGGGGTTTCTTTTTGTTTGTTTGTTTTGTTTTTGTGGTGTCAGGAAACTTTTCTCTCAGTTGTGGATGAGAAATCAGGCCACTGTAGCTAGCAATCTTGGTATTTGCGCAGGTCCTAGGACAAGGCCTAGGACAGAGTCCTTACAGTTCTAGAGGTTCTGTTTCATCATTGTTGGTGTGTTCAGTTTTCTATATCATGTGCTCCAATTTTTTGCTTGTTTCCTAAGCCGAAGTCTAGGAAATTATGGTTCCAAAGGTTCTGCTCAGTCTCTGTTGTCAAAATTTGGCCTCTGTACCAAGAAACCTTGATTTTTGTAAGAGTCCTGGGCTACAGCCTAGGGTAGGATTTTCCATAATGGTCTCAAGGTAAGTTCTGCCCAGTCACGGTTGTTAAAGTCAGTTTTCTGTAGTTAGTTCTCTTATTTTTCATAGTTCAAAGGACGATACATCTTCTGATTTCCACTTAGTGTTAGGTGATGTGATAGGACCTCCTGGTCTTAGGTCAAGTTGTCACTTTCCTCGCTGTCCTCGTTGTCATATTAACACTGGCACAAGTATATCTCCTAACGGTGCTTAGTTCCTGGTGGTGTTGCAGGGATCTGTTTCAGTTCTACATCTGGGATCTGGGGTTTGAGAATGAACTAACACTGTCCGATCTCGTTGAGACTGAGTTGTATCCACATGACATATTTCCAGGATGGGAGGCACCCTTGTATAAAAAGTGAGAGTTCTTATCCTTAGAAGATAAGATCTTGTTTCTGTGTCTATGATTTCCCCTTCTTTACTGTGCCTATACAAAAACATATGGTGTCCTTTTGTATTGCTGGTGCTATTCCGGGTAAGGATGACAGGCTACACACACAGTATCTGTGGTGTGGTCTGAGCTTTTATCCCAGGCAAGACATTTTCTTGGTTATTGTACCAAGCAGCACCAAAACTGGTGAGGATAGAGAAAATATGTATATATAAAAAATAGAACAAATAGATAAAACTGATATTAAAAAGTAAATTAAAAAACAAAAGGAAAAAAACAAAAGAAAAAAACAAAAGGTATTTGAAGAAAAGAAGTGATGGGGTAGGCTATCTGTATGTTTAGGAATACATATCTTAAGGTGCATTATTATAAAGGTATTAAGCTTACATAGATAATATAGGCCTCCCAATTAGGTCTTCTGAGCTATTCTTGTGGGGAGTGAAAGCCAAGGCACTTTTTTGTATCACAGACCTTGGTCTAGAGTTTGAGATATGATTTGCGGCATTTCAGGGTCCTGTAGTGTCCTTGAGCTGGGGGTTTTGCTGAAGCTTCTTCCAGTATCATGCAACAGTCTACGATTTGATGGGGGTGAGAGGGGCCACAACGCTTAAGGCAGCAGGCATGTTGGTTGTGCTTTCTTGCCAAGACACGAGATGGGGGGTACAGAGGGTGTCTTTCATTGAGGAGCAGGATGATAGTCTGTTGGGGCAGGAGGTCGGTCTTGGTGCCTAATGAGTTAAGAACTGAGGGTAAAGAGGGTTAAATAAGGGGAAGATAACAAATCCGGGTTGGGAGATGAGGGAGTAGAAGGGCCTCTGGGTGGGGGAGGGGCAATATATCAGAGGGGCTATATACATTGTATAGATGAATTATTTATGGATAAGGCTTGGCAATCAGAGAGGACCACTGTATAGAAAGTAACGTTCACATATACACTGACTTCGAGATCTATTTGAGTGCTATCCTCCATATACAGAGTATTCCATTTGCTTTCCTATAAATAGTCAAGAATTGGACTATTTTTGGATGATGTTAAAAAGGGTATTTGTTGTGCGGGCGCAAATGCACCCGCATGCTTTTGAAAATGGTTATCACGGGCCCGGAGAGATAGCACAGCGGCGTTTGCCTTGCAAGCAGCCGATCCAGGACCAAAAGGTGGTTGGTTCGAATCCCGGTGTCCCATATGGTCCCCCGTGCCTGCCAGGAGCAATTTCTGAGCAGACAGCCAGGAGTAACCCCTGAGCACTGCCGGGTGTGGCCCAAAAACCAAAAAAAAAAAAAAAAAAAGAAAATGGTTATCAGTAAGAAAAGACACCCCTGTAGGAGGTCTGGTATGATTAAGGGATTTTTCCTTTGGCTAGCTGTCCTGGCATGTGGGTCTCTGAGCCCAGCTCTCGCCTCTGCACTTTGTGGATGCATAGGGGTGGAGTTTTCCTCCCCACTCATCCCCCCAGGGCCCAGGTTACCAGGTGTGGCCATGAAGGCCATTCTGGCGTGGGGGATCTTGTCCCCCGAACTATGTGGTCAGTCCGGGGGGTCTTTGGCTAGCTGTTCAGCCCAGTGCCCACCACATGCCAGTACAAGAGGAACCGAACTCCTGGCTTGTGGGATCTCTGAGCCCTGCTCTCGCCTCTGCAGTTTGTGGATGCATAGGGGTGGAGTTTTTCTCATGTCCTTTGACTTTAGACACTAACACTAAGAATAAAGCTTCTATATGACCCAGAAATTTTACTTCTTGTTTTTAACTGCAAGAAATAATTAACTCAAAAAAATATGTAGGGGCCGAGCAATAGCACAGCAGGTAGGGCATTTGCCTTGCATGTGATTGACCTGGATTTGATCCCTGGCATCCCATATGGTCAAGCTGATAGGAATGACTCATGAATACCGCCAGTGTGGCTCAAAAGTCAACAACAACAATAAAGATATATGCACACTTATGTTCATTGCAACACAAAGTACAATAGCCAGGACATAGAGATAACCCAATGTACAAGTATAGATGGATAACTAAAGAAGCTGTGACATGTATAACAATAGAATACCATGAAGTTCAGGGCCGGAGAAATAGCATGGAGGTAAAATGTTTGCCTTGCATGTAGAAGTCAGTGGTTCAAATCCCGGCATCCCATATGCTCCCCCGAGCCTGCCAAAAGTGATTTCTGAGAGTAGAGCTAGGAGTAACCCCTGAGCGCTGCTGGATGTGATCCAAAAACAAAAACAAAAAAATAGAATACAATGAAGTTGGAAGAAAAGGGAATCGTGCAGTTTGAGCCTTGGATGGAACTGGAGGGCCACATTGTAAGTGAAAAAAGTCAGAGAGAGGAGAACAAATACCAAATGGTCTCACTCATCTCTGGCACTAAGTGAAATAAAATAAGGAAATAGATTATATAAAATCCTTGGTCGTGGGTGACAAAACATATTACTAAGCAGTAAGGAGAGTAAAGGAGAAAGAGATGGACTAGAGGATAGGAGAGTATTGAACACTTTGGTGCAGCAACTTCTTACATCAATATCAAAAACATTAACACATGCTCTTTACAGCAACATATATACTAAAATTGGAATGATACTGAGAAGATTAACATGACCCCTGCTCAAGGAATACACGCAAATTCGTGAGGCATTTCAAATAAAAAAAACATTAACACTATTCTCATCATCATGTTGCCGAAACTATAATAAAAATTGAAAGTTAAAAAATTCAATCACCTGGGACTGGAGAGGTAGCATGGAGGTAAGGCATTTGCCTTGCATGCAGAAGGATGGTGGTTTGAATCCTGGCATCCCATATGGTCCCCCGAGCCTGCCAGGAGTGATTTCTGAGCGTAGAGCCAGGAGTAACTCCTGAGCACTGCCGGGTGTGACCCAAAAACAAACAAACAAAAAAATTCCAATCACCTGAATATTTGGGGAAGAGGCTGCTGAGTTCATCTAAAGGGGGTTCTCTAGTTTCTTATTTTCTGGGTGCCTGACTTGGTCATGCACTGAATTTTCCACACTCTCCACTCCCACTTCTTCATCTCCTCTTGTATCCTCTCCTCTGCTCTAAAGAAGGCATTTGAGCAACATTGCTTGAAATGCCTGCCGAGGAGGAAGGGGCTAAGGTGCACAATTTAACTGGGGGCCTCTGAGAATAAAATCATATTTGTGCTGATCTGAAAGAGAAGCTGCTTTGAAAATTGAAGTCTAAGACAGTGATCTTATTTTACTTTCCAATGGCTTTTCTCAGTTTTACCACATTTTTTTATGATAGCCTGAGTTTCACTGTTTAACATGTCTACTTGAAGCAATAACTTAATATCCCAGCCACTCGTGCCCATGAATTCTTAAAGCAGCAACAGATTATTAATCTTATGTTAATCAGAAAGAAATAATAAAATATTATATGGCATTTGGAGTCCATCTATTATTAATGAAGACCTTCTGTGTTTCTTGAGCCTGCTACTTTATGATGTGGTTGCCTGATAGATTAGAAAATGGTTTTTGTCCTCTCAGCAAAAAGGACCCCAAATTAGATGACGTGACCAGGAAAAATTTGCAACAGGTAACAAAATGACCGTGAGGCATTATGGGATAGGAAACAATGGATTTAATCAACCCTGAGGTGTCAAAGAAGAGCAATATTCTAGTGACTCAAGGGTAGTCTCTCAGCTACCTTGGAAATGGAAAATAGCAAAAGCAGCGCCATGGTCATGCGTGGGCTTGTGGAGCCCTATGTACTGGTACTCACTGGCACTGAGAATAATCACCTGCTGCAGCTATCATTGCTCTTGCAGGGGTCTCAAACTCGCGACCCGTGGGCCATTTGCGGCCCTCTGTACAACATTTTGTGACCCTGCCCTAGAGGAATTTGTTTTGTTTTGTTTGTTTTAGTTGTTTGGGTCACACACCCCAATGTTCAAGGCTTACTACTGACTTTGCACTCAAGAATCACCCTGACTTTGCCTCCTGCGGCCCGCAGGTAAATTGAGTTTGAGACCCTTGTGTCACATTTCATTCTGGTGCCAACAGTGAAAAAAAAGATCATTGTCATTTTCAAGAGGTGGGATGAGAGCAGAGAAAGAAAGGGTCTTTCTGTTTTGGGAGGGTTATGTTTTGAGAAGTAGCTTGGAGGAACCAGAGTATATGGGAGTAAACTCTGGGTTCCTACATACAGAGCTTGAAGAAATCCCCTTTTGGCCCTAGGAAGAGTTTTAGGAGTAAATAGAAGACCTGAGGTTTGAGCCTGGATGGTGACTTTGAACCTCAACACTGAACATCTACATCCTTCAGCTGAACTGGCACTTTGGGCAGGACTATGCCTACTACATTTCCTTTTCTCTGGCTCCCCAGCCCTATCTGGCAGGAAGCTTGTCTCCTGCTCTCTTTCCAGCAGGAGTGAGACTTTGTAGGAAGACCATGGCCTTTGGGTTCACTTTGGGTTCCCTCCCCATATCCATAAAGGCAAGATAGACCTTAGTTTCAACACCTTTGATCAAAAGGAAGAAGAGTTTGGGCCACACAAGAATTACAAAACTTCAACAATTACGTCACCATGTTGCCTTCTCTTTCCACCCCCCCCCCCATATCACTGGATGCCAGACTCATCAAAAGACTGAGAAGCAAAATGTCTCTTTCCCCCTCTTATTCGATTTGTTTAATGGGAGAAACACTCCATGTTGACAGCCAATGCCCTTCCTGTACAGACTCGAAGTTCACTGTAGCTATGATTTAAATATAAAATCAAGGCCAGTTTTTATTTTTAAGTTGATTTTTTATTTTCAGCGTGTGTTTTTTGCTCCTCTACAGAAACAGGGGAGTGACTCAAAGCATATTCATTTGCAGGATTTTTTCTTTTGGAAATGAACATGCTGGCACAATTTTAATTGGGTTTTTGTTGTTGTTGTTTTAATTCTCACAGTGATGGCTTGGCTATGTCTTTGGGGACTGCAGAAAGAAACTGGCATCTGGTGTTTGAGGATTCTGGGGATTTGCACCATATTTATGTGTAATAACTATACAGTAAATAAACAGAATGAATAATTAAGTGAATAATGAGTTTTTCCAAAAGGAGGAGGACTCTGAAGACTCTGAGGGACCTTCTCTGGGTATCCCTCCCTCGTAGACACAGTTCCATGCTGATCTGTGTATCATTGTCCCCACAGAAAGCAGCAAGGACATTTTCAAGCTTAAACCAAGCATGTAGTTCATCAGCGGACTTGGATACAAACAAAATGTTCTTCCAATTGCAAGGATGTTGGATTTATATGTCTTAGAATTCTCTCTCTCACTCTCTCTCACTCTATTTCTCTCTGTCTCTCCTAAAGAGAAATGTATGTCTATTTAAAATAAAATCCACAAGATGAAATTTCACTGAACAGTGTCTACCTGAGGGACCAAACACTTGAAATTCCAGGAATTCACTATATCTAGCAGAATGTGTGCTAATGCCCACATTAGTCAATGCATGGTGCTTTTGTTTCTGGATGCCCTCTGGGGTCAAATAATAAAAGTTTTCAAGGTGAAACTACAGCATGATGACTGGCATGTCTTCACTTATTTATTCATTAATTCATTCATTCATTTATTCTTTCATTCAACCATTCAAGCAGCAAGTATTTATTAAGTACCTAGGCACTGAATTGAGCTCTGGTGAGATCATATTAAACAAATCCAGACCTGGGGCCGGCGAGGTGGCGCTAGAGGTAAGGTGTCTGCCTTGCAAGTGCTAGCCAAGGAAGGACTGTGGTTCGATCCCCCGGCATCCCATATGGTCCCCCCAAGCCAGGGGCAATTTCTGAGTGCTTAGCCAGGAGTAAACCCTGAGCATCAAATGTGTGTGGCCCAAAAACAAAACAAAAACAAAAAATCCAGACCTAGTTTCTGTCTTTAGGGAACTTGCTGAACATTGAAGATCAGGGTATTAGATTAGATTCTCTCCAAGACCCTTTTTCTCATGTCTCCACTGTATGCCTTTGTATGTCTGTGTCCAAATCTCATCCTCTTAGTAGGGCACCACTGACACTGGATTAGGGGCACATCCTAACCACCTTCTACCTTTTATTTTTAATGATATTCTCTGCAAATACAATCACATACTTCAGAGTGGAGGTTCCCTTAGAGGCCCTGTCTCCAAAGAGAGCTACATACAGAGTACTGAGATGAAGGCTATAAAATGTGTGTGTGGGGAGGAAAATCCAATGTAGTCATATAAGAATAGTCTCTGGAACAGAGAAATCAAAGGGGACAGGTCAGATCCATGGGGTAAATGGGCTTGTAAGGTTTGATTAATTAAAGGTTAACTGAAATCTCAATGAATGAAGAGGAGAGTGGCAAATTCAAAGGAAGGGAGAGCATATTCCTAAGATCCTCCTGAATGAGGGCCATAGTGAGTAAAAAAGACCAAAAAGAGGCTGACCACAGTCAAGGGGTTGGACAGCAAACATGGGCAGTAGGATCATCTGAGCATTGTGGGGAAAGGAGATGGTGGCACTTTATTTAGGTGTAATAATAGCTCAGGCAATAAGCAGAATAATTCATGAAGCAAATACTGCATTTATCAAGAAAGAGGGTCAGCCTGAACACCAAAGCAGAAAATCTTGCTTTTGCCCCCAAAGCAAAGCAGACCATGCCAGGTATTTAAAAGAGGACAGAGGTGGCCTGAATAAATCAGACAGTACTTTGAATTCATACATAATGGCTCTGCTGTGCCTTCTGGCCAAGTCTTAGATGAAATGACAGCGATTTAGATTCAGGAAAGGGGGTAGAATGGGGAAACAATTAGATAGGATCTGTGGTGAGTGTTGGGTTAGAGTAGGGGCACTGGGCAAGTAAACTTGGTATGGGTTAAGGACATTGGATGTAGAGGAGAAGATACCAAGCTTAACTCCAGAATTTTTGACTTTCCAAGAGTAGAAGGGAAAATTACAATCACTAGAATAAAGAATGCTGTGAGAGGTCAAGTTGAATTTTGATCAGACTGTCCTCAGTAGATACTACAGGTCCCTTGGTCACACTTTGTTCCTTATTGCCTGCCTACCTATCTGCTTGACTAACTTTCCTACTTCTAGTCCATCATTCATCCTCCCAGAGTGAATCAGCCTGAGAGTCTTCAGGTAACTTCCTCATAAGGAAGGTCTTCCTGGCTGCTGTCAGTTTAGTTGTATGTCCCTTTCACACACACATAGGACACTTGTACTTTTCTGCAATGCTCTTTTAGCCTTTGACATGACATCATTCTCTGTTGAAGCTGAGTTTTTCCCATTAATGATAGCCAAGACTATCTGTGTCTATAACACAGCACTGATATTGCCTAGCCAGGTTCTTGGGGTTCAAAGTTTGCCTTGGTTGTTTTGGATGTAAATACTGGATTATGATAGTAATCCTTCATAAATTGTGATGAGTCAGTGAGGAAGCTACAGAGTCCTTGTAATAAAACATGGCATAGAATAAACATCCAGTCAAATATTATTATTCATAAAGAATCAGACTTAAGAGATAGTACAGGGATGAGGCACTTACCTTGCAGGCAACTGACCTCAGTTCAATTTCTGGCACCCTCATATGGGCCCTACAGCACTGCCAAGGGTCACTCCTGAGCATAAAGTCAAGAATTATTGCTGAGAACAGTTGGGTGTGACCCAACAATGCTACCCCAAATAGATATAACCACAAATGCTAATATAGGGATCCTAATAAGATGCATTTTTGTATGATCTTTTTCATGCAGGGCCTTCAGAAGAGTCCATCAAGCTTCCTCTTAATACAAACCAAGCTGTTGTTTCTTTTTGAAGTTCATAGGGAAGAAAATTACCATACACCTCTCTTATATTAAAGAGCAATTTCCAACTTAACTATCATTTTTAAAGGTAGAATTAGTAAATTGAAATTTAACCTGATTTAAACAATACATTTTTCTATTGATTGATTCATTCTTGTATTCCCTCTCAGGCCTTTAAGAGAACTCTAGCATGTGGTATGGGAGATTATCAAATCTAGTACTCATGATAGTTAAAATACCCAATATAGTTTACAAAGAGATTTGAAATGAATATTTGTGAGGTATATGTTTGAGCAAAATTAAACATTTCAATGGAAACTGGAGAGATAGTACAGTAAGTTGGATACTTACCTGGTATGTGGTTGATCCAGGTTCACTTTCCAGCACCCCAAAATGGTCCCCCAAGTACTGCCAGGAGAAACCCCTGTACATTGATGAGTATGACCCAAAACCAAAATAAAATAAAAGAAAATTAAGCCTCTCTGGAAGGCAACACTATGTTTACACAGAACAGAGGGTTGTTTTGACCCTCTCATGAGCTCATTTGACCTTGTTCCTCATCCGAGGTGGGTCCCCTGTACAGAAACTTGGTCCCATGAGAGAAATTTTCATTGCTGTCACATTATTTATGAAGGCAACTCCTGACCAGTATCATCTTTGTGCCTAAAGAATTCTATATCTGTCATTTATTACAAATTTCAAGGCCTTTTCATTAGGGGCAGATGCACCATATCACTTTTATAACACATCCCCTTATTTTTGTTCTGACAATCTAAAGATTATTTTTATCTCAGTCATGTGAGATTATTTGTTTCTTTATTACAAGAAGTTTTTTTTCTTCAGACTAGCTAACATGAATTTTATGCTCATTTATTATGTCACATGCTCCAATTCAATTTATTTTAAAGCAGGTTCTTTGGGGGAAACTGGAAAGCTAATTTGAATGGATTCTTTAGAGATTCCATTTTCAATGAAGTGCTATAAAATTGGCAAAGTGAAAAAATGGGATTAAATTTTCTTCTTCAGCTACTCATTGGATTCAGAAATCTTGCTTTTTGACACTGCCAAGGGTTTTGATATAATGTTTTATGCAACTTTCATAACATTTATCTTTAACTCCACCGCCCTTGGTTTGGTTGTTCAACTCAAACAGGTTTCTTGTCATTGCCATGGAAGAAAGCAAAGCTCTGGCTAAGGGAAAAATGTGACATTAGTTTCCCGCCAGGCATGTGGTGCCTGTTTATAAAATAGCACCTGGTATAAAACAGGTGTTCTCATTCTGGAGTGAATATTGAACATTTGTGGACACTCTTACAGAGGGAAAAATGGAATAAAGTCATACACCCCAACTTCTCCCACTCTGCCCAATTTATATATTTTTCCCATTTCATAGTTGATGGATTTATAGCAAGAAGAAAGTGTAAGAATAATAGGCAAAATGCCAGGTGGCTTAATTTCCTGTCCTCCCCAGACCCTGCAAGGCACCCATTGTTGGTCTTCAGCTGACTCCTAGCTAATCAGAAACAGTTATCCCCAGTAGGGACTAGCTAGCTATGGGATTGGTCCATCTGATTCCACGCCATGATTTATATCTGATTCTTAACAATCTAGTGGAAAACACATAGAAAACACATGCCCGTGATTTCACCTTGAGACATTTTTGTTTTCTTTGATGTGCTTTTAAGGGGGAACTGGATTTCACTCTTCCTGCCTGGTCCCCTAAAATTTCACTCCCAGGCCTCTTGCCCCAGCAAGGAGACTATAGATCAGGTGCTCAGAGGTCTTGGCCTCGTTCTCCCCTGTTGCCTCAAAGACATCTGGTTCCTGAAGCTAGTTCTCTACACTCTGTTTGGTTTTTATAGAAACAACCCCATTCTCTGTTTAATTTTGTTCTGATCACAAAGAAAGTCATTGGGTGATTGTCACAACTGGAGTGAGGTTGTCTAGAGAGTTGGGGCCTGAATGCTACTAAAACTCTTTCTCTGCCTGCTCCTCCTGTAACAAGTGAGTCAGTATATAAGCTGTAAAGCTTGAAAGATGGAGTAGTTCACAGGGCCCTAAAGCAATGGGTGCATAGGGTCCCTATAACAGTGGATTTTTAGGCCCGTGGCAGTGGCATGTAAGTGCCTGTACCAATGAATTTTGAGGCACTATAGCAATAGATGTGGGAGGAACCAGAGCAATAGCAGAACAAGTAATGAGGGCGTTTGCCTTACACACAGCCAACCCAGGTTCAATCCCCAGCATTCTGAGCCTGCCAGGAGAGATTTCTGGGTACAGAACCAGGAGTAATCCCTGAGAGCCATAGAGTGTGGCAAAAACAAAAACAAAAACAAACTAACAAAAAATAATGTGTGGAGCCCTATGGCAGTGAATGTGTAGGACCCTGGAACTAAGTGTTGGGGCCCTATAACAATGAATGTGTGGGATCCTGTAACAATGAGTGTGTGGGGTTTCATAGCAGTGAATGTATGTGGCTCTACAGCAGTGAACATTGGGGTTCCTATTACAATGCCCGGTGGCAAAGGATACAGGGTGTCCAGCCATCCAAGCGTAAAGGCTGCTCACTGCTGCATTATGGCCTTCAAACCTTATGTTAATTTCTCCGGGGTTCAACTGTGTCATGGAAGGGGATTCTGGGAAATATACGTGCAAGCTAAATTGCGATCACATACTACAAAGCAACACAGCTTACCTTAGAGCTTCGCTCATGTGTACTCTCCACCATGTATGTGGCTTTTCCCTCGCTTCACTGCCAGCCAGCCTTGCCTGCATGTGAATTGGACTTGGCACTTCAGTTGCTTTAATTCGCAGATGCCTGGTGTGACTGAGATTAACAGTCAGGCATCAGCCTGGGCTCTTCCAAAAATAGGCCTGGCATGACACATACCTACCTAGACAGACTCCGTGGTCTAGCGCCCCCTGCAGGCAGAGGCACCCACAGACTGTATAGGAAATGACGCAACTTTTCTCCCTTCCCTCCATCTTCAATCTAAATAAGGAGGGAAATCAGTTTCAACAGCACGTGACTGATCTAAGAACAACAGTAAAGAACTGGAGGTTCCATGTTCAGAAATTCCTTTTTCTTAAGAGTATTGCTCATTTTCTGAGTGAGTGTATCAATCACTTAGGTTTTATATGACAATGGCCATGAGTCAAGTGCACTTATGCAGAAAGAGATTGACTCAACAAAAGGGTTGTCTGGGTAAAAATCGCAGGCGTAGCTATATCTAAGATTTTTAAACAAAGGCTTTGGGATTGTTTTTTTATCAACACTGGATTTCCCTGAGAGTCCTGGGAAAGTGAGATAGACTTTAATAATTGACTTACAATACTGACCAATAATTGACTTAAAATACAGTCCATCTTGTGCACGATGAAGCACAAAGGTAGATAGATACTCCTGCCGGAGCCCTAGGAATGCCCCTGAATCAACTGTGGTGAAACCCAGAAAAAGGAGATTGGAACTAACCTGAACATCAGAAACTGTCTATTGTTCTGTGGGACTGTTAACATTAGCAGGGATAAGAGGGCTTCTAAGAGGAGAGAGAGGATCCCCAGAAGTCCAGGAAGGCAAATCATTCTCAACAGGGGTTGTAAATTCCCAGTGAGGAATAGCTAGAAATGGAAATGGGCACGAAGAGACATAGGGTTTGAAAAAGAGAGATACTATGCCTCTGTCCACTTGCATTCCCATCTTGTTCAAAGATTCAGACAAGTACAGTTACTCCTGGGGATGAAAATGAATGTGCTGTGGTTTCTCCTTAGTTGTAGGTTCTTGATGAGAGGATTTCCTTTCTAGGACAAGTTCTACAAGAGACCAACCCTAATAGGAGGTCATGAGTCTCAAACATGAAGCAAGAGGCAAAGACAGGCTTCCTGGAACCTGAGGAAGGTTGGTGAGTATGACTGACAGCTCTCTTCATCAGCCCAGAAAAGCTTGTTACATAAATAAATGATTCAAATCTGAAGTGACTTCCCTCAGGAAACAAGCATTTCTCCTTTTCTTTTTCCATGTTCTTAGAATGATTTCTTTAGGGTTTAGAATGGAATCGCCTTATAATTTTAACTAAGCAATTTTAATCCCTGAACTTCCTAACAAGTGTGAGAATTTTAGGGATAGGTTTTTGCAAGGTTTCAGATTGTCTAATGGTTTTCCAAGCAGCCAGACTACCAGGGCCCTGGATTCTGTTTTTCACTGCTGGACTGGACTCTATCCTTTGGGATGTTAGTGTCCATCTGGCCAATGAGGGTACAAATAGCTAAATCAAGCCAGCTGCCTTAGAGGATGGTAATGACAATGATGCAGATGAGGATGATGGATATGATGTCAACCACTATGTCTGAACAGGCAAGGCAGGTGTGGGGTAAGGCAGACTGCCCTGGCTCCAAAGATTCTCTGGAGTTGTCAGCCACAAAACCAGCATACCTGGAGTTTTGGTGATTTGTTATCGATACAGAGATTAGTGAGAAATTATGGCAGCAGTTGTAGGGTGTGTCTATGTGTGCAGTTTGCAAAGCTAAAGCAAAGCAGGAAACTTGCCCTTTCCCCTTCCTAAGGGTCCCAATCTGATCAGCAGTTAGATATATATAACTGCTATATTTCCATGAGTTTTTGTGGCTTAGTTTGCCTCTCTTTTGAGATTTAGATGAGTCTATGGTACTGGGTAATGGGCAGATATGGCAATTAGCTCTGGATGATGGGTATGGCTGCCAGGACATCTGTAAGTACAGAGGCACATGGGTAGGTGATCCACCTTGCTTCCAAAAAGTCCCTGGAGTTGTCAGCCACAAAATTTAGAGTTTAGATGTCTCTGCAGAGATTAAAGAAGGAGGGAAAAAAACAGAACTGGGCCATTAGTAAAGCAGAAGTTGTGGGATGTGTCTGTAATACTTCCTTTTTAAAATTTAATTTTATATGATTTTTGGTTTGGGGGCCACACTCAGCTATGCTCAGGGGCTACTCCTGGCTCTACACTCAGGAACTATTTTTGGTGATGCTCATGAGACCAAATGGGATGTCAAGGAACCAGGTTGACTGCATGCAAGGGAAATATAATACTTGCAATACTGTTATGGATCCTGGAGAAGACTTCTTACCTGTTCCTTCATCTTTACTGATAAGAACACCATTTTAATGGGCCCATTTACTTTACTTACTCCTCTGCCCCTGTGCAGGTAAGAAGGATTAAAGCATCATATGATTTCTCCCAGAACCACCCATTTCAATCTTTTATGGATCAAAATATGGAATAAGTGGAACAGTGGCTCCCAGCTGTGTCCTTCTCATGGAGCCTTAAAAATATTTCCTGAGGGCTGACTGTGGGGACTGCAAGGTGGAGTGCTGATTGCTCCACCTGCAGAGTCTCCGCCCTGCTGTGCTTCTTCTGAGGAAACTGAGGACCTGAAGGGAGCCCTGTCCTGTGCTTCTCTGTCTTTTCTGAATTCTTGAAGCTCTCCTCAGAGCCCTGGGAAGCAAAACCCCAAAAAACTGCATTCTGAAGCTACCCAGTGAGTGAGTGAGTGAGTGAGTGAGTGAGTGAGTAAGAAATGGCTGACTGTGGGGACTGCCAGGTGGAGTGCTGATTGCTCCACCTGCAGAGTCTCTGCCCTGCTGTGCTTCTTCTGAGGAAACTGAAGACCTGAAGGGAGCCCTGTCCTGTGCTTCTCTGTCTTTTCTGACTCCTTGAAGTTCTCCTCAGAGCCCTGGGAAGCAAACCCCCCCCCCAAAAAAAAAAAAACTGCATTCTGAAGCTACCCAGCGAGTGAGTGAATGGCTCGCCTTCCCTGGAGCCTTCCCTGGAGGTGAGCTTACACACCCAGAAAGGGGAAGCCGCTGAACTCTGCTGGAACTCAGATGCCAGCATCACTATCTGCCTGTCTTCTGTGCTATGCTCCATTTTCAGCCTGATTTCATCCTGTGTGTGGCTCATCTGCAGACGGCTCGCCTTCCCTGGAGCCTTCTCTGGAGGTGAGTTTACAAGCCCAGAAAGGGGAAGCCGCTGAACTCTGCTGGAACTCAGATGCCAGCACCTCTATCTGCCTGTCTTCTGTGCTGTGCTCCATTTTTGGCCTGATTTCATCCTGTGTGTGGCTCATCTGCAGACAGTTCGCCTTCCCCGGAGCCTTCCCTGGAGGTGAGTTTACAAGCCCAGAAAGGGTGGAGCCAGAGGAGCACGGCTGCTCAGCTTCGCTTCCCAGCCGTGCACATCATTGAATACAACCACAACATGTAGAAAAACCCACAATACAAGTGTGACAATGGGGAAACAATGCAGGCCAGTGCCAGACATAGAGAATGACAATGGCAACTATGATGACTTAAACATGACCAACCAACTAGTCAGTCTCTCAGATAAGGAGTTTAGAGTCGCAATATGGAAGATGTTCAAAGACCTCAAAGAAAGTATAGAAGAGAACACTAATAAGAATCAAGAGAATATGAAGATAGAAATCAGAAAACTCCAAACTGAAATTTCAGGTCAAATAACAGGTCTGAAAAACTCAGTAGATGAACTGAAGAAAAACATGGTTGAGCTTTCCCATGGGTTAACAGCAGCTGAAGATAGAATTAGTACACTGGAAGATGAGATGAATAACAATTCCATACAGAAGAAATTGGAAAAAAGCCTTAAGGCAAATGATCAAACAATGGAAAAATTACTCAAAGAATGGGAACAGATAAAACAGAAGTCTATAATAAGCTCAACAGAAACAACTTAAGAATCATTGGAGTCCCAGAGACCCAGGAAGAAAATTTCCAGGAAGAATCAACGGTCAAGAACATCATTAAAGAGAAACTACCAGAGCTAATGAATACATGTGATCAAATCCTGCATGCCCGAAGAGTACCAACTAAAAGAGACCCCAGAAAAAACACCCCAAGACACATCCTAGTCACAATGACAAATCCCACAGATATAGACAGAATTCTGAAAGCAGCAAGATCAAAAAGAGAAATTACATTCAAGGGAACATCCTTGAGATTTACTGCAGACCTGTCACCGGAGACATTAAGGCCAGAAGGCAGTGGTGGGACATAGTGACAAAACTCAATGAAATAAATGCTTCACCTAGAATACTGCACCCAGCAAAACTCACTTTCAGGTTTGAAGGAACAATACATGGTTTCACAGACAAACAACAGCTCAGAAACTTTACAGACTCAAAACTATTCTTTGTTTTTGTTTTTGGGCCATACCCAGCGGTGCTCAGGAGTTACACCTGGCTGTCTGCTCAGAAATAGCTCCTGGAAGGCACAGAAGATCATATGGGATACCGGGATTTGAACCAACCACCTTTAATCCTGGATCGGCTGCTTGCAAGGCAAGCAGTGCTATCTCTCCGGGCCCTCAAAACCATTCTTAAAAGAAAAACTGAATGGCCTACTTTAAGACAAGACTGACCAACAGACACACCAAACTTCGATATAAAGATGGCACTAACTCCCAGGACAATTCTTTCTCTCAATGTCAATGGACTAAATGCACCAGTTAAGAGATACACAGTGGTTAATGGATCAAAAAACTCAATCCAACCTTCTGCTGCCTACAACAAACGCACCTGAATAGTCAGAAAAAACATAGACTCAAAATAAAAGGCTGGAGGAAAATCATCCAAGCAAACAACACCCATAAAAAAGCTGGAGTGGCGTACCTAATATCAGATGATGTGAACTTTATATTTAGGAAAGTTGTAAGGGACAAAGATGGACATTTTGTATTAATCAAGGGATACGTACAGCAGGAAGAAATCACTTTCCTAAGCATATATGCACCGAATGAGGGACCAGCAAAATATTTAATAAAATTGTTGACATATCTGAAGAATAATATCAATAGCAACACAATAATTGTGGGAGACCCCAACACAGCATTGTCAACACTTGACAGGTCAACCAGACTGAAACCCAACCAGAATATACTAGACCTGAAAAGAGAAATGAAAGAAAGAGGCCTAGTAGATATATACAGGACTCTCCACCCCCAGAAGTCTGGATACACATTCTTCTCTAATGTACATGGCACATTTTCCAGGATAGACTACATGCTAGCACATAAAACATACCTCCATAATATCAAGAGGATAGAAATTTTGCAGGCTACATTCGCTGCCACAAGGCCCTGAAATTATATGTGAACTATAAAGGGACACAAAAGAAAAACTTTAATACCTGGAAGTTAAACAGCCTAATACTGAAAACCAGTGGGTCTGAGATGAAATCAAAGAGGAAATCAGAACCTTTCTAGAAACAAATGACAATGGAGACACAAACTATCAGAACCTATGGGACACAGCAAAAGCAGTACTGAGAGGAAAATATATAGCTTTGCAAGCACACATCAGGAAAGAAGAAAGGGCATACCTGAATACCTTAATGACGCAGCTCATAGAATTAGAAAGTACTCAAAAAAAGGACCCAAAAATAGGGAGACAGAAGGAAATAACAAAGCTGAGAGCAGAAATCAATGAAGTGGAAACCCGAAAAACAATCCAAAAGATCAACAAAAGCAGAAGTTGGTTCTTTGAAAAAATAAACAAGATTGATAGACCACTGGCAAACCTAACAAAGAAAGAGAGAGAGAGAGAGAAACTTGATAACTCATATTAGGAATGAAAAAGGAGAGATCACTACTGATATGATAGAGATCCAAAGGGTAATCAGAAACTACTTTGAGAAACTCTATGCCACTAAAAATAAAAACCTGGAAGAAATGGATAAATTTTTGGACTCTTATAATGTTCCACGGTTGAATGAAGAGAATGTAGCATATCTAAACACACCCAACACTATTGAGGAAATTAAGATAGTAATCAAATGTCTGCCCAAAAACAAAAGTCCAGGCCCAGATAGATTTACTAATGAATTCTTTCAAACCTTTCAAGAGGAACTTCTACCAATCCTGGCAAGACTCTTTCATGAAATCTAAAAAACAGGAACACTTCCAAATAGCTTTTATGAAGCCAACATCACCTTGATATTTAAAGCAGACAGAGATGATACCAAAAAAGAAAATTACAGACCAATATCACTGATAAATACAGATGCAAAGATCCTCAATAAAATCCTGGCAAATAGGATTCAATGCCTCATTAAGAAGATCATCCACTATGATCAAGTAGGTTTCATCCCAAGAATGCAAAGCTGGTTTAACATCCATAAATCTATCAATATAATACACAACATCAACAACAAGAAAAATAGAAATCACATGATCATATCAATAGATGCAGAGAAAGCATTTGATAAGGTCCAACACCCATTCTTGATCAAAACTCTCAGCAAGATGGGAATGGAAAGAACCTTTCTCAATATAATTAAGGCCATCTACCACAAGCCAGAGGCAAATATTGTCCTCAATGGAGAAAAACTGAAAGCCTTTTCTCTAAATTCTGACACAAGACAAGGCTGTCTTCTCTCACCACTCCTATTCAACATAGCACTGGAAGTACTTGCTATAGTGATTAGGCAAGAAAAAGATATCAAGGCAAGAAAAAGATAGGAAAGGAAGAAGTCAAGCTCAAGCTCTCGCTGTTTGCAGATGACATGATACTCTACCTAGAAAACCCTAAAGTCTCTATGAAAAAGCTTCTAGAAACAATAGACTCATATAGCAAGGTGGCAGGCTACAAAATTAACACACAAAAATCAATGGCCTTTCTATACACCAATAGTAATAAGGAAGAAGTGGACATTCAGAAAATAACCCCATTCACAATAGTGCCACACAAACTCAAATATCTTGGAATCAACTTGACTAAAAATGTGAAGGACCTATACAAAGAAAACTATAAAACTGCTCCAAGAAATAAGAGAGGACACGCGGAAATAGAAGCACATATCCTGCTCATGGATTGGCAGGATTAACATCATTAAAATGGCAACACTCCCCAAAGCATTGTACAGATTTAATGCGATCCCTCTAAAGATACCCATGACATTCTTCAAAGAAGTGGATCAGGCACTTTTGGAATTCATTTGGAACAATAAACACCCTAGAATAATTAAAGCAATCATTGGAAAAAGGAATATGGGAGGAATTACTTTCCCCAATTTTAAACTGTATTACAAAGCAATAGTTATCAAAACAGCATGGTATTGGAATAAAGACAGGCCCTCAGATCAGTGGAATAGGCTTGAATACTCAGAGAATGTTCCCCAGACATACAATCACCTAATTTTTGATAAAGGAGCAAGGAATCCTAAATGGAGCAAAGAAAGCCTCTTCACCAAGTGGTGTTGGCACATCTGGCTAGCCACTTGCAAAAACTTGAACTTAGACCCCCAGCTAACATCATGTATGACTGTTAAATCCAAATGGATGAAAGACCTGACACCATAAGATATATAAGATATATAGAACAGGGGCCGGGCGGTGGCGCTAAAGGTAAGGTGCCTGCGCTACCTTGGAAGGACCGCGGTTCGATCCCCCCGGTGTCCCATATGGTCCCCCAAGCCAGGAGCAACTTCTGAGCACATAGCCAGGAGTAACCCCTGAGTGTTACCGGGTGTGGCCCAAAAATTAAAAAAAAAAAAGATATATAGAACAACACATAGATAAAACACTCCAGGACGTTGGATTAAAGGCATCTTCAAAGAGGAAACTGCACTCTCCAAGCAAGTGAAAGCAGAGATTAACAAATGGGAATATATTAAACTGAGAAGCTTCTGCACCTCAAAAGAAATAGCGCCCAGGATACAAAGCCCCCCACTGAGTGGGAGAAACTATTCACCCAATACCCGTCAGACAAAGAGCTAATCTCCAAAATATACAAGGCACTGACAGAAATTTACAAGAAAAAAACTTCTAATCCCATCAAAAAATGGGGAGAAGAAATGGACAGACACTTTGACAAAGAAGAAATGCAAATGGCCAAAAGACACATGAAAAAATGCTCCACATCACTAATCATCAGGGAGATGCAAATCAAAACAACTCACACCTCAGAGATTGACACACATCACAAAGAATGAGAACAAGCAGTATTGGTGGGGATGTGGGGAGAAAGGAACTCTTATCCACTGCTGGTGGGAATGCCGTCTAGTTTAACCTTTATGGAAAGCAATATGGAGATTCCTCCAAAAACTGGAAATTGAGCTCCCATACAACCCAGCTATACCATTCCTAGGAATATACCCTAGGAACATAAAAATACAATACAAAAATTCCTTTCTTACGCCTATATTCATCGCAGCACTATTTACCATAGCAAGACTCTGGAAACAGCCAAGATACCTTTCAACAGATGAATGGCTAAAGAAACTGTGGTACATATACACAATGGAATATTATGCAGCTGTCAGGAGAGATGAAGTCATGAAATTTTCCTATACATGCATGTACATGGAATCTATTATGCTGCGTGAAATAAGTCAGAGAGAGAAAGAGAGAGAGAGAGAGAGAGATGCAGAATGGTCTCACTCATCTATGGGTTTTAAGAAAAATGAAAGACATTCTTACAATAATAACTCTCAGACACAAAAGAGAAAAGAGCTGGAAGTTCCAGCTCACCTCATGAAGCTCACCACAAACAGGGATGAGTTTAGTTAGAGAAATAACTACGTTTGTGCTCGCTTCGGCAGCACATATACTAAAATTGGAACGATACAGAGAAGATTAGCATGGCCCCTGCGCAAGGATGACACGCAAATTCGTGAAGCGTTCCATATTTAAAAAAAAAAAAAAAGAAATAACTACGTTTTGAACTATCCTAATAATGAGAATGTACGAGGGAAATAGAAAGCCTGTCTAGAGTACAGGTGGGGGTTGGGTGGGGAGGAGGGAGATTTGGGACATTGGTGATGGGAATGTTGCACTGGTGATGGGTGGTGTTCCTTTTATGACTGAAACCCAAACACAATCATGTATGTAATAAAGTTGTTTAAATAAAAAAAATATTTCCTGAAAAGAGCAGAAAATGGATCAAGTATTACAGACTTGCAGTTGAAAACATATTTATGCCACAGCATAATGACTGTGTGGTGACAAGGCAGCAATATTGTGCTGCAAGCTGGAGATATTTCCCAATGGTCAGATGGGCATGCTTAGCATGAACAAGAACCTGAGTTATATCCCTTGTGACACATGGAACACTGTTCACCACTGGGTATAGCCCTGCAGGATCCCAAGCACTGTAATATATGGCCTGGTAGCCTGTAGCACTGAACTGAGCAGTCAACTTGACCAAGGCTCCCTGGGCACTACTTGAGGGTGTTTCTCAAATAATAAAGAAGTATATACTGCAGATTTGAAAATTGTGAGAGAAAAAAGGCAAATGGGCACAGGGTGATCATTTCACAATATATACAAATGTTGAATTATGTATTAGACACCTAAAGTTAACATAATGTTGTACATCCCTAATACTTTTATTGGAAAATCATAGAATATCCTAGCCCAGGCCCCATACTATGGGGCATACATGAAACTATGGCTCATTATTTAACATTAAAATAATAATTGCTATTATTAATAATAATAAATCTAGACCAGGGAAATAGTACAGGGATTACTGTGTATGCAACTAACCCTGGTTCAATTCCTGCTTTCACATAATCCTCCAAGCAATTCTGGGGTAACCTAATGGTCCCCATCACTTCAGGGCTATAGAAGAATATCCTCAAACCTGCTCATTGAACTGCTGGTCCGATTGACTGAAAATCACTGTGAGTGTCACCTGCCAGGCCCTCTGATCACTCCTTGTACCAAAAGATAAACTCCATTTTTAAAGGAGAGTCCTAGATCTATCTGCTGACTCCCTGACATCCCTCCTGCACAGTTGGTTCTAGCATGGCACCTCACAGGTACTTCAAAATAAACCTGTTTCCAGAGCTGGAGCAGTTGTGCATCAGTAGGGCATTTGCCTTGCCTTGCACACAGCTGACCTAGCATGGACCACAGTTCAATCCCCCGGGTATCCTATGTAGTCCTATATGGTCCTGCAAGCCAGGAGTGATTTCTGAGCGCATAGCCAGGAGTAACCCCTGAGTGTCACTGGGTGTGGCTCAAAAAGCAAAATAAATAAATAAAATAAACCTGTTTCCAAAGAGAGCTCATCAATGAATGCCCAAAATCTTCTCCCTTCTTTCAACTGTATGAGGTGGTATCTGTCATCTGAACCTTCACAATGGCACAAACCTCTACTCCAAGAATTCCCACTCCAAACACTGCTTTTCCTCCTTTGAACATCACCCAACTCAAAGTCAATTTTCTGCTGCTTCTCTGTAGTGTAGTTTCAGGCTAGTCCATCTTCATCTGTTCTTTTGACATCTGGAACTTTCTCCCACTCAGCCTCACTGCCATTGAAAATGCCCTTCCAATGCTCATTCTGCTCAAGTAATGGTTCCAAAGCACAGACAGTAGAACATAAATCTCCTTAAACTCTCCATTGCTGCTTCCCAGATCCAAACTTAGAAAGGTCTTGTCAGTGCATAATTGCTGCCTCCTGCAGATGCTTTTCCTGCCAATAGATGCCCTGGCATACGGAACCCCACCTGCCATCACCCCTAATCTGCAGCCTGCTTCCTTGGGCCTCTCCTGCACAACCCTCCCTGGCTGATTTTCAGCTGTTCCCCACTTCCATTTCCAAATTCTGCTAGAACCACAGAAACCATAGTTTCCCTAGGAACATCTATAGGCCAAGGTACTCCCATGATGCTGAGAATTGGTGGAGTCATTTTACTACATAAGGAAAGCAGGAAAGATCATTATAATTTATCTCAGATCCATAGACTAGAAAGGACACTTTTCAAGGGGCTCTGAGGAGCCTGCGTAGGGGCATCCCACAGAGCCCCTCAAAGTTCCCAGTGGGGACTCTCATTTTAAACAAGATTCCTTTCTTTTCATATCTCTTACATTGGTCTCTTGAGAAAGGTCTGAACAAAGTATTTTGTGGCTAAGAAATGTTTGAAACCTATGGCTTCATTTTTTATGGTCTTCATTTTTGACTGAGTAAGGTGAAATCTAATTTTTATTTGAATTACTTCTCCAAAGCTTTCATATTTCTATTTCTTTTTTAAACAGAAAAATTCAGAAATGTTTTTCTCTTGGTCTTTAAATCAATAATTTAGTGACATGATATTGCTTTCTTTTTATTTAAAACATGATTGTAAGAGCCAGAGCAATAGTACAATGGATAGGGTGTTTGCCTTACAATGGAATTGGATTCCCAAATCTCAAATGGTCCTCTATGCACCACCAGGTATGATTCCTGAGTATAGAGTCAAGAGTAACCCCTGAGCACTGCCAGATCTGGCCAAATTAAAAAAATATATGATTGTTCTGAATTGGCATTATATGCATATGGTCAAAAACCAAAGCAGGAAAGAATTCAGTAAATGTGTATCCTCTCCACAAACACTTCAGACACTTACATGCAGGGGGTACTAGTCTGATGGATTAGATGTCTACTTGCTAGGGACAATGAAAGGACAAGGCTTCTAGAGCCACTGATGTTTTAATCATTACAAACTCAGAGAGGCCTTCTAAGACACCTAGTCTTATATTCCATATCTGTCAGGAAGAAGGGTTTAACATCAACTCTCCCAATACCAAAGCCACTTTTCTGGCAGACAACCTCTAACATTTGCTTGGCTTATATCCAAATACGCATGTAGGTCAACTAATTTACTTATCTAGGAGTGCATTTCCCTCCTAATACATTTTGGAAGATATACCAGGAAATGACACTACTTAAAATGATACAGTCTGGGGATGGATAACTGAGGTGTGTTTTTTTTTTTAACTAATGATTTGAATGTTTGATATTTCAGTAGGTGGTGTTGGGACAATTAACTTTTGAATAGGAAAGAAAAGAAAATTCCTACCTACTCCCATCACAGAAATAAATTAAAGATGTGCTGAAGATTTCAGCATGAGGAAATGACTAAAACTATTAGAAGAAAACAAAAGGGAATACCATTAGGAATTGTGGAGAGGGAAGTTTTGATTTGTTTGTTTTAGTAAGATGACACAAAAAAGAGAGAGACAATAAATAGGGTACATCTGATTACACCTAATTAAAAATCTTTTGTGAGAATAATACTCTGAATAAGATTAAAAGACAAGAGGTAGTCTGGGGAAGGTACTTACAAAATAACTTCCCGTCAGAAGATGTATATAATTCTTACCTATCAAGTAGAAAAAGACCCAGAGGAAACCCAGACAGAGTAGGAATTGAGAATGGGTAGGAAATATGAAGGAGCAATGTGAATAACAAAATATTCTATTTTTATCTAATTATAGAAGTGCAATTTAAACGTTTGGCTTTTGTTGTTGTTTTTGCCAGTCACATTGGCACAACTTTTAAAGCTCAAGAATATCAAATGTTGCTTGGCAAGTGGGAAAACTAGAGTTCTCATTCATAGTTGTTGAGAGTACAATTTTATGTGTAATTTTTATGTATTTGGCAACAATTTAAATTTTTGAAAATGTACACACACCCCACCCATAACACAGCAGCTTTATTTCTAAGGATTACTGCTCCAGAGATCTTCTTAGACCTATGTACCTATGTACCTATGGAAGAGCCATGTTCTCAGTTGTGAGCCAAATGTCCACCATTAGGCTAAAAATATTGTGACTTTTGTCTTCTGTGGAAGACTTAGTCATCTGTTTTTGTTTGTTAGGTCTGCTGTTATAAAGATCCACAGGCCAGTTTATGTAAACAACAAAATGAATTATCTCCTGTCTTTGGAGCGTAAAAGCATAAAGAGCAAGATGTTGGTAAAGTTAGTTTCTCCTGAGGTCTCTCTTCTTTTCTCTGGTCTTTACCCTGTGTTCATTTAAATGTTCTGTAAGTACATAGGCCATTATGATACATCCTAGAGGCCTCAGTTTAGATGATTTCCTTAGTGACCCTAACCCAAAGTGTAGTGACATTCTAAGTCACTGAAGTTAATATTTTAATTTTTGAATGGGCCATGGAAGTGAGGAGGGAAACTTCCTTTTATAACAAGACATCTCCAAGGAATGTCTAAGACCCTGACCTAACAATGTGCCCTCTTCAAAGGAAGCAATGTAGGATTGGAAGAGAGTAATACCAGAAGTTCATACCATGTCATGTGGGTCTCTCTACAGACATGAAACACACACAGACTCACATATGCCTTAGGTATGCATATTGACATTGACATGTTCTAGAAGCTTCCTTCGAATGCTTTAGAAGTTAACTCCACGTTTGGCTAGTTAAAACATGACTTTAACTGTAGTGTTTTGTTTCCTTAAAAAATACATTGAAAAAAGAAAGAAAAAAAATACAACGAAAAACGAGTGGGTTCTATTTCTGAATATAGACTATGGAGGTTTAATTATAATGTTCTTTGTATTTTTCCCCTGTATGTTTTAAATTTTCAATTTCAAGCAGCAACAGCGTGACCTACTCATTCATTCCTGAAGATACTTTGACCCTACCTTTAGGGTGGGGGCCGAAGTCAAATCACAAAGGACATAAAAGAAGATGACATCTTAACTCTTTGTCCCTAGCAAGTCATCACCCCTTTTAGCTGCATGTTGGGGTCATGCACCTAAGAGATGCGTTAGACACCTACCCTCAGTATATTCTGGGCAATTTGATACAGGAAAGTGATCAGCGATCCTGGCTACTCTCACACAATTTTTCCCTGATGACAACTAATTGATTCTGGAAATATCTTAAGGAGCTTCCTGCAATCCTTTTAGAATAGGAAGGGCATGAATAAATAAGTCAACATAATATCAAATGCAAGAAACATTTCTTTGTGGGTTAAAAGCAAGCTCGTGCCTGGGGAAGGATGAAGGCAACCTTTGTTGAACTTCTCTAATGTGCCAGGCACTCTGCCAGAGGCCTTGAATAATTGTCATTTGAATTTAAAATTCTTCAATCTTAGTAAGCAGAATTAGAGAGAACAATAAGGAATCCATCCAAAGGCTTATAGTGAGTAACCAAATTAGGGTACTTTGAGGAAAGCCAATTGTGGGAGTTCCTATATTTTAGGGTTGTACAGAGAATGGAACAGAGGCAGAAGACAAGTTTGGTTATTAATTAAGTTCAATTTGCATTGCTGTGACCCTCAGAATTAAAGATGGTTTCTCCCAATTTTTAAAATAGTAAATGAAAAATGTATCATTGCTGATGCTCAATAGAAAATGGAATAATTCAATGTATAGGTGATTATAGTACAGACTAATCCAAGATAAAGATCTTGTGTGAAAATTATCTATTCTGGCTCTATTTTGATTCCACCATGTTAACTCATTCGGGCTGCCATAACCAAGGATCATACCAGCAGTTTAGATGACAGAAATTCATTTTCTCACAATTCTAAGGGTCCAGTTTTGGTCAAGGGTTGATATTTTCAGAGGTCTCTCTTCTGACTGCAGACATGGTGCTTTTTACTCTGTGTCTTTGTGTGAACATTGTGTGTGTATCTGTGTTCTTATCTCCTGTATAAGGCCACAGTCTAATATGCAAATATGCTAAGGGCCCATGCTAATGACTTTATTTTAACATAATTACCTTCCTCAGTCTCTCTCTCTCTCTCTCTCTCTCTCTCTCTCTCTCTCTCTCTCTCTCTCTCTCTCGATTTGGTGCCATACCCAGCTGACTCTGTGCTGAGAGATCATTTCTGGCAAGATTCTGGAAACCTTATTGCTACAGAGATTGACCACATGCTGCCTGCATGCAAGGCAAAGCGCCTTTCCCTTCCCCTGTACTATCTCTCTGGTCTTTAATTACTTCTTTAAAAACCTATCTCCAAAAATACAGTCACAGTCTAATGCCCTGACAGTTAGAGTTTCGACATATAAATTTGGGGGGGTTGACACATAACACCCATCCCATGCTTAGTCATACTGTTAAGGAACAGGTGTTTTTTTGGAAAGTTGTAGGGTCTGGAGAGCTCTTCATCTAAAGGGGGGTGAGGAGAAAGTGCAGGAGAGCCCGAAGTCATAGATCTCCAGAGGGATGATTAGGGCAAAAGCTGCCCTTTTCACAATGAATAATTCCTTATGAACTCGTCTCCATTTCAGCTGAATTACGTTGCATCTTATTTTAGTTATGCCAGCATTAAAGTGTTCAAACACAGCTGAGAAAAGAGAAACTATTTCTTCACTGCATGAATGAAATCATCCACACCCAGATAAAAGCAACTTGCATTTCCTGCCCAAATTTAACAGCAGGCTTGAAAGGGACAAGCAAATGTCAGCTTGAATTGATGATTCTCTTTCTCATTATTTACTAACATGATCTATTTTGGGGGAGCCAGGGATTTGTGTTAGCGGGGGAGGGTGGTGATATGGTATATCCCAGGATCAATCGAGTGATTTTGTATTTCCTTGGAAGAAGAATTGAGCTGAAACACACTACTTTGCACGACCATCAAGTAATTGAGTGACTTTTCTGAGAACAAGTTTTTCTTACAGGTGATCTATGCCTGCTTTGTGATCATTCACCAGGATCCCTCGCCACCTGGTTCCTCATTTTAGATCCCCATTTTGGAAGTAACACGTGTGACTTGGGACACTGCTGTTTTTCGTTTTTATTGACTTTCTCTCTTGGCGTGCATTGAGTCTCCCAGCCTTAATTATCACTTATAGACAGATGATATTCAAATTTACACTTCATTTCCAGCCCTTTTAGATGATGTCACCCTCGCCTCACCCCAAATTTGGCTCCCATCTTGCCTTGGATGTGCCACAATTTTCTCTGATTGAATATGGATGAGATGGAGCTCTGCAGCTGAGTTGTAAATAAACTCGAAGTGCACTGGAGTTAATTTACCTCATTGAGAGCCTGCCCCTCCAGTTAAGACCAAGGTTGTTCCATGACTGGGTCTGCATTCTTTTTCATCATTCATCAGAGACTAGTCAGCCAAGGGATTAATCTCTCCTGAATACCTAAAGGTACGTGACAGTTCCTATCACTCCCAGTGCTGGCCAGAATTCGGGTTATCTCACAGTTGATATTCTGCCATGATCTTTGGCATACCCGCCAGTAACCCTCCTGTTTATGTTCTACTTGGAGATTGCTGCCTTTTGGTCTTGGTCTGTGCACACAATCACAGGACATATTTTCCTTCAGGCAGCTGTGCTTGCTTCTTGTGCACCAAAAAATAATGTAATTTGTCAAGATCTTGGCCAGATTCTCTGCCTTCACATGGAGTAGATTTTGCAAGACTTAAAATTATACACTTTCCTTTCCAAGACTTGCTGTTGAGTTTCATGCACTCTGACCAAAGAATATACTATCTTAAACATGAACACTTGGAATCAGAGAGTTTGCTCAATGAACTGGAAAACATGTTTTGTATCCAGGAGGCCAAGGTTCAAAACCTGGTACTGCATAAGCCCCAGAGCACCAAGCTGGGACTAGGCCTTGGATGTTGCCAGATGTGGCCCCCATAACAAAAACAAAGTATATTTGCCATTTTGGGATACTTTTGAGGGGCTATTTGAGTCGCATCCACCTGTGCTCAGGCTTACTCCTGTTTCTGTGCTCAAGAATAATTTCTCGTATTTCACAGGGGACCATATATGACACTGGGGATCAAACCCAAGTCTGTTACATGCATGACAAGCAGCTAACCCTGTCTTCTCTCTCTCTCTCTCTTTTTCTCTCTCTCTCTCCCACCTGATATTTGAAAACCTTGAAAAAGTTTATGATACGTATCAACCCTTGTGAACATGGCCTATCATATAAGCTCTAGAAAATACTTGTTAGAATAAAGACTGAGTAAATGAATTAGTAATCCTCTGACCTGTGTGTGGGGGTTTGCTGCTGTAATTAATTATAATATACTTGAATCTACCTACTAGATCATTATGTAATGGTGCCCACGTGATTATTATTACAACTGGGACATACTGCAAATCTCCATTAACATAACTGAAGGGTATAAAATAGAATGTTTGGACTAGTTATTGAGCTGATTTGTCTTGTGTTGCTTTTCTTCATTATTTCAGCACAGCTAAGGGTGCCTTCAGCACATTCTAATTAAAAGCAAACACGTGTGCGTCTGCTCAGAAGTCCAGCGTCTAGCAGCAGAGTTAGACAAGGGTGGCACATATTTCTAGCAGTGACCATATGATATCTCCCATCCATCTCAGCAATCAGCCTCCAAATCTAATTATTGGGAGGATGGCAGCTGCACTCCATCAGGCTTTGCTTTATTTTTTTTACAGAGATGTATTTTCCCCAGCCTGGTGTAGAAAATCAGCTGCTGCTTAATTCTTGTCCAAGGCTGAAGTCTACACGAGTGTCCCCACTGGTACCTTCCCTGAGGACGGACACCCATGTGTTCCTGCCTCCCTGCATGGGACCCTTCATGGCCTGGGATGTTGGGTCTGACCAGGCCACATTTTTCTGTTTATGCATCCATGTCATGAGATAACTGCAGAACAAGTATCACCGAGGAAACCTCCATGAGGAATGTGGCCACCATGTCCCAAGGACCAGTCATTGGCTTCCCATAATCAAAAGTTTGACTTTGTTCTTATCAAGGATTTAGTTTCTTTTCTCAATGAGGAGGGAGTAGAGGAAATGAGACCATTGAAAATGAAACTTAGGCCAATGGATGAAGATGCACTCCCCCTAGTGGCTCTTTAAGGGAGGGCTGGAAAGGAAGGGGCTACTCCCCTTGGGGTTCTATAAGCATATGGCTCAATTATACTGCATGCACAGCCTATGTGGTAGGACGCAGTACCCCAACGATGACATTTATGCCAATCCAATCATCACAAATGTGTGCATGATGTGTTTCTTACCCATGAGAAGGAGCAAGGAGCATTTGGAGAACCCGGTCAAATAGAAGTGATTATGGTAGAGTGTAGTAGAACTCCCTGCCCCCTTATTTCTCCCCCCCCCCTTTATTTGAGCTCTGGGCTGATATATATATTGTGAAGTCTGGCTAGATTTAAGTCCCCACATGGAGAGAGTAGCTAAAAGAGACTTGTATGGTGGTAAATAGGAAATTGAGTTTTAGGGAAAATTATCATGTAACTTATACAGAAGTTAGAATAAAGTATTCGCTGTCTGAAACCCATGTCATATTATAAACTTTCATGGGACGATTTTTTCCTGACTTTATTTAAACATGTAGCTTATAAAATTGTTCATAATACACTTTTTTGGGGCCATTCAATGTTCCAACACCAATGCCACTGTGTGACCTTCCCTCTGCCAATGTCCCTAGTTTTTCCACATATCCCCAACCCAGTCCCCTTAATAGAGCACAGAACAATTTATTGTATTTTGCTTGTTACAACAAAATGGCAGATGGAATTATCAAAAAATAGTTCAGTTAAAAAATTGTGAAAACTGTTATTGAATTCATTTAGAATTTACTGAGCAGTTTGTTGCTAGTTGGATTTTCTATGTTTTTCCTAATTGAGATTAGTTGGCTTCTATGCTAACTTTCCCATCTAATTTCCTGTGCTCCAACTGGGATGTCAATATTGGGGCATCTGAAGATGTCCTGTGTCCACATACTCCAAGAGCTTCAGCTCTGTCATGATTCTTTGGTTTGGCACCTCCTAAGACTAATGGGGAAGCTGTGTAGCTTGGTCATTTTTATGCCTCAAGTGGATCCTCCACCACTACCATAGGTGACTCTTGAGCACAGAGATGGAAAAGAATCATTCCAAGTAGCATCAGGTGTGGCCTAAAAATAAATGCACAAATCATATTAAAACGTTTAAAAAGAAAGAACTAGAAAGCAAAAGCTAAAAAGCTATCTGTGCGTCACAGTCCCCAGCAAGAGGGGTACTTGCAGGCCAAGGAGAAGGTGTGTGTGAGTGTGTGTGTGTGTGTTTGTGTGTATGGGTGGGTGGGTGGGTTGTGGGTGTGTGAAAAAGCCTTCAAGATGATTTCGGGCCCAGAGAGATAGCACAGCGGCGTTTGCCTTGCAAGCAGCCGATCCAGAACCAAAGGTGGTTAGTTCGAATCTCAGTGTCCCATATGGTCCCCCGTGCCTGCCAGGAGCTATTTCTGAGCAGACAGCCAGGAGTAACCCCTGAGCAACACCGGGTGTGGCCCAAAAACCAAAAAATTAAAAAAAAAAAAAAAGATTTCAACTCCATACACATGCCAACCACAACCATGTAGAGACCCTAAAAGAAAACCACCTAGCAGAGCTTGATTTATTCTCTTAACTATGAGGGAGAAAAAAACAAGGTCATTGTTTCAAACCATTGTTTTGAGGTTGCTTGTTATGTGGTGATGGGGAACTTGAAAATACATGTACCAAACTCATGCTTATATGTATTCTCATTCATACAGATAGTTTCTATTTTACACAGTGTCACCAGTTTGGTAACTCAAGGAAGCAATGACATTACACTTGCTACCCCTAGGTTTAGATAATGTGTGTATTCCAAATTCATGGTCACTGGCCATTTGTATTCTCTGCTGGGCTACAGATTTGAGTGACAGGCTCATGGATGGGAGTAAGTTCCTCAACTTGAAAGTATTCCTTACTTACCATCAGTAAAAACAGGATTTTATTATTTCTAGAGACTCCTGATGGACATAGGATGATGAAAAAAATATAATAAATAATACCCCAGAGAAAAAACTATAAAGGATAATAAAGAATTCTAGCAGGCTGTTTTCTTAATGATATGAGAAAAATAAAGAGATATAATAAAGAGAAATGATCACCCAATCATAAAACCTGCAAATTAATAATGTCAAATATAACTACATTTTTTGTTTTTTGTTTTGGATGTAAAACCAGTTGAAAAATAAAAATCCCAAACTAGAAAGCACAATTTTTAAACCATTAAAGGTGAGAATTCCTCCAAAATATTGTATTTGATTTTTTAAAAAATCATTAGAAACCTTAAGACATCATTCCTTTTTTTCTACTAAGATAAACTGTGGTTTAGAAGAAAATAATATACTGTTGTTATTTTCACCAATTTGAAAAGCACTTAGATGTGTGGAAGAGGGCTATGTATCCTTTGAATTTCAACAGAATGTAGTACTAAATTTTCTCTCCTTTTGTTTGGATGCTACCCAGAGGTACTCAGGTTCAACTCGGGTTCAACTCTCAGCATATAGTTGCATGGGGGGTCTCCTGGCAGTGCTTATGGAACCACAGTATGCTGGGGATTGAACCCAGCGGGATCCCTCAGGAAAATCATATGCTCTAGCCCTTTGAACCATAGTCCCAATCCCTAAAGCTTCTTCTATGCGATGCTAGGCTCAGTTTGTGCCATATAGAGAGGCCATATGATTCAGGATTCTGGGCCTTGAGTGAAGAAATTACATAGGGTAGTGAGTGTGGAAGGAGGAGGAGAGATAAAAAACCCACAAGTGACACTTTAAACAATAATTTTTACACTCAGAGTGAGCAAGTGAATGTAGCCTACTTAGGTGAATATAGCCTCTAATCTGCAGAGAATAAAACCTGCAAGTTCAATACAGAGAGAGCAAGAGCTTGACCTCTCTCATTGGATAACATCTAAGCAACTTGTCTAGGCATTTGTGGCCTCCACGAGTTTATCCTAACTTATTCTCCAACCTTCTTCCTTAGAGACCACTGTGTAAAAGTCCAGCCAGTATATTGAGTTGGTTCAGTAAGTACATTTGCTTCTTAAATGAAACTCCTCATTTAAAGAGTTTGAAATAAGGAGCCAGAGAGATAGCACAGGGATTAAGGAGCTTTCCTTGCATGCAGCTGACCTGGATTCAATCCCTGGCATCCCTGATAGACTCCTAAGCCCTATCAGGAATGAAACACAATGCCAGAAGTAAGCCCTGATCACCACCAGTGTGGCCCAGAAAATAAAAATAAATAAATGAAATAAAACACAAAAGGAGTACTAAAAGTGTGCTTTCAGAACATTTTACTTATCTTCACTATTTCTTATTGATGTAAGTTGGTTTACAGACTATTACTGCATATATAGTTTTATACCTTGTCCACCACTCAAGTGCCAATATGAGCTTCCCAAGACAATGGCCCTGCCACACCCCAGCCAACTCCCCACCCTGCCCCCCTCAGTTCTATATGATCAGAGTCTAAGGGTTTATTTTATTTTATTTGGTTTTGGGGCCACACTCGGTGATGCTCAGGAGTTACTCCTGGCTATGCACTCAGAAATTGCCCCTGGCTTGGGACCATATGTGACGCCAAGGCATTGAACCACATGGTCTGTCCGAGGCTAGTGGGTGTAAGGCATATCATTACACCCTGTGCCACTGTTTCAGCCCCTAAGGATTTATTTTTATTGGACTTCATTTCCTTACTTTGCTTCTTTATAGCCCATATATGAGAGAGACTCTCTGGTCACTGTCTTTATCCTTCTCCTTTATTTCACATAGATAACCCTTTTATGTTGCCCCAAAAAAAGGCAAGATTTCACTTTTCCTATAGTTGAATGGTTGTCCATTGCTACACATACCACTTAAATATTAAAGTATGGTTCTTTAAAGAGATATCATAAAATATTTTCAGGGGAAAAATTAAAACACACAGTTTAATCTGTTCTCAATGTTGTTTGTTAGGGCCTACCAGGCAGGGGTCACTCCTGCTGTACTTGGTCAACCAGGCCTGAGTATGGGGTTGTTGCTTAGGTCCTACATGACAGTTTCTGGGGGGATGAGGTGTCATACAACGGTAGGAATTAAACTGAGGTCAGGTATATGCAAAGCAAAGCATATGCTCCTAATTTCTGTGCTCTCTCCCAGCCCTCCCCCACCCCCCGCACTTTTTTTAAGCAAAAACTTCCAGACAATTGTGGAAGTTAAAACTACTCACGGCCACCTTTGCAGGATCTAGACATTTAAGGTATTTGGTATTGTGGGCCAGGGCAGTCAGTCAGTATGAAAAAGTAGGAGGAGGAGAGGGGAGAATAATCACTGTAGCCTCAGAATGCTTGGAGAAGATGAAAAGGACAGAACCATCAAGTGTATTGATTCTGGTCTCAAACTACAAGATGGAAAACTAGTTCAACCATTTACCAGTGAGTCAAGAGTATAAGTAGGGCCAGGGCAATAGTACAGTGGAGAGAATGCTTGCTTTGCATTTGATCAACCCAGGTTCTAGTCCAAGAATCCCATATGGTCCTCAGAGCCCTGTAAGGAGTGATTCCAGAGTACAGAGCCAGGAGTAAGTCCTGAGCACCACTGAGTCTGAATCCAAAAAACAACAACAAAAAGGAATATAAAGCAGAATGCCTTAGAGAGACAAAACCAGAGAGAAAGAGATTTTTTAAATAAGTAATTGGCTTTGTGATTGTGGAGATTTGGTGAGTTCAAATATTGGTGGATGAGTCTGGAAACAAGAAAATGGTGGCAGTTCAAGTCCAGAGACAGTTTCCTATGGACCAGGGAGAGACAATGCTCAAAAGAGTCTATTGGTAGAATTTTCTCTTATTCAGGGAGATGCAAGACTTTTTTTTCCTATTTGGCCCTTATGTGAATTGGCTCAGACTCTTCATTGTGTGGAGAACAGCCACTTTTGTCACACTCCACTAGAGAAATGTATATCTTATCCCAAACACCTTTATAGAAATATCCAGAATATTGTCTGGCCAGATATCTGAGCACCTTAGCTCAACCAACTGGCACAGAAAAGGAACCATTATAAGAAGTACTGCCATCTTTCAGAGCCTCTCTATTCCCTCAGCTGTAAAGTGGGAATAGGAAGGGGCTTCTTCTCTCAGGCAAACATGAAATTGAATCGAATCCATACTCTGGATATATTTGTAGCTGGGCCTTCAGGTAGTGCTTAATATGTACTTGTTTTGTGATGGTTATTTTTATTTAGTAATTATTAGTTAATTAATTAATAATTAATTGGTAATTAATAAATACAGTAATAATAATTATTAAAATTATAATTATTAAAAACAGACTTTGTATGCTTTACTCTGTTTAACCATTTTTAATGGTTAAAAAACTTTATTCAGGGCCACCAAGAGTAAGGTCACGCTTGGTTGGGAACACAACAAATATGAGAGACTTTATACAAGAGAATTCTTACAATATGGAACAATTGGTAGGAAAGTAAATTGGTGTCACTGTAGATGTGAGATGAAGAGTCCTGAAAAATTTTTTTAAAGGAAACTTGCGGGGCTGGAGAGATAGCATGGAGGTAAGATGTTTGCCTTGCATGCAGAAGGTCATTGGTTCGAATCCCGGCATCCCATATGGTCCCCAAGCCTGCCAGGAGCAATTTCTGAGCGTGAAGCCAGGAGTAACCCTGAGCACTGCCAGGTGTGACCCAAAAACCAAAGGAGAAAAAGAAAAGGAAATTTGCATACCCACTAGCAAGGATTTGAAAACAACCACTCAAAAAAAATACTTGGATGGATTTAAGATGTTTAATTCTGTGATGAGGTGAAGGGTCTATATATATAGCAATGGAATAGAATTCTACCATTCAAATGATGAAATAGGACCTTTGGGAGCAAAACAGATGGAACCTGAGGTCATTATGCTAAGTGAAATAAGGAGGTAAAAGACTATTATTGGAAGGTTTTGCTCATGTGTGGAATATAAATTAATAAAGCAAACAAGCTGGTGAAATACAACAAAACCAACTCCTACATTCAGTGACAACTGTAGGTTTCCAGGGAGGAGGGATCTAGGCTAAGAGGAATGAGCAATGGGGTCTTTTTAGTGGTGAATTGTCAGCACTGGTAGAGGAGTGAAAATCCCATATGTAGATAAAGAAACATGAGTGAAATTAAACCAAGAGATTCCATAGTATTGAAAACCAGTAATGAGCCAAAGTAAAAAAATCAAGACTTGATTGCTTGGCTTCGCACTCTATGTTAGCCTGTGTTCCATTACTCAGTGGCTATTTTTTTCTTCCTGTTGTTCCATGAATAAATTTTAATCTATCCAATTTTCCCCATAAACTGCTTATTTATTGCTCTTATTAACGCAATATGGCAAAAATATTTACATGACTGGAATCTTTTACAGACTCCTTGAGCGTTTCTCCTGCTTGACTTTCCCCTTCATGCCTGGTGAGAAAATTCGTTTTTGCTCTCCAGGTTTTTAAATTACCTGTCACTTCTCAAGAATGCAACATCAGCATAAATCAAGAAACTGATGGCAAGTGATTAGGAATCTGGCTTCAGGTTGGCCTGAGATGGGGATAGGAAAATGAACCCAGGTCGGGCTCACAGCTGTACTTCCTCTCCAGGAGTTACTTGTGATGATGGAACTAAGAAGCCTAGTTGTGTGATGGGGTGAAAGGGACCAGGATGATTCCTTTCATGACTAATTGTTTCTCTGGGGGCTACACCACCCCTTGGACCAGAGTCTTGCTCTCCTTGCTCCCTCTGGGATTGTGTGCAGGCTACTACCTGGCAACCTGTGCAAGAAATAAAAGTCTGGTGATGAACCTTCTAAAATTGGGGTTTGCTTCTTAGGCATTGTGAGTCCTTTTAGCCAATAAGGTCTAACATGCTTGCAAGAGTCTAAGTAGTAGACTTATAACTATTCATGATGTCCTCTTCACCTGCACAGACTTCAAAGCCCCTGAAATTTTGTCCAGAGTGTCCACTCTACAGTTTATTTGTACTCAACCTCTGCTGGCCTATCTCAACACTTCTCTTTGCTGAAAATGTCCTGCTTCCTCAATTATACAATGAGGGTTTTATTTTAGGCTGAAAGTCATAGGATACTCTTCCATTTCTTTTTCTTTTTTTTGCTTCTTTTGATTTTGGTTTTTAGGGCCTACTCCTAGCTCTGTGCTCAGATACTCAGAGATGATTTCTGGCAATGCTCAAGGGACTTTATGCAGTGCTGGGGCACTTTAACCCCTATCACTCTTACCTAGACTTCCCATTGTATACTGAAGAATGATTTTATGTCACTCTGTAATTTTTCTCAATAAGCAAAATTGAATGTATTCTGCTTTTAGCCATGCTGGAATAACCCCTACTTCTCATTTCCTTCCACTGTAAACAACTAACTAGATCTTACAACTAAAGAGCCAGTGCAGTGATTTCACAGTCCCCAGATGATAGGCCTCTTTCCCAGGGAAGGGAAACACAACGTAGGCAAGGTCACCAGGACCCGTCCACTGACACTTTCTCCACTTAGACTGAATTCCAGGGCACAGTGGCACATTCCCATCGGCCACAGGGGCATCTCACGGGCCACTCACTGCTTCTGGACTCCATGACCTCTAGAGCAAAGTGCTATAACTCTGTCTCAAGACTGCCCCCAAGTCATCTCATCTTATTCTGTTGTTCAATTGAAATTCTGACTGAGATTTCATGGGGTGTGACTGAGCAAGGACCTCATGAGATGTGATTGAGCCTGGGTCTCATGGGATGTCACTGAGTGTGGGTCTCATGGGATGTGACTGAAAGAGGGTCTCAAGGGATGTGACTGAGTGTGGATCTCACAGGATGTGACTGGGTATAGTTCTCATGGGTTGTGACTTAATGTGGATCTCACAGGATATGACTGGTCAAGGCTGTCATGGGGTGTGACTGAACCTGAGCATGGTGTCTTCCCTCTGGACAGCTATCTGGGCAGGATCCTTTTCTTTACTATGGACCACCCACTTCCTAGCCTCCTGGCCTTGCCATTCTCAAAACCCATCTCTTTGAGCTGAATTTTCCTCATACTATTCTCTTTTTGTTCTTTATTTGATGCTCCTACCCCCTCTCCCTTTCCTACAATTAATGTTTTGGTGATGCTGGGGGCTCACATGCCTACCTAAGTGTTTGCTCCCCAGGGCTGTAGTGTTCATACACTTGATAGCAATGCTCACATACTTAGTGATAGTGCTTGCATACTTGGTGGCAGTGCTGGTGTACTTGGTGGCAGTTCTTACCAAGGGCCTTTCTCCTCTGGTTATGGTGCTCTGATGCATGTTCTGTTTAAAGTGCCAGTGACTCAAGATGCTGCTCACTTATCTTTTAGCTATGGTGCTCCCAGCTATAGCTAGGAACTGGGAAATGACTTATTGTGCCAAATCACAGGCAGGAGAGCCCCCAGAGGGGGCTCTATATAGAGAGCTGTCTATAGCTATAGCTAGCTGGGCTATAGCTAGAAACTAGGAAATGTCTTATTGTGCCAAATCACAGGCAGGAGAGCCCCCAGCTCAAACAATAGAGCTGTCAGGATCGCAATTAGGTTCATGTGGTGGCCCCACAGATTGAACATGGGATTTATGCTTGGATGGTGGGTATTCTAAGCTGTTCCTAAAACCTGTGTTCTCTGTTTTAGGTCCCTCTCTTGAATCTTTTAAGGACCCCTGGGTTTATTTGGATAATCTCCCTACTTAAACATGATTTTATAGTAACTACTACTTAAATTCCAGTCATATAATTTCATCTGGTCCCAGATTCCAGGGTCAGGAAGTGAATGTTACTCTGTTTCCCTCCATTCCTGAGGCATTTACTAGAGAACTAAGAATAGTTCCTGTTTGGTGATAGAGATAATCTGCAGAGAGATAAACCTTCAAGTAACAACCATCTGAGAGCCTACCTAACTCAGTGTAAAAGTAAGATCAAAAGAATTAAGATAATTCAGAAGTATATTTATGTTCCCAAAATAAACTTTAATACTCTTTCATGAAAGACAACCAAATCCAGATGCAGAATGGTTTGACCTTTTACCGTATTTTCCGGCATATAAGACTCCCTAATTTTACAGTTAAAACATAGGTTTAGGCCTATATTTGCTGTATAAGACAGACTGTTCCTGTACTGCAACTGTATCTTCCACAGTAAGCCAATCACAACAAGCAAAGGTCCAAAGATTATACTGTAATAGACGTCCTCTGGCCAATCTAAGCAGGCTTTTTACAGTGTAGATTCGGGTACAGAACACTATATAATTTGCATGCATAAAAAGCCTGCTTGGATTGGCTGAGTTAGAGAGACGGTCCGAGCAGCCTGGCAGTGATTGGTGCAGGATTGAGTTGGAAAATTCATTTTGTGGCAATATTCAGACAATTTTCGTTTAGTGGCATAGTGAAACATTTTTCGGGATATGGCGTATAAGACGACCCCTGATTTTCGGTCGTCTTATATGCCGGAAAATACGGTATTTATCACAATCAAAAATTACTTTTCAGGGGCTCAAGAGATAGCAAGGAGGTAGGGTGTTTGCCTTGCATGTAGAAGGACAGTGGTTCAAATCCTGGCATCCCATATGGTCCCCCGAGCTTGCCAGGAGTGACTTCTGAGCATTGAGCCAGGAGTAACCCCTGAGAGCTGCTAGGTCTGACCAACGCCCCCTCCCCAAATTTACTTTTCAGGGGCTGGAGAGATAGCACAGTGGTAGAGTATTTGCCTTGCATGCGGCCGACCTGGGGAGGGACCAGATTCGATTCGTCATCCCATATGGTCACCCAGCCTGCCAGGGGCGATTTCTGAGTGCAGGGCCAGGAAAAACCCCTGCGCACTGTTGGGTGTAGCCCAAAAACCAATCAAGCAATAAATAAAACTTTTCAGTCCTGTAAGAAGATACCAAATCAGATGCCAACGTGTACTGAAGCCACTTAAAGTTTAGAAACAAATAAAGTAACAATCATCAACTAACAACGAGAACTTGGTAAACCTTCTGACAATAACTTAATGACCTCATTGGAGATAAAATACTTGTTGCTATACTTTTTTTCTTTTCCTATTCTTTTCCTTTTTTTCTTTTATATGATGTTTTTTTTAATGATTTTACTCCTCGTTATCTGGAAACAAAAGTTTTATAGTTAACTAAGTCAATTATGTGAGACACACTCTAAATAAAGTAAATTTTAAAAATTACTTAGCAAGGAACCATAGAGTACAGGAGGTAGAGTGTTTACCTCCTATGTGAATAACTATGTCATCAATACTGCTTATGGTCTCCTGAGAACAGCCAAGTGTCACTCCTGAATACAGATCCAGGAATTGTTTTTTTAGAACACTGGGTGTGAGCATAGGCCTCCCTCCAAAATGACTAGCAAGAAGACAAAGTATTTATGGAGGAGAAAAGTCAATAGAAAATAGGTTCAGAAATGACAGCAGTAGAGAAATAACTGTACAAGGACTTTTAAAAGCTCTTTTATAACAAAATAGTATCATAAAGGGGAAAATGCCAGAGTGAGGGCACAGCAGTAAGGTGTTTGCCTGTTCCACGTAGTTGACCCAGGATGGACCCCCAGGCCAGGAGCGATTTCCTAGCACAAAGCCAAGAGTAACACCTGAGCATCACCGGGTGTGCCCAAAATAAAAACAAACAAACAAACAAACAAGGAAAATGCAAACTGTAAAAATAAAGAAATGTCAGTGGAACCAAATGAAATGAAAATTACTGAAAACATTTAAGAAGACAATGGACTCTAACGAAGAGTGGAAAAATATGAACTGAGGCCAGAGTGATAGCACAGTGGGTAGGGCACTTACTTTCCACACAGCTGACCCAGGTTCAAAATCTTCATATGGTCCCCAGAGCCTGCCATTTAGTGACCCCTGTGCACAGAGCCAGGCATAAGCCCTGAGACTTCCAAGTGTGGCCTCAAAACAAATAAATGAACAAGGGGGACCGGAGGTATATCACAGTGGGTAGAGGGTATTTGCTTTATATGTCACTAACCCGGGTATGATTCTAAGCATTCTATATGGTCCCCCGAGCCTGCAGGGAATAATTTCTGAGCACAGAGCCAGGAGTAACCCTTAAGTGCTTCCAGGTGTGGCCCAAAAATCAAAATAAAACAAAACAAAATGAATAAATAAACAAGAAATGGACAGAAACAAAGTTTCCCAAACTTTTTTCACCTGCCACCCCCTTTTTAGAAAGAAAAGTGCCTTGGAAATCAGCCTCTTTCAGCCCAGAAAGTTCCTTCCATTGCACTTCAGGCTACTACTATGCCCCTGTAATTTTATCACCCCACAGAGGATGATATCACCACTCTGAGAAACACTGAACTGCAGAAATTACAGAAGAAACTAGGCTGAAATGCACAGAGAAAACAAAGAGAAAATAAATAAATAAATAAATGAACTTTAGTGACCCATAGAACAAGATCAAGAGGACTAATGTCTATAAACAAAGTCTCAGAAATATTTATTTGAAAAATCATGACCCTAGTTCTCCAATATTTAATAAAAAATTTTAAAAAATGTTTCCCAGGGGTTCCATGAATTCAAGCTTGAAAAAAAAATAAAACACCTCACTCAATCATAATTAGATTCCAAGAATCACTGATTTTTTTTAAAGTTCTTAAAAGTTCCCAGAGAGTAGTGAGTAGAAATGGGTTTATTTTCTACCATTGCATATGGTCTCCATAAACCCCATCATGAAGGATCCCTGAATGCATAATCAGGAGTTAGCCCTGAGCACGGCCAGGGTGACCCCCAAAGCAAAACAAGGTAGCAGCCAGAGAGTGACATAGAGGGAAGAAAGAATATCCACAGGTAAGCCAAGGATAATAAGAATTTACTGTCATAGACTGGAATTAAAAAAAACTATTAGAGCATCACTATAAATGCAGAAAGAAGAGTCTTTGGAGCAAGAGGGAAGTGCCACTTGTGGTGGCATTGATGTTGGAATGTCATCTGGTGAAACTCTGTTAGGAAAACTATGAAGATTATAGTGGTTTAATAAAATTTTTAAAAGAATAATCATTAAAAACTAAAGAAAATAGATCTTTTTTGTCTAGGAGACTTCTACTATAAGAAATATTAAAGAAAGCTCATGGTATTAGTGAATGTTCAGGTAAAAGAAGTATAATATCAGTTGGAAACTTGAATCTACCCAAAGGAATGAAAAGCATTGCAAGTAGGAAATGTGGATATATAACGTTGCTTCTCTAATTAAAAAATATTTTTAAAGAAATTTGGTGCTTATGGGGCCAGAGCTGTGGTGCAAGCCATAAGGCATTTGCCTTGTGTGTGCCAGCCTAGGATGGACCAAGGTTCAATTCCCTGGCATCCCATAGGCTCCCCAAGACAGGAGCGAATTCTGAGCGCATGGCCAGGAGTAACCCCTGAGCATCACCGGGTGTGGCCAAAAAACCAATTAAAAAAAAAGAAATTTGTTGTTTTATGCAATGTTAGTAACTATGTATAGTATGGAGTTTATTACACGGATATGAATAATATGTATGACAATAATTGCATAGAGCAAAAGCTTATATACTTAGAAATGTTTAGGTTCTTTAAAAAATTTAGAATTTGACAGTATACTGTGATATTAAAATACGCATTATAGGGGCCGGAGAGATAGCATGGAGGTAAGGCGTTTGCCTTTCATACAGAAGGTCATTGGTTCGAATCCCAGCATCCCATATGGTCCCCTGAGCATGCCAGGAGCAATTTCTGAGCATGGAGCCAGAAGTAACCCCTGAGCACTGCCGGGTGTGACCCAAAAACCAAAAAAATTATATACATATGCATTATAAATTCTATATTCCACTAAAATGTAATAACTAGAAAAAATAAATCAATATAAAGAAAAATACAATCTAAAACTCCTCAATCTAGAAGAAATCATTAGAAGGAAATTATTAATAATTAGTAATTATTATTACTGATAACCAATGGAAAACAAAATAACAAGGGTGTTTGACTTACAATGAACCTTATTACTTAAATACATTCACTAAAATCAGCAATTGTTAGATTGGAAAAGAAGGCAAAAAAAACAGTTTATAAGAGATATTCTGAAAACTAAATTCTAAATTCAATTCTAAAATTTGATAAACCAAAATTTGTATTCTAAATTTTAAAATTTCAAACTCTAAAAGTCTAAATTCTATATTCTAAAATTCTGAATCTTATATTCTAAAATTCTAAATTCTAAACTCTAAGAAAAAAGAAAAAAAGAGATATCATTTAAATATCAAGACAAATAATTCAAAATAAAATAATTCTAAGAATTAAGTTAAGAAAATAAATGTTCCAAACATGTACCTCTATGTAGATATCTTTGAAATTGACAAAACAATTTAAAAAAAAAAGGATGAGAAAGCATGAAAACCCCGCCATAAAAAGTGGTTTCAAAGCCCAAGATGTTTCTAAAGACAGTGCTGGGATATATGACTAAACATAAAGAATCAAGTTGGGGGCCCGGAGAGATAGCACAGCGGTGTTTACCTTGCAAGCAGCCGATCCAGGACCAAAGGTGATTGGTTCGAATCCCGGTGTCCCATATGGTCCCCTGAGCCTGCCAGGAGCTATTTCTGAGCAGACAGCCAGGAGTAACCCCTGAGCAACGCCTGGTGTGGCCCCCCAAAAAAAAAAAATCAAGTTGGAATCTTCTTTCTCACCATAATTGACTCAAAATGGACCAAAAACTTTAGTAGAAGAGTAAAATTCTTGATGGAGACAGAGAGAAAAGATGTTATAGACTGGACACTTTAAATCAGAGGAAACGTCTACAAATACAAGGCTGAGACAGGATTAATATCTATCAAGAATTTTTTTGTTTTTGAGCCACATAGGCAGTGCTCAGTGGCTATCCCTAGCTCTGTGCACAGAAATTATTCCCAGTAGGCTTAGGGACCTAATGGGATGTCAGGGATCAAACCCAGGTTGGCTGTATGCAAATGCCCTACCCACGATGCTATTGCTCCAGCTCTTCTACCAAGAATTCTTATAAATACAATTAGGAAAATGAACAAAGAGATAGTGTCATAGATTGGGTGCTTATCTTGTGTGCAAACAAGCCAGGTTTGATTTCCAGCATCAAATATGGTCCTCTGTATCCTGCCAGGAGTGATTCCTAAGTACAGAGCCAGGAGAAATTCCTAAGCACCACAAGCTGTGGCCCCAAAACAAAGAAAATGAGCAAAAGAACGTGGTGAGACATTTCCCCAAAGAAAATCTGTAAATGAAAACCTGGAAAGATGCCCAATCTCTACCCATTGGGAAGCTCATTGAGGACCAGGGATGTGGCTCAGTGGAAGAGTCCCTCCCTAGCAGGTGAGGCCACAAGTTCCATCACCAACACCAGCCATATCTCTGAGTCTGATCTTAGTGGCACAGCCATTTGTAATCACTGGCATTACAAGAAAAGTGTGCAACACCTGTGAGCACTGTAGCTAGTTGCCAAACTGTCAGATGTGTCAACAATGAAAACAAAAAGAAGGGAAAGGATGGGAGAATAAACCAGAGCACACTGAGATACCACTTCACATCCATTGAATGGATTTATAAAAAGTATACAAAACAGAGAATAACAAAAATGGCTGAAGATGTGGAGAAGTTGGAGCCATTGTACATTGCTGGTGAGAATGTAAAATGGTCCAACTAATGTAAAGAATGGTGGAATATAAAGAATGGTCCTCACATAATTATGTAGAATTACTATGTAATCTTGAAATTCTATGTCTAGGTATATGCCTAAAGGAATTAAAAGCAGGGACTCAAACAAATATTTGTGTCTACATGTTGTCATGAGCTTTATTCACAATAGCCTAAAGGTGGAAGCAGCCCAAGTGTCAACATATGTGCCCTCTCTACACACAGTAGAGCATTATTTAATCCTAACAGAAAAGCATCTTCTTTGTTCATCCAATATATGTCATAAACCTGGACAATAGGCTATAAGCCACTCACATACCACGTAGTCCTTTTACAAAAGGTTGGCAGAGTAGACAGAGGGCAGAAAGGTGACTTGAAGGAGAGAGAGGAATAAGAAAGAGAAAAGGGGAGTTAGGGCCCGGAGAGATAGCACAGCGGTGTTTGCCTTGCAAGCAGCCGATCCAGGACCAAAGACAGTTGGTTTGAATCCCCGTGTCCCATATGGTCCCCCGTGCCTGCCAGGAGCTATTTCTGAGCAGACAGCCAGGAGTAACCCCTGAGCAAGCCGGGTGTGGCCCAAAAACCAAAAGAAAAAAGAAAAAAGAAAAGAAAAGGGGAGTTAGTGTTTAATCACAGCAGAACTGTATGCTCTAAATCAGAAGTCCTCAAATTTTTAAATGAGGCCAGATCACTGTCCCTCAGACTGTTGGGAGGGCCAGACTATAGTTTATTAAAAAACAAACAAACAAACAAAACTATGAACAAATTCCTATGCATACTGCACGTATCTTGTTTTGAAGTAAAAAAGGGAACAAATACAATATGTAAAATGAAGAACAAGGAAAGTTAAATCAACAAATTTACCAGTATTTCAATGGGAATTAATAGGCCTGCTTTTGGTTGGCCATAGTTTGAGAACCCCTGTCTGAGACTGAGAGAGGTAATCAAAAGACAGAGAGAAGAAGGGATGCCTGAGAGTGCACTGCAGGGCCTGGGACTAGTTGGCTGCTCAGCAAGACAGGCAGCAGTTTCAAAAACATCTGGCAGGCTGTATAAATCTCCTCAGCAGGTGGCATATGGTCATTGGGACCCCTGCTCTAAATGATTAGAATGGTGTTTCTTGTTTATTTTCTTTTGTCTTGGGGATCATACCTGACTATGCTAGTGGCTATGCCCAGCTATTTCTCTTGGGATTTTGGTTCTGCTGGAGATTGAACCTGAGATTCCAATGTCCAAAGCATGTGCTCCAGTCCATTGAGTCATTTCCCTAAGTCTAAAATGGTTACTACAACAGGGGGTGAAGGGGAATCAAGATCATTTGGGAAGAAAGCCTTGGTATCTTTGCCAGGATGAAGTTTGGGGTCGGGTGTGGACCACTCCTAACCAAGCTCAGAGTTGATTCCTGGCTCTGTGCACTGGGATCACTCCTAGTGAGGATCAAGGAATCATATATGGTGCCAGGGATTGAATCACAGTTGGCTGCATGCAAGGCAAGTCCCTTAACCCCTGTACTATCTCTCTGACTCCCTGCTATCTTTGTGAGTGACTATAAGATTGAAATTCCTTTTACTTCCACCCCCACATAGCCTAGGAAAGCTTTTGCTATTATGATCTGGCCTAGTTCCCCAGTTCCTCTCAAAGAGAATTTCCATGTACTCCCAATCTGTGGCCAAGTGGGCCTGTGGGTGCACACACCAGCGTGTGAACTCGTTTCTGACTTCCCAGTTTCATTCAGGGAAAGGCACTTCACCGAAGTGCTTAAACAGGAAGGAGAAATTACCAACACTGTTATTTTCCCTTGCAATAGCCTCAAGATTCGAGCTAAAGCTACTATTATCCTTTCCCCGAGTTGCTCTAAAAATACTCGTTTCCCAATTGCTTGCCACAGACCAGGGAATTTTGGCTGGTTCTGTGAGTGCAGGTAGAATCACAGGCCTCCTGCTCCCTGTGGACTGAAGCAGTGTTAAGAAACCTGGACCTCATATCAGACTTGAATGTGTACTTCCTCTCTGAATAACTGCGCACATGATTAATTCACTCAATCATTGAGATGGCTAATTCAACACAGAAAGCATGGAATCTAATGCTTAAATAGAGCCACAAAATCCTGGCTTAGATTTCATGTTTTCAATGAAGAGCACACCAATACTGGCTTATATTTATGGTCATTTTCATGCTCAGAATGACTTCATCCTCACAATAAAATTATCAGTCAGCAATTATTGTTACTTCATACATGGATGAGAAAACTATTCCAGAAAGCATCGAGCACGTTCCCCAGCTAAACGCTCCTCCACTCACATGTTAGTATCCCCTTCTCTGACTAGCACCTGAGAAGCTAATTGTTCGGGGGTTGACTCTGGCATTCATGAATTATTTTTCTAGCAAGATTCTGAAAACAACTTAAATTTGCTGCAGTATGGGAATTGATTGTGGGAACTGACCAATGGTATAATCAAGACAATTGGTGTATCTAGTTTCAGACATAGGCACAGTTATATCCAAACTCCCCCATCCTTCTGTCTCTCTTGTTCTCTCTTGTTCTCTCTCTATTGTTCTCTCTCTCTTGTTCTCTCTCTTGTGTTCTCTCTCTTGTGTTCTCTCTCTTGTGTTCTCTCTCTCTCTCTCTCTCTCTCTCTCTCTCTCTCTCTCTCTCTCTCTCTCTCTTTGGGGGGGGTCATATTTGGTGTCAGGGATCAACCTCAGGTCAGTCACCTGCAAGGCAAATGCCCTCCCTGGTGTCTTATCTCTTCAGCCCACCTTTTGTTTATTTGTTTTATCACTAGAGTCTACTGATAAGGTTCAACCAATAGCATTAGATCTACAACACAAAGGTTAAAGACTGATAGAAATGAAGGCTTCCTTCTCACCTTACCCTCCCCCACCCCAACATACACACCTTTCCCACCCCACCCTTCAAAGTCCCACCTGAATCTTGGAGCTGATTTTCTCAAATCACTTAATATTCAGAAACCAAGTGCTGTTTGTGGTCATGTAGAAGGAAACTTCAGGTTGAGCCAATTCACATCTAGAGCAGAAGAAAGGTTTGGATTACATTGCAAGGATCAAACTTGTAGAAAATTCTACTTGCTGTTATCTAAAGCAAGAGAGACTATGTGCAATAAGACCACAATGGCATTCCCAACCACTGGCTGTGAGGCAGCTGGCAGTAGGCACAGGATGCACCTGGCTTCAGAACAGAGGGAATTTGTTGGATTGGGTGTCCAGGAGCCTTTCCCTCCCTGCAAATACTGCCAAAGCCCGTTAAAGATGTTGACAGTTTACAATCTCCTCACTCCTTTGGGCAGTTGTGTGACCTCCTCAGTGAGCACTACAACTGCATGAGCCCTCCACAAAAGGAGTTTGACCCCTGGTGAGCCTCTGTGCCTTCTCTCTGTCTCATGTACATGATACCCAGAGAACGCGGGGATCAAAATCAAGGCTGCTTGTGATCCTCCTCTTCCCTCCTCTCCCCCATCACAGCCATAACCAAGAAATGGTGGAGGCTCATGCAATGTCTCAAGAAACAGAGCCTAAGTATATCTGAGCTCGGGAATGCATTTTATTCATGCAGTAAATGCGAATGCAGCACTAACAGCCTATAAGGAACAAAAATGCAGGAGCGAATCAGCCTCCCTCGCCCTCACTTCCATTCCAGCAAGGTTCTTGCTATTCAGGGATGATGTTCAATGGAGGTGTGCTTGATTGAGGGCATCACAGGAAGCGTTTGCAGACACGGCTGGATTTTCCTATCACACTATTGAGAGGATTTCAAATAGTAGGAGGTAGTCAATGCATGTTGACTCATTGATTAAATGCCAGTAAAGACTCCCCTTCTGTATCAATATTAATTTTTCTCTATTCTTTCTCTGCTCCTAAGCCAATCAGATCACCAATGATGGAAACTTGCAGTTTTCTTTCCAAAAACAGCGATGCAATGCTGCTCTTTGCAGGTGGTAGAAATGGCAATTATTGGCTTTGGGAACCCCAGGTGTAAGAATGATTTGTGTTGTTAAACGTGTATGGGAATCTCAATTCTGCCTTTCTTCCCTTTCTGCATTTTTGCTCTCTTTGATCTGGCATGTTAAGCTCATTGGGTTAAATCATTTCTTGTGAGATGTTCAAAGGCTTTTAAGTATCTCTGCCTTTTTGAACATTAGCTTCTTTGTGGGGAGGTTTTTTCCTAATTATTCCAAATACAGTATAATGACCATGAAAGCCAGAAAGAAAAAAATACACATTTTATGTTCTTGATTTTTATTTTATATTCACAGCTTCCGCTTCCTACCTCCCTAGTTATTAGATTCATTTTGGTGTCATTTCCAAGGTGCCTGCCAGAATTGTAGTCATTTCAATACAGGTTACTACTCTATATTTAGGGAATGAGCTGGTTCATTTGATTTAAACACTGGGCTTGATATCTGTGCTTATACACTGTTCAAAGCGCCTCGTAGTTAATGGAGAGTTTGCTTATTTTGCATTATTTAATGTATTTATTAATTCATGGTCATGTACTTTTTGAACACCTACTATTATCAGACATAACTTTCAAAGTTGAGGTACAACCAAGAGCAAGACAACGTGATGGATAGTAAGAGTAAAAACAAGTTGCATTTGCATGTGCTCTGAAGAGATGAAAAGCAGGGTATGGGGTCAAGTTTAGGGGAGTCACTCTTTGGAGTCAGGGCAGCAACCACTATGACAGAATGCCACCAAATGAAGCTTAACTTACAGGAACATAATTTCACTATTATATAGACTGGAAGTCAAGATCAAGGCATCAGCAGTTATAGATTCTTCTAAGCTATCACTCTTGTCTTCCTCTGGCCATTCTGCCACCCCATGTTCCCTTGGCCAGCTATGTGCACCTGTCTGATGTCTCTATGTCAGCTAATCTCATGTTCCCTTAAGGACACCTGTCATTCTGGATTAGTGTCCTTCCAAGCCCATTTTTAATCACCTCTGCAAAGCTCTTAGCTCCAAGTATCGCCATATTGTGAGACATATCTGACCAGAGACCCAAATGAGAAAACAGGTCAAAGCTAATAGGTCAGTCTGTTGAGGACCAGGGTGCTTCTGGGAAGGTGGACAGAAAATAAAGAGGCTCAGACTCGAGTCTCAGAGATATTGGGAATATAGCCCATAAAGGAGACAGGACATACTCAGAGTAAGTTGTGAGCACCCGCAGGCAGGACCAAGAATGAATTTCCCTATGAATGCCATATCATCTTGGAGTTGGGAGCAATGCTGGAACATAACTTCACATGTATGTTTTCAAAGTGTATTTTTAAAAATTATATAGTTATTTGCAGAATTCAAAGAATTCAGTGGGAAAGACATAGTGATCACGATACTCAGAGAAGTTGCCTCAAATAGTTGCAATGCAGACTCCCCAAGGTACTCACAACTGATTTGCTAAGAATGCCTTACCTCAGAGGTGAGAAGGTTCAGCAGATAATTATTTGTACTCAATTACTGCTGAGATTTCTCCTGCTACATTCTATGGGGCTGAGTTTAGGAGCAAGGCCAGAGAACTAGCCAGTCATTTGCACTGATGTAAGAATTACCCTAGGCTTGAAGAGAGAGACTTCAGCTGTGATGAACTGACCTGTAGTTTGTTTGATGGGGAGTAAAATTAAATTGACTTCCCTTTGGACAACTTGAGCCAGGGCAAACTGAGATATCTTTTCCATCTTTGGCAAATACACCATCTCATTTTAAATGAAGTATCAAGAGGATGAATATTTGCTTTGAAAGTTTTGAGCCAGTTTTGGTCAAATAAATGTTAATAACAATAATGGGATGCCCACAAAATAACATTTTTTTTTGCCTTTTTTGGGCCATACCCAGTGATGCTCAGGGGTTACTCCTGGCTATGTGCTCAGAAATAGTTCCTGGCTTTGGGGACCATATGGGACGCCGGGGGATCGAACCACAGTTCGTCCTAGGCTAGCTCATGCAAGGCAGTCTCCTGGTGCTTGTGCCACCACTCCGGTCCCCAAAGTAACTAATTTTTATTCTATCCTGAATTAACCCAAACTTGGCATCCTGAACCTCCCTACCCCTTGCATTATCCTGCATAACACTATGTCATGTCACAAACCACTAAGACAGTTTCTAAGTTGTTTAAAATTGTCTCATCCATGTTCCTAGGCAACTCTTTTCATTGACAGGCTGGTAGCTATTTGTGTGGGAATTTAGAAATAAGAAAAGAGTCATGAGTTTCCCTCCTTTATCTCTATATACTAGTGCTTTCGTTTACCACACCTCTTTGGAAGAGGTGGGAAACTGTGCCCCTAAAATATATACAGCCTTGTAAACCCACTCAATTCAGTGAAACAAATAAACTTTGCTATTGAGGGCTGCCTTCCAGAGTCAAGCAAAGGTGTCCTCTTATAGGAGGCACAGAAGCATTTTACACACACACACACACACACACACACACCTGGAATATCTCATAAGTTTGTACAATTTTAGGTGACAATCAGTCATAGGGAAGGAAACACTTCCTTCCCTGGGGAATCCCCCTTCATAAGACCCAAGTTAGCTCCCACCTTTATATCTTCTAGTGTTTAACCATCCAGCCTGATTGGTTTAATAGCACCCAGAATGGTCCCAGGTCCTCTTAGATTACTGCTTGGGAGGCCCTAAAATAAATAAAGTAACAATAGGTCACTTTCTTTTAGCTTCTCTTCAAAACACAGTATTTTATGACAGGAGAGGTGGTAAGAGAAAACACATTTAATGTCAATATACTGTGGGAATCATTTAGTGATAACAGGAAACAGCTTTAATATGATCATGCAAATTTCTCCACTCCCTCCACCTCCAGGAGAGAAAACGAACAAACCAAATAATTGTGAATGAAGTCATGGTAAAAGAAGATAACACAGACTTGAGAGTTCTACGCCTAAGGCATGTTTGAAACTTTCCTCTAGAGCAAGACTTTTTGAACTTTTTCCACTTCTCATTTCACCTGAGAAATTTTTACAAGGCCCTGGGTATGTATATAAAATAGACAAATTAACCATTTGATGATAATAAACCACACCTTTATTTGACAAACAATATATTTGCAGTTCTCCCTTTCCTGCATTTTTTTATATAATAATACTTTTTATTTTGACCAAAGTGGGTTACATATCTTTCACAGTAATATTTTAGGTACATATTGACATTGAATCAGGGGAATTCCCTCTACCAAAGCTGTCCTCCCTCCACCCCTGTCCCCAGCATGCATCCCATAGCCCCCTCTTTTACCCTCTGGGCTGCTAGTATAAGTGGTTCCCTCTGTATCTAGCTTGTTGTAGATTGGGTATCGATTCTGTTGTTGTTGGCTTTGGATTTGGTGTTTAAGTCCAATAATTTTTTATTACTACTTAGTGATCAGACAACTCTCCATAATTTCCCCCTCAATTTGTGAGGTGGAACAAGATGGTTCAAGTTATGTGGTTCTGTTTGAAGAAAAGAAAATAACAAAATGTGGCAAAAAATCAAACAAGCAAAAATGGGTGGAGTTCTTCTAGCTACATTCTTTTTTGACCCCATTTGGGGCTAGGACCCCAGTTTTAGAAGGTAGAATTAGTCTTCTAGTGCCTCACAACTGCATCCCAGTTTTCACAGCATTTCAGCCTTGCAGGATAGATTGCAAGATGTAAACTAGGAGGTCTTGGTCACATTTTCTGATATCTTAAGTTTTCCTCAATGGCTGAATTAAAAGGAGAGTGTGGCAGTAGAGTGTGCTGCTTCATCCACTTTAATGAGCCAAGTTAGAGGTTATTCATGATAACACAATCATCAGTGGGGTGAATGTATTTTGCAAACACAGAGTTTCACTTTGAGGCTCACTCTTCAGTCCTTGCTAGGAAGGGGTGGCAAGTGTTATTAAGTTGTTAGATTAGCGAGGTTCTCCTGCATCGTTGCTTTAAGCCAGCATGCTTTCACAGCTGAGCTGTAACGCTCTGAAAATGCCTCCATAACAAGGTCCAGACGTGGAGCTGAATCCCAAATGGTAAATGGCCCACAGCTGTAGGCAGCGTTACCTTGGGGAAGCCAGAAAATGTTGGCAGGTCTGAAGAGAAAAAAAAAAAGGCTCTGCCTCTCTCCAAAAGCATAGATAGGCCATGGCAAGAAACGGGGCTCCTTCAATGAGAGCCTACCATGATGGGTGGGAAAGCAGCTTAGTCTTCTAGACAAGACCAGCATGGACCCCAATCTTAAGATTGAAGTCATCCTATGGATGACTTAAGGACAGTGGATTCCTTAACATAAGTTCAAGGCATCATATTTAACCAACAGGGACTGGCCACATTCTGGAATGGATGCAAGATTTTTCAGTGAGCAAGCAGCTCTTAGAAACTCCAAGTACTAAAATTGGAATTTTTCAGAGAGGTAGAAACAGCCAACCAACTATGGAACCATCAAGAAATCTAGGAAGAAACTCCAAATGTCCCAGACATAGGCTAGATTGCTAAAGAAGTCTGAGCAAGTGTTGTTCAGAAAACTCCACCTCAGCCACACATCTATGCATCAGGATCCACCTTTACCTCAAATCATTTTCCTTTTTTCTTTTTCTTTTTGGTTTTGGGGCTACAGCCAGTTTTTTCTAGGAAATTACTTCTGGTAGACTCAGAGGACCATATGGAATCTGGGTTGTCCACATGCAAGGCAAACACCCTATCTCCTATGCTATCACTCTGATCCCCTAGCTTGAATAATTTTCAATCTCCTGATTCTGTGATCATTTTTTCCCTCACCCCCATGTACCCTTGGAGTCTTGCTGTGCACAAGAGAAGAAATAAAACATTTCAATCCTTGGGCAGGTAAGAGGGTGATTGATGGAGCTCACTAGGCCTATAAACTAAGTTTGGGATTGGGGGGAGTTTTCCTATGTTAGGAATGGTTAATGATTTGTGACCAGAGACAGAATAGTCACTTTTCCTTCTTAGCCTTGTTCCCAAAGGAAGCTTTTTAGAAGTTAGGGAAGTCCAAGGTAAAGGAATGCATTCCTGGATCAGAATTTCTAGAATGTGGGCTCTAGGAGGCAGATGAATTCTCAGTAGCATCCAGAATCTTCCATTAGGGAAGAACCACTATTTCCTTATGCAGGTACGCTCTGTTGTCTGGTCTATCTTTGCAAACTTCAGGGTGTAAAACAAAATGGCATCTTTATTTCTGCCCCAAAGTTATGATTACTGCTATAATCATGACTCTTTGGGAATGTTAATGGTCCTGCCATTTTGAAAGCCTATTGATGGCAGAGAATGTCTTATATGAGATTGAAAGGATGACTCTTTATCTTATAAAGACTATTGAAAATAAGGTTGATATGTGTTTGTTACCACAGCCCCTGAGATGACAGGTGGATTTGCTCTGTAGTGGAGGACCTGTTTGGAATGTTCTGGCTTGTACAGAATAAATTTGAAGTTAGATTTTGGAGAATGCCCTCAAAGAGTTTGAGTTTGCCACTACTGGCGTGTGGCAAAGGGATGTCAGTGGGAAAAGGGTTCTATAAGCAACCAATTATGAACATGAGTGAAGTCATGTGATCTTAGAGATGAAGTCAGCTTTTTCCTGGAATCAGTGGTGATCCAGAAGGATCTGCTTCCCACAGAAAGCATTGCTGGGGAAAGGGTGGAGAGCTTGGGAGAGGGGTGGAAGGCAGGACTGAAGTCATGCCAGGGAGTCATTTCAGGCCCTGTCCCAGCTCAGCCAAACCTGGGAGGGGGGACAACAACATGTATGTGGTACTTCAGATTCTGTCCCTGTTCCCAAAAGAGCTTGCATCAGCCTCAGGGTGGTCTATTCAATACTCTTGGGGGAATCTGAATCCCCAGCATCACTGACTCAGGGCCTGAAAGAGGTCACAGGGCTGACCTCTGGAAGCAAGCACAGAAGAGAAGGGGAAGACACCTTGACATGAAAAAAAGAATTTTGAGAGAAACAATGAGCCCCAACACTATTCACCATGTATGTCTAGACCTTTAGAACCCGAGAGTCCCACCCCATAAGGGCAGACACTTCCTCTGCAGAGGCTGGTAGACAGTGCCATCTCATTGGCCCCTGAATAATTTAGTTTTAGGTTCTCACCTTGGTGACTTATTCCAGAGGGCAAGTTTCCATGATACCCAGAACTTGCCCCTTTCCTGATGCCCAGGATGGAGGGAGTGGGTGTGAGATGGCATCCTCAGCTTGACCCTGAAGTAAAGTCTCCCTAAACCTCAGTTGCATTCAGAGAGATAGAAGAGTGTTTGTTTTTGTGGTGACTTTCTGTGTTGGGGATGGACTCAGTGCCTCACACATGCAAGGCTGTAGCTGAGCTATCTTGCTAATAGTTGAGTAGGTTGAACAAAAGAGCCAGGCCAAGGTAGATAGGTAAGACCTTTGGATACCTGTTGGACACTGGCTTGGCACAAGGAAAGAATTACAATACGAGAGGTGGAGTGTGGGTCATCCCAGGTCTGACAATTGGGCCATGGCCCCCAGCCACTACCCCCACCCCTGCTGGCTCTAACTTCTTTCTGATTTTCTGCCCACTTCCCCGCCCAGACTCGCCCTCCATCAAGCTGTGCCGTGCTCTGGACCATCCTCCTAATTAATACATGCCAGGTTCCAGGAGCTGACAAGCTTTCAATACAAAGAAAGAAATGATATGGAGCCAGGAGGAAAAGCAGAACAAAATAAAGACAGCAGGGGGTGTTTTGAGTGAATAGCATCGCCAAGCCGGCACATTTCAGAGACTTTTTGGAAGAGGGGCAACCTGATGTGTTAATTAGGAGTCTATTTCAGGCGCGAGGCTGCTTAGAGGCCATCAACAGAGAAACCAAAGGGACCAGGGGATGCTGCTGGGGAGGATGGGAGTAGTGGAAGGAGAGGGGAGCCCGTGGATTATTTATTCTCTAGGGCCAGTTGTGTGTCACTGGTCTATTGGTGCCATCAGGCTGGGGATGGAGCCTCTGGGGTTCTGAAGAACCCTGGGAATGAAGAGCATAAACAGCAAAGTAGTTTCTGCCCCCCAGGACTCCATTCAACAGGAATTTACTGCAGGCTTAGCAGCTCCAGCTTGTGGGGGATTGGCACTAAGGGAAGTAGATTCTCTGCAATGGAACAGTCGCTGCTGACACAGGCCAGTAGTTGGAAATCTAAAACAAGAGGAAGCATGAAAAGGAAACACCCACCCCAAATTAAGGGGATTTGTGCATCATGTCTCTGTAATCACTGTGAGATAGGTAATATGAGCATGGGCACAGCAATGGCAGACCTGGGTCATTCCCCAGCTCTGAGGTAAGCCACTGATCCACTATGTTCAGGTCTTCCAAGTGGTCCTTCGGATCTAAGAAAAGTGTATATTGTTGGGGGAAGAAGGAAGTGTTCCCCCACACACATACCCTTCTAAAGACTGCTTGGTTCGTCTGAGTCATGAAATGAACATATTTGCATTTAATTTAGAAATGAAAAATAGACTCGACTGTAAATTCTTTGGCAAATGGAACAAAGCCAGGATTGTTGATCTGGGTCTAAGGAATCCGATGGAGGCCCAGGGCTCCTCAGAGAGGATGGTTCACCAGTCCACACCCAGGTGCCCTGTAACTGGATGCATGTACTGCTCCACTGAGAGATTTCTCCAAAAAAAAAATAGGTGATTTCTGAAGAGAACCTGAAATCTAGGTCATCCTCCTAATTTTCATCCTTCTGAGTAGTTAGCAGAGGGGCAAAGGTTTCTCTGTAGGGGGCCTGGAAGAGCTGCAGCACAAGGGCTGCTTTGGGAGTTCCATGATAGCACCACAGAGTACCCGCAGAACATTCAGGAGTTTCTCTTCATGGTCTCAGGTCACTAATAATCCACCCTCTGTGCCCATCTTGGCTGCTTTGGCCTTTGTGAGGAGGGTTCTCTGAGCCATGTGGCATATGGCATGTTGGTTTTCCACCACTTGGGGGACCTGCCTGAAACACGGGTTTGGCTTATCTTTCTGCTGTTCCAAACAGGGAATGATCTACTCCTGCCAGCTGAGTAATTGAGTTAATCCTCCTATGCCTCCTCTTCCATGAAGCAAGGATAGTGACAGCTGCCCATGGTTGGGTAGCTACAAAAGAAAAGATTGTCCATATGAGCACTTGGAACAGTTTTCTCAGCTCAGGCTCACGTTCACTGTTGGCAAGGGACTGTTGGTGTGCAAAGTCTGCCTGCTGGCTATAAGACCTTGAGCAAAAGTCTTGAATTTTTTTTTTCTGTCTCAACTTGTTGCCTTCTTAGTGTTTAAGCCTTCCTTCCCACCCCCTAAACAAACCATCACCTTCACCCTAGAGGCAAAGCTAGCCCCTGACTTCTGTGAATGTGATAATCTTACTTGGAACTAGGGGCATTTCAGGTGCAATTATGTTAAGGACTTTAAATTCAGCCTAGAGAAATTAGGTGCCTTTGCAGGTCAGACCCTTAAACTAGAGGACCAATTTTCTTCTAGAAGAAGAGGAGAGGGGAATTTGAGGCAGACACAAATGCCAAGAGAGTTTGTTGTGAAGGAAGAGATGCAGCAATCCCAGGACAAGGATGATAGAAGTTCTAGAAGCTGGAAAATGGAAAGGGTCAAAGAATCCATCAGAGCTTTTACAAAGAACCAGTCCTGAAGATGCTTTAATCTGGAGCTTTTGTCACCAGAATGGTGGGAAAACAAATTTTATAGGAAGATGTCATGTTGGTGGGCATTCCTTTTTCCTTTTTTTCTGGTGGGCATTTCCCATGGCAGTTTTGGAAAGCTCTCCTGTTCTACTCAAACTGAGAAAGACAGTTTTATGTAAATGTCTAATAGAATTGATAGTTTATAAAGTATTTCCACCATCATATCTTTAAAATAAAAATAATCCCATGATTTCTTCAACACTCCATTCCTAGTTTGAGTAGCACTATGATCAGGAGGATCATAGGACTGGAATCCTATGAGAAGTTTGTCTAAATTATTAAGATTTATCTCTTCCCTTTGATCAAACAAGCATCACTGCCAATCATAAGTACTTGTGACAAAAGACAATCCCAGGTACCATACAGAAATAAATCAGTTCTAAATCAAAATCAATCCCTATCAGGCCAGAGAAATATACAACAGGTAGGATATTTGCCTTGATGTGGCCAGGGTGGATTATAACTCCACCACCCTTATATGGTTCTCTGAGCCCCACCCTGATGACCCTTGAGTACAGACCCAGGAGTTAGCCCTGAACACTGCTAGGTATGACCCCCCCCCCATACAAACTAAGAAATAGAACAAATTGATAGCTCTCATAAACAGTGTCATAGAATTCTTTAGATTGTCTTAAGCTATTTTTCTGCCCTATACTAGCATTCAACAAGAACTAAAATGTTACTGTAGTCTCATTATTTTACTATACTGCAGAAAGAAAAATATGAATCACTCTTCTAAGAAAGATTGTAAGGGAAGTAGAGAGGCAACTGCTCTGTATGACCTTATGCCTTAAACAAAGGGATGTACCAAGAAATGACAAATAGATTGACTCAGAAGCTGTACTGGGTTCTAAATTTTGAGAAACTGGGTTTTAACTGGATTCTTTCAATTATAGAAATAGATTTTATGCATTTGAAAATTCTAAAGTTAATGTTTGATGTTGGGAGATTTTCCTCTTGGACTAATAGCTTTTATTTATTTTTATTTTATTATTTTATGTGAGCTGTCATTTATTGTGAATGAAGCTTACAAAATGAACTAAGTATAGGGCCAGAGCAATTGTATAGTGGGGAAGGTGTTTGCCTTGCATGAGGCTGACCTGAGTTCAATCCCCAGCATCCCATTCAGTTCCAACAGCACAGGAGCTGGATGACAAAGGTTGAAGATGTCAAGTCATAAGATGTGTCCTTTTCCTGAAAAACTGAGTAAAGGGTCAAGTAGACCTTTTTATCATGTCACATGACCCAAGCTTTGCATCACCATGACGAGTGTGGGTAAAGGCCTATGAAACAGAGGAGAAAGGCAAGATAATGACTATAGGAACAAAGCTCAGCTGTACCCATCTTTGGGAGGACAAACATACTGTCTGAAATGGTGGCATCCATTTTCATTAAGTCAAGGCTGACCTTTTAGTTGATGGGGCATATTCTTTCTGTGGTAAGGAACCCAACCAACTAAATCATAAAACCATTAATAAACCAGGCAAGGATGATAATATAGCAGGTAAGGCACTTGCAAGCACCACCAGGAGTGGAATTCCTGAGTTCAGAGCCAGGAGTCACTCGAGCACAGCTGGGTGTGATTCCAAAACAAAAGCAAAATTCATAAACCACTAGTCTAGCAGTTGAAAAACGGTAAACTATGAGCGTCTCTCCTTACTCTGAGGACATGGTGTGACTCTGGTACTTAGTTACAAGGACCCACCTTTCCTTCCCAGGCTCATAGCAGGCAGATCTAATGAAGGGTCAGGTCTGAGCTTTTCAGACCAGATTCCCTATGGTTTGAGGGTGTTAAGCAACTTGTTATTTTAAGCAATTTACACAGATATTTGCATATACAAGCAAGCAAAGTCTTTGAGCAAGCCCATTATATAACTTCACTTATCCCTGCAGGTAATAAACTGCTCTAAATGCAAAGTTAGCTATAATCCGGGGTTCTCTGTATGTGCACGTGCAGTCAGACCAACAGGAAATAAATACTTGTGAGGGGCAATGGCTGCCTTCCATCTTACTCTTATGACTTATTTTTGTTCTCAATTTCAAATGAGAGAAATAACTTGATTTCCTAACTCACATGGCCATATAACTGCCAGGAGAGCTAATATGGAAAGCACCAATACAGGAATGTCTCCAAATGAGCCGTGTGAGTCAGCCGCTGGAAGATCTATGAATAGAACCTTCTGTATATACCAGTCTCTTTCCTCCCTCTTCCTGCTTAAAGCATTTCATTCATTCATTCATTCATTCAACTAAAATCTTAAGGCTCCAATGCTAGTTCACTGAATATCCAGTGTGAGATTGCATGTTCAACAAGGAACATTCCTGCCTTCCACCACTGGAGACACAGCTGAGGAGTTGGAATTCTTAGCAATGCTTCTGCAAAGGACAAGCTGTAAGCAGTACTGATCTTTATCTCATCTCATTTCTGAGAAGCAGCACAGACTCTGGGGCCAGCCTGTTCGGGGCACAAATGTCAGTGTTCTGCCACTCAGCAGCATCAGAACTTGGCAACTTATTTTTTCCTGAGCACCTCATGCCTCTCATCTGATATGGAAACCCCAGGAGAGCCTGCCCTATCTGATAGTTGTAAGGATAATACAAATTAATATTTGTAAAGGGCCTAAAACAAGGCCTGGCACATAATAAGGACCTAATCAGCTTTGTTATTATCATAAAGGCCGAAGTTCTTGCTGAGGAAGCATTTACTATGTATCTACTATGCACAGGACTGAGAGCTATTGCTCAAGGACTCCATTGCTTCATCTGAAGTAAGTTAAATCTATACCTAATGATCACAGAGGGTGGATATGCTCAAGCCCACTGACCGACATCTGGATGCTAGTATAAGTTAACTACTGCTGAATCACAAATCACCACTAACATTCTGGTTTAAAAATGAGACAGATTTAGGGGCCGAATGATAACACAGTGGGTAGGGTATTTGCCTTTCATGCTGTCGACCTGGGTTGGATCCCTGACATCCAATATAGTTCTACGAGCCTGCCAGGAGTGATTTCTGAGCACAAAGCCGGGAGTAATTTCTGAGCCCTGCTGGGTGTGGCCCCAAAACAAACAAAATAAAATAGAATGAGACATTTATTATATCACAGGTCATATGGCTCAGTGTGATGGGCTTTGCTTAGCTGGATTCTCTGCTTCCAGGTTTCTTGGAGGCTGTGATCAAGTTGTCAGTGAGGGCTAGGTTCTCATTTGATGGCTCAATTGGGAAACGTTACCCTTTGGGAAATTCAGGTCCTTGAGGGCTCTGAATGGTTGGGGGAGGGGGCTTAGATTATTGCTGATTGTGTACTGGAGGCCTCTCTCAGTTTTTCACTATGTGGGTCTCTCTGGATTTTATTTATTTATTTATTTATTTATTTATTTATTTATTTATTTATTTATTTTGGGTTTTGGGTCACACCCAGCAGTGCTCAGGGGTGATTCCTGGCTCTGTGCTCAGAAATCACTCCTAGCAGGCTGGGGGACCATATGGGATACGGGGATTCAAATCATCGTCTTCCTGCATGCAAGGCAAATGCCTTACCTCCATGCTATCTCTCCGACCCCTCTCTCTGGATTTTTATCAAAACATGCAGTCAAAGGGCCCGAGTCATAGCACAGTGGTAAGGCATTGTCCTTGCATGCAGTCGACCTGGGAAGGAACCGGGTTCAAATCCCTGCATCCTATATGGTCCCCCAGGACCAGGAGCCATTTTTGAGTGCAGAGCCAGGAGTAACCCCTGAGCATCGCCAAGTGTGGCCCTCCCTTAAAAATAACCATGCATGGGGCCGGAGAGATAGCATGGAGGTAAGGCGTTTGCCTTTCATGCAGGAGGTCATCGGTTCGAATCCCGGCGCCCCATATGGTCCCCTGTGCCTGCCAGGAGCAATTTCTGAGCCTGGAGCCAGGAATAACCCCTGAGCACTGCCAGGTGTGACCCAAACACCAAAAAAAAAAAAAAAAAAAAAAATAACCATGCAGTCAAGATGTGCAGATGAGTTCACTAACATAGCACAAATCACAATATTATATATCCTTGTATCTTGAGTTTCAGTTAATTGGGTAGCACCCTTCTCTGATGCCTGAGCAGCCCCCCATCAAGGCACACTCAGTCCCAAACTCTGCCCACCAACCCATCCTCCACTGCATAAAGGCAACGCTCTGCACATCTCATCATCATCTACCTGATTTGCTCATGAGTACTCCTGACTCCTTAACAGCTGCGATACTCTTGTCTAGATTCCCTAAGCTTTATTTTTTTCGCTCCCCATTGTTCATTTCTCCATGAGGAGAACGGGAGAAGTATTTAGAGACCATGATGTCAAAAGTTTCCTTGTCGAACTTTTCTAGACAGCATCCCTCCAGTACCCTGGAATGGCATCATTTAGTTGCATCCCAAAGCAGAAGAGTCTGAGAAGGTACAAATTTTTGTGGTCACTTGTCGCTGCTGACTGAGTGATGCGGAAGTGGAAGAACCTCACACCTCTGCTCTCAGGAGAAAAGACTTGGCTGGGTAATTTATTTTTCAAAAGCTCCTCTGGGGTTCAGGTTGTGGTTGGAACCTTACTTGAAATCACAACCTTGCTTGGCTAATTCGGTCCCTGTTCTGTTCTTCCTACTCCCTCACCAATTTCTCCTGGGGTAACTTTCCTAATGAATCACTTGCACACAAACCCTTTCTCCAGGGTCTGTGTCTAGGGAAGCTGGTGCCACTAGTCATCCCAGGAAGTTGCTCTTAAGGACAGGATTCTGAATGTGGCTCTTTCCCTAGCGAATTGAAAATGAGAAACCTGTCCCTGGTGACAGGTGGCAAACTAGAGCCTTTTCCCTTGTTTTTTGTTAGGCATTTACCCTTGCTTTTATCCAGAATAAAACTGCAAGCAATAGCATCCCATTTCACTTATGTGTGAGGCCCTATATACAAATAAGCTTCATTCGTACTATATGAGAAAGCAAATAAAGGCATTTAAATGTCCTGAGCACTAACTCTGGCATTCTGTATTTCTACATCATTGCAATTTTTTTCAGTTTTTTTTTTTATTTTTATTGTGACCAAAGTGCATTACAAATCTTTCACTGCATCATGTATGGTACATAGTGACAATGAATGAGGGGCATTCCCACCACCGGTGCTGTCCTCCCTCCGCCCCTGTTCCCAGTATGCATCCCATATCTTCCTCCTCTACCCCCCCAGAATGCTAGTGCAACTGGTCTCCACTTTACAGCTTGTTGTAGACTGAGCATCTATTCCACCATCATTGGAGATAAAAAGGATAAGAAAAAAGGGATAAAAAATTTGATGACAACTACCAAAAAAAGAAAGGAGAGAAAAAAAAAGAAAAGAAAAATGGAAGAAAAAATTAAAAAAAAAATAGACCCGGCAAATAAAAATAAAAATAAATCTCTAAATAGTAACCAAAAGAGTGACAAAGAAAGAGAAAAGTGGAAGAAAAAAGAGAAGGAAAATAAAGTAAAAAACTAACAAACCAAAACAAAACAAGAAAAAGTATGGATGCTAGAGTGGTAGGGTTTCACGTTCCCCCCACTATTTTTTTTTTTTTGCATAGGCACAGTAAGCATTGGGGAAGAAAGGGAATTTTTGTGGCCTAAGAGATTCAGGATTTCTCCATCCTTGAAGCATACCATCATGGGATCAACCCCTGGCTCCATATATACTCATTACCGTATCCCAAAGGCTTTTTTGTGATGCCAGGAAAATTTCCTCTCGTTTGTGTCTGAAAAAATCAAGCCACTGTAGCTAGTGATCTTGGTATTTGTGCAGGTTATAGGTCAGGGCTTAGGATAGAGTCTCTAGGTTCTAGAAGTTCCTATTCATCATTGTTGTTGTGTTCAGTCTTCTGTAACACTTGCTCCCTGTTTTCATTCAGTCCCTAAGCCGAAGCCTAGGATATTATGGATCCAAAGGTTCTGCTCAGTCTCTTTTGTCCAAGTTGGACCTCTGCAATAAGACATCTTGTTGTTGTTGTTGTTGTTGTTGTTGTTTATGTGTCCTGGGCTACAGCCTAGGGTATGGTTTTCCTTATTAGTCCCAAGGTAGGTTCTGTTCAGTCACGGTTGTCAAAGTCAGTTTTCTGTTGTTGGTGCTCTTATTTTTCACAGTTCAAAGGACGATATCTCTTTTGATTTCCATTTAGTGGTAGGTGATAGGACAGCCTGATCTTAGGTCAAGTTTTCCTTTCCTCATTGTCATATCAAAACTGGCACAAGTTGGTGCCAGAGTAGTGTTATAAATCTCCCAATGGAGCTTAGTTCCTGGTGGTGTTGCCCGAAGCTATATCATTTCTACGTCGGGGACCTGGGGTTTCTGATTGGACTAAAACTGTCCAATCTCCTGGGGACTGGTTGACACATGTTCAGGATGGGAGGCACCCTTCTGCTATAAAAAGTGAGTTCTTATCCCTAGAAAATAAGATCTTGTTTCTGTGTCTATGGTTTCCCCTTTTTTTACTGTGCCCATACAAAAACGTATGGTGTCATACTGTGTTGCTGGTGCTATTCTGGGTAAGGATGACAGGCTGCACACACAGTCTCTGTCGTCTGGTTTTGTTCTGAGCTTTTATTGGGGTCAAGGCTTTTTGTACCAAGCAGCACCAAAAATGGTAAGGATAGAGAAAAAATGTATATATTAAAATAGAACAAATAAATAAAACTGAGTTAAAAAGAAAAGGTATTCAAATAAAACAAGTGGTGGAAGAGGCTACTTGTATATTTAGGAATACACATCTTAAGATGTATTGTTATACAGGTATTGAGCTTCCATAGGCAATATAAGACTCCCAATTAAGTCTTTTGATATATTCTTGTGGGGAGTAAAAGCCAAGGTACTTTTCGATTCACAGGCCTTGGAATTGAGATTGAGAGATGCTTTGCTGCATTATGAGACCATATAGTGTCTTTGAGCTGGGAGTTTTGCTGAGGCTGATTCCTGTATCGTGCAACAGTCCACAATTTGGTGAGGGTGAGAGGGTCCATCAAGCAGGCATGAGTCAGCAGGCATGCTGGTTGTAGTTCTTTGCCGAGGCATGAGAACGGAGACCCAGAGGGTGTCTTTCACTGAGGAGCTGGAAGGTGGTCTGTTGGGGCAGGAGGTCAATCTTGGTGCCAAATGAGTTAGGAACTGAGAGTAAAGAGGGTTAAATTAGGAGAAGATAATGGATCAGGATTGGGAGATGAGGGGATAGAAGAGACACGGGGTAGGGGAGAGGCAATACATGGCAGGGGCTATATACTATATATATAGTGATTTATATATATAATATATATTTTTATATTTTTTATTTATATATGTAACTATATATATATTGTGATTTCAGCTTGGAGTCAGTATGGAAAGTCACGTCCATAAAGGCTGACTTTAAAGATCTATTTGAGTATTATCATTCAAATCTTTGGTATTCCGTTTCCTTTCCTAGGAACCGCCTAGAATAAAGTACATTTTTGGATAATGCTTAAAAAGTATATTTGTGCCCGCGCGGTTATGAAAATGAGTATTAGTATGAAAAGACACCGACTGCTACAGGGGGTCCAGTATGAATACGGGAGGAGTTTGGCATGGGAGGATCTCAGTCTCCTGGACTAAGTGGTCAGCCCAGGAGGCCATTGGCCAGTTGTCTGCCCAGATTCCCAGCCATACCCATAGAAGAGGAGCAGGAATCCTGGCATGTGGGATCGTCTGGGCGCAATTTTTGAGACTTTCTCTCTTGGTATATTGTGATGGGATACAGGCTTGTTTTTGAGGAATACAGGAGGAAAAAAAACAATGATGATAACTGCATAGTTGGGAATTTGGGCTGGTCATGAGTAATCTGCTCTTCACAGGAGCCTACACCTCTCTGTCTTCCACCAATGATGCATTTCCATGTGACTGATGGCCTCCAATGATCTTCCCTGGGACCAGCTGATAAAGGAAATATCCCAAATTTTATTGTCAAATGGGTTGACAGGATATTGGTGCATCTAAAAATGATATGTTTTTGATTGATAGCATCACCTAGAGTAGGTTCTGAAGGAACCCAGGAGGATAAATCATGGTTATAAGCAGGCGTTGGGCATTGTACCCAGCCACCCATTGAGAATGGTGGCTCAAGGTAAATCAAGGTAGAAATAGACTCATGCTCAGGAGCAAATGACTCCAGGAATTAGTCATGAAAACAGATGGAGCCATAATTTAAGAGGTAGGGGAGTGCAAAAAATATGGGTTGTAAGAAATGAAAGCATATGGGAATGGGCCCATGGCAGTGAGACCCTTTGTCATGTCAAAGCATACCTACCCGGGGCCAGCCCTATAGCAGAGGCAGTGAGCCACCACATGGGCTGGATGTCAGTCAGCCTTTGTCCATAGCTTCCAAGATTCCGGTCCAACAGCCACAGCATAGGAATGGAGTCAAGCCAGTGACAGAGAAGAAGGCTACATTTGAGTCCAGAGCTCAGGCTCCTCGCCAAAGTGCATCAAACTGCTCAGTGCTAGGCCTATCAGCAATAAAGACTGATTCAGGGGCCCAAATATAGCACTGTTGCTCCAAGACACCAGCCCAATGCTTGGTGGCATATTGGGTTCATAGATTGTGTTCACCCAGTGAAAGTGGCACTTGGTTCAGACTGGAATTAATATAACTAATAGGTGTCTGATTTTTCCTTCTGGTAATCCCTTGGCCAGATATGCTGTTTGAGCTATTACAAATAGTTGATATAACAACTCAGGACCTCACAAATATATTTCCTTTTGTGTTTTTTTAAGCAATGGAAGCATAGTAGGAACACATAATTATGGGATCCAGTGATCCTGCAAATTACCCTATGGTGTGCTGGGAATAAAACTTGGGCAAGGTATACATCTTACCCACTGTACCATATTCCCAAACTTTTAATGTGACAACTTCTGCAACACATGGGTGAGACCCAGTAAGACTGATGGACAAATAGAAGTGTTTTCCACCTGAGAAGTTTCACTGTGATCTCTAGTGACACCAGATAAGACAAAAAACCTAGGGTGGAGGTAGAACAGGGGGAAGTGAAGGGTCAGGCTGGAGGTTGGAGGGCAGGTACTGTACACAGAGGAAGGATTGTGAGCAGGCTTAATTTTCCTTCCTCCATGGATAAGAATTAAGATTTCTGGGACACAGAGGTCCCGTTCCTCACAAAAGTTGTTCTCTGCACATGGATCTGTCTCCTATGGAGTACCTATAGGAAATAACCAACCCTTTTGCCCAAAACAAACTTTGGGCAGGTATAATCAAGTGATTAAAGCTTATTGCAAGTTTACCTCTTCTCTCTCAACACCCACTACTGCACACAGGACTCTTGAGTTTGGAAAAGCTAAAAGGGACTGACCTGAGTTGGCAGTTTGGAGAGTGTGACCACCTCTCCCTGAGTGAAGTTGATAGGGACAAAAGGGGAACAGGCAGGGGATGGCTAGAGATAAGGCCTTGAAGAATTAACTGCTCGGAAAGTCAAGAGGATGGGAGGATGGGCCTGAGTGATGCCTGATAGCCCAGAGACCCAGCCACCAGCAAGAAGATAATTATCTCTGTATCGTCTCCTGTCTAAAGGGTCAACATTCTTGGAACATAATAAAGATATACTTGACTCACCTATCTTTGTTCAAATGGTACAAAAGGTCTTCTACCTTTTTCCAGAATCTTCCTTTAGGAAATCCCTCTCACAATCTGGGAGCTTCCCTGCCTTACTTTCTCACCCTTACTTTCCCTAAATACAGTCTTTCTGAATCCAGCCATTTGCTCTCCTCCAGTCCTTTGCTTTCCATCTTGACTGCTAGTATCACCCGCTCTAACGAAACCACCTTATTGCATTCTTTTAATTCTGACTGGGCCAAGTCAGAATCTTAATAACACTAATAATCAGCCTATGCGCTAGCTTAAAGCATATGCTTTGCATGCAGGAGCCCCCAAGCCCCAGGTTCAATGACTGGAACTGCATGATGTCCTATGCGTTAGGACAACTAAAATCATCTAATATCTATTTTCATATATTTTTCCTTAACACTCCCCAGAAGACCTCTGTGCTGGTAGGCCCCCTTGTTGGACAGTACCAGTCAACAGAGTATGCCTACCTTTTCAGACACCTTTCTCTTCCTATCTGTACAAAGATGATTCCCTCCATGACATTCCTTCATTTACTGTACATTCCATATATGTTCAACTGTGCATGCCCACTGTTCTCACTTAAATATACATGAGTTTTCTGAGAAACTACTAGAATATGTATAAATGGTCTGCTGGGTATAGAATCAGATTCCTGCTTCTCTGTAGCTTGCTCTATAGCCTGTGGGCATACTTTTCAACTTACATTGTTTATATATCAATAAAGACCTTTATTTTATTTTGTTTAGTTTAGTTTGGTTTGGTTTGGTTTTATTTGGATTTTGAGTCACACCTGGATTTGGCTCTGCACTCAGGGATCTTTACTGGCAGGCTTGGGAGATTATAGGAGGTGTTGGGAATTGAACTCAGATTTGCTCCCTACAAAGCATATGCCCTGTTCTCTCCCCTCTTCTCTCCTCTCCTCTCTTTCCCTCACTTCCTCTCCTCTTCTCTTTTTCCCTTCCCTCCCTTCTCTTCTCCTTCCCTCCCCTCCTCACTTCTCCTCTCCTCTCTCACAAAGACTCTATTTTCTAGTCCATTGTTCCTGTGCTTTTGAATGACCAGTGGCATGTCCTTGCTTATCTGAAAATCCCAATTAACTTGACATAGCTCTAGTCCTATCATTTGAGACTTAGTGTGGGCAAAGAAAGTAATCACTCAAATGGTGGAAGTAACTGAACCTAAACATAAAATATATAGGAGGAACAGGAGGATGTGCCCGGTCCAGGACCCACAGCCATGTGATCCACAGAACAAAATTTGAGCATTGAGTCATAAAAATAAAGAATAGAGAGGATTAATTAGAAAACAGTATGCACTGAAAAATCAGAAAGCCCACCTAACCAAAGGAGAGCAATAGAGCCAACACTCAGCAGCAGTGTACAGGCACCCCCAGAGAGAGCAGTGCTATCTATACTTTCCTATATCATATCCATCGAGACACTGGTGGGATATACATTGTATTTCAAAGAAGAAAGAGGGCTTTGGGGTGTGATTTCCACCCAGATTCTAACCATATTTGTTACCGTATCAGTGGCAAGTGTCATAATGTGAGTGGGTTCATCAAGCCTGTGATTAAGTCAGAAATCATCTATCAAGCCAGTTAGCCCTTCATCTTGAATTTTCTTGGCTTCAAATGATCTTAGGTTTAAGACCTCATTATTCTCACTTTTTGTTGTTGTTATTGGTTCATACCTGATAATGCTCAGGGTTTATTTCTGGCTCTGCACTCAGGGATCACTCCTGGTTGTAGTAAGAGATTCAGATGAGGAGCTGGCAATCAAACTCATCTTGGCCACATGAAAGGCAAGTACCTTTACTGTTGTGCTATCTCTCTGGCCCATATTGTCCCCTACTGAAGTGTTCAGCATGAGTCACAATATAATCCTTTGGCAAAAGGATATTTCCTTCCCAGCACTTATATGGGTACTAAGAGAAATCTTATCAAAGAAAGAAGTGGTGATACCATTGCCATATGAAAGGACAGGTCATAATAATTACTACTCCCTACATATGTACAACCGAATGCATTTCCATGAGAGGCAAAATTCTCTGATTCCCTCCCCGCCTAGGTCTGTTCTAGGTCTGTCCACATTGACATTGGCCTGTTTCCTGCCTCAAAGCTGGAACTACTGATACATAGTGAGGACAGGGGGAATTTATTTGGCAATTTGCTGACCTACCAGTATCCCTTTGGCTGTTTTGTGCTCACTTTTAACTGACAATGGCAGTGGCACTATTACCTCTTAAACCCTGCTATTAAGGAACTCAGATACAAAGATTTGAGTTGATCCCTGGGCAGTCTCCCAGGGTGATCCAAAGGGCCCCCTTTAAATGAGAAACTACAAAGTGGACGTGAGAGATGTCACAATAGTAACATCCAGGCTTTGGTTTGTTCCAACAGATTTCATCGTGAAGCGCGGTGGCAAGATGGAGTAGTCTGACTGCAAGAAGCGTGTGATCTGAGGGGTGCAAGGGGTGGACTGTAATGGGAGTTATGGGTGGTTTGCCCAGGTTCCTTCTTTTTTAAAAATATTAATCACCTTGAGATAGTTACAAAGCTGTTCATGATTGAGTTTCAGCCATACAATGCCCAACATCCATTCCTTTACCAGCTCATATTTACCACCACCAAAGTTTTCCGTTTCCCTCCTGCCTTCCTGCCTTCCCGCCCCCACCAGCCTGCCAGACATTTTTCTTCTTTCTCTCTCTGCCTTTTCTCCTTTTAGACACTGTGTTTGCAAAGTTGTTACTGAAGGGTATCGTGCGTATCATTCTATCTATCAGCAACCACTTCTGACTCTAGAGTGATCATTTCCAACTCTTATTGTCCTGGTGGTCTTTTCTCTTCCTAACTATTCTCTTACCCCCCCCCCATTTGTGGCAAGCTTTCTATCACTTATCTTTTTGGCTCTCACTAAATATCTTCTGATTCTGTTTACTGGTTCAAAACAACCAGCCTCTAGCTTCTGGGTGCTTATAAGGGTTCATACCTTCAGTCTCCTTCTGAACCATTTTCCCTTCATCTGAGTCTCAGACTCACCCTAGAACCAGAAGTGGATGCATATGACTCCCACCCACCCACCTTTTCTAGCAAGACTGTGGGCAGTGAATTGCTCCTTTTAGGGAGGAGCATAAAAGCCTAACCCTCTTACCTCTTGGTATGTTCAACTCACTATAATTTCTCCTCCAGAGTTTTCTTGGGATCAAGCTGAGACAGACTCTTGACCTTAAATTGCTTCCTTACTCTCTTCCTTCACCCCAACTCTGCCTCTCTTACTCCCTTGTGAGTTTCTCCTGAGATAATTTCCTTAATAAATTGCTTGCACACAAATCCTTAGCAATCCAAGACAATTCCCTAATAGAATATAAATTCTTTGTGAATAGATATGTTTTAGGGGGGAAATATCTTTTCATCTCTTACATATTTAGCCCAGCACGGAATACTTAAGGGAACACAGGATTCCAGCCAATTCTTTGGATTAGATTCTCTTTCTCTAGAAAGAACCTGATGTGTGGGGGGTGGAGGGGGTAAGTAAAAAAAAAAAAAAAAGAACCTGATGTCCTACCACAAACCCCCACCTAGGGTCATAGCTCAATGGGACAGCACCTCCCCATATAATCTAGTCCCAAAGTACCAGCCACTGATCACAAGGAAGTGTTCGGCTCCAGTGCTTTCAAAGTAAATTCTGAAAAAATGGAGTAGGCTTCAAAACTTGGAAGGCATATAAGTTGATGATTCTGATAATACATCACAGACCATGACATCTACAAATGGCCAACACCACATCACCTATATACAGGTTAGGGACATGACCCTGGTTTCAAGTTTTTAACCACCTTCTCGGATCCCTTCCATAGAGTTTGCTCAGTTGATGTGGTTTGTATCCACAGTGGATAGGGCATTTGCCTTGCATGCAGCTGACTCAGGTTCAATTCCCAACATCCCATATGGTCCCCTGAGCTTGCCAGGAGTGATTTCTGAGTGCAGAGCCAGGAGTAACTCCTAAGTGCCACCAGATTGGCTCAAATACATATATATATATATATATATATATATATATATATATATATATTTGTGTGTATATATATATGTATGTATATATATACATATATATATAGAGAGAGAGTAAGAGAGAGTCTCTATATGTATATGTACTGGTATAAAGAATAAACAACCTTGAATCTGGGGCTGCAGTGCTACAACAGGTGGGGCACAGGGTTTATTTCCCTGGTTCCTCATAAGGTCCCTTGAGCCAGTCAAGAGTGATCCAGTGATCCAGGAGCATAGTTAGTTGTGGTCTAAAAGTGACAACAATGATGACAAACAAAACAAAATAGAACAAGAAACATCTTGGATTCATGAAACATTTGATTTCTAATTAATTTTTGACCACTGTGCCCTGAGAAATGGTTCAAATCTGAGCTGTCCAAAACACCTTGAGGGCCAAGAGCTGATGTGATAGCACAGCAAGTAGGCTGTTTGCCTTGCACATTGCCAACCTGCGTTTGGTATCCAGCATCCCATATAGTTTCCCAAGCCTGCAGGAGTGATTTCTTGTACAGACTAACTAGTACAACTAACTAGTACAGACTAACTAGTACAGACTAACTCCTAGGCATCGCTGGGTAGGACCCAAAATAACCTCTTAAAAAATTCCCCCAAAACCTTAACCCGTCTTTCCAAATGACTCAAATTTGAGGAAAATATGTTGCTATTCCCCCCCCCCCACACACACACACTTACACACTTTTTCACATACATTCTGTTAAGGAACCACATAGGGGGTCCTGACCCACAGTTAGGGATGCCACAAAAGTAGGAAATGTCAAGTTAAGCAAGACCAGAGAGTTTAAAACGTGGTTTCACCCCAATGGACAAGCTTTGCCCCTATTTTACATATACCCACATGAAGTTTCTAGGTCCTGCTTTAGGATTGGAAATGGGTGTGTGCATGCAATGGCTTAGGTTTGTTCCTTAACCTTGCAAGCCTCGTGGAAATGGTTCCTTTCCGCGGACAGACTGTAAGGAACACGAAGGCCTGTAAAGGTCCATAAGTCTGTGCCAATATGCTTTTGTTCACTTTTCCTCCCAATACTTTGTAGGTCAAAGGGAAAGAGGACATCATTTCCTCTGGCCCCCAAAGCCCAACTCTCAACCGCCGAGTGAATTTTCCGTCTCAGAGGCACCCGCAGTCCCCCTTCCAGTGGAGGTGAAAGGTAGAAGCCAAAGACCCAGCCAGAGGCGGCTTTCTGGCTGGTTTCCTAGCAACACCAGCCTGCCCGCCCCGTCCGGCCCAGCCTGGCGCCTGGAGGGACGGGGAAGGGACCCGTTGCCATGGCAGCACTTCCACCGCGCCCGACGCTGCTGCCAATGCACCCGTGGGAAGGCCCAGTGCTGGACCCTGCGTGGGTGGGCGTCTGCTCCGGTTCTGGCATCACACCTACACGCAACCGCGGGATCCGACCCGGTTGGTCCTGCTCATCTGGTGGACAGCCCTGCCAGCTGTCTGAAGATGCTCCAGCCTGTCTCCTGGGACTGTTGGTCCTCTGGGTGGCATCCGTTGTTTTAAATTAGGAATCCAATGGCACCTTTTACCCCCTGCATGAGAAATATGTGCAAAACACACAAGCACCTAATACCCTTTCTCTTGGGCTTCCCAGAAAGGATCTTAGATCTTGCAAAGACAACATGCAGAAAAGAGCAGCCGCCAAACTGCGTCTTTTAAAACCACATTGGGAATACCCGGATTTCTCTAGGGCCATTTTAGTTCCCACACTGGAAGGCAAGGCTCTCAATTTGCATTCTTCTCAGTCCCTCTCTGACTCAAGCACTATATTTGGGGAATTCGGTGGTGGGGTATTAAATGGATCCGCCTAAGCCTACAGCTAGTGTGATGCTTTGGTCCACAAAAGGACCCACACACAAAGTCAAAGCCCCCCAGGTTCTCTTCATTCTCTGGCTTGAGTATTTTTTTAACAGGTGGAGTCAGTCATTTGCTTTTTAGTTTAATCAAATTGACCAGGGCTCTGAGGGGAAAAAACTTGCTCTATCTACTGCGAAGAAGACCTTTAGGTACATTGAGATGCATTCTCTTTGGACATATTTGAATCAGAGCTTTTCAAATGGAATCTTCGCTTGCATATATTTTTTCTCGATCTGCTGCGACTGGAAAAATTTAAATCAAAATCCTATTTCTTATATTCATTTTTATGGAAAATGTGTCTAGGCTGAGATTATGCATTTTCTTGATCAACATGGAAATGCGTAGCAATCAACTGTGAATTGAGTACCTTGCTGATTGAGCTCCACTTGAACCCGGGAGGCAAGAACGACCATCATCTTAGAATGAGAATCCTCCACGGCTTATTTCAGGAGCAGCCACGGCTAACCTTTTCTCTCTCCAAAGGATCGTTCACTTGGAACTTTTTTATTCATCACTTTGCCAGAGTATTTAATCTCTTAGAAAACCACTTTCACACACTTTTTAGTTAAAACGTGATTGGGGTTGGACAAGTGAGCATATAATTTTTTTTTCTCTCTCTCCCCACTAGATGATTCCCCATTCACCCCCTTCCCACCCCCACCCCAGCATCAAAACAGAACCTTTCATTTATGTGTTGGATGCAGAGGATGTATGCGGAAAGGTAAATCCAGAATATGAAAATTATAGTTTTTAATTTAGCTTGGGGAGGGGGAATCTTAGAAAGCTGTGTATACCGAACAACTTTTTAAAATGCAAAGGATATTTCACTAAATCTAGCAGTTTAAATATTACCATAGCAGAAACAATAATAATGAATTGTTCGATAAAATTTTAGCATTTTCAAGTATTACTTTCTCTCTTTTATTTTTTTTGCAATGTTTGATTATTCAGTAGCCTAAAGTTCTTTTTC